>NW_020187446.1:1385063-1385448 GCF_900000015.1 Plasmopara halstedii | reverse complement strand
ATACGTCGCAGGGCGACAATCCGAAGGAAGTCGACGGCGTGCCTTGAGTTTGGCGAACCCAAATCGGATGTGTTGTTCCACACGCACGTCCACTTCCTTGTGTCTCAACTGTAGGTTATACAGTGAGGAAAGCTTTCGGTGCCGTTGCACCCAGCACTCAAAGAGCGCTTCGTCATCTGTAGCGCTTTTGCCAGGGGCGAGCACTACAGGTATTTCCGCATTGCGGGTACACGAGAGCCACCTCGTTGAGCACTTAGACGAGTGCTATAAGCTCTCAACGGAAATTCTTGTGGAACCAAGAAACGAGCTCGAAGATCTTTCCGTTTGGCAAGATCATCTTCCGTTCTGGCCGGGGACCCGATGATGTGGACGCCTAACGATCGAG
>NW_020187446.1:1378428-1385053 GCF_900000015.1 Plasmopara halstedii | reverse complement strand
AACCAGAAGGACTTGCGTAAGTGGCTTGGTCTTGCCAACTACTTGCACAAGTACAGCGAAAACTACGCAGGAATGGCCCGGCCATTATCCAACCTCCTTAAAAAGGATGCGGAGTGGTGTTGGAGCACCGAACATCACGAGGCTTTTGACGGAGTCAAAGACAGCCTCCTGCATGCACCAAACTGGCGCTGCCAGACCCTGATCGTCCTTTCAGCGCCGTCTGTGACGCTTCGGACTTTGCCATCGGCTGTGCACTGCTGCAAGTTGACGCCGAGGGACGAGATCGGGTGATCACGTTCGAATCTCGATAGCTCAAAGCTGCAGAGAAGAAATACGCAGTTCATGACAAGGAGCTACTTGCGATAGAGTATGCACTTGTCAAGTTCAGGGTCCACCTACTCAGCTCCAAGCCCGCAGCAACACAGCGTGAATACAGTCATCGATCGGAAGGAAGTATGTTCTTGTTTGCGTGTGATGCCGGAAATCTTGCTAAATCGTTTTCGGGGCGCTTTACAAAGATGGCAAATTAAGCGAAAATATGTCAAGCAAACATCCTGCACTGCCTCAGCGTGTCGTTACAATATAAGCTATAAATATTTCTATGAAAGTTTAAGCGATTTTTTGTTTAAGCAGAGGTGACGATTGTCATTTGTTAACGTGGTTATGACTTGTGTAGAGATTTCCCAAGTCTTGTCTGCGGCAAAACCCAATCTAGTCCATTTGAACAGTATAGCCATTCCGGAATTATATTGCATCCACTCTAACCGAACGTGTTATTATACTTTTAAATTTGCATTTGACGGCAGGTATTTAATTATTTGAGCTATTTGCGCCGCCGCATGAGTTTTGTTCGAAAATTTAGACTTTGCCGTTGGCACATCCTCATTCAAAATTTTGCATTTATGTTTAGGCTTACACTGCACATGCAAGCTTTGGTGTTAAGTAGAATGTTATCGAAATGGCTATATGAATCGTTTGAAATATTCGTTATCGCTTGTGTAGACTGCATAGAAAGAATCAGCATCATTGTATCAACAAGATCCATATCCAGCCATTTTCTAACTCGTCACACATGATTGGAATACTGTTCGTGATATCACTTCGACAAAGGATTACTGTTTGCCTCATTTGGACATCCGTCAAGAGCATATATGCTGTAATACAACAAGCCGTGGGATAAGTTGAGGTGAAAAGGTGCTTCGAAAGGTTAGATAATCCACAGTTTAAAACAGAACAACCCATGTTGTGTTGTGCACATACGCTCACGTATTACATCATTCACGCCTAACGCCGCCAAACCGACATGTGACTACCCTAGTCCATTTTGGTACTCTTGACATGAGATAACCAAAATGGCTATTGATGGCGACGATGTTGCTGTACGTAATAATGTATAATAAGGATTCATCACAATTGTTATGAGTCATAAAGGAGTACTTTCAACAGTACAAGAGCACACCCCCTTTCATTTGGTCCCTTGTCATGCGTGAGCTGATATTTCTTCTCCGTTGCCTAACGTGGAAAGGATCAAGCGCGGATGAGGCGTTCATGCCCATCGGCAGCCGCTTTAACCTTAGTGTAGCCTATGGTAAGGGCCGATCCGCATCCGGAAGGGCCAAATTATGTACTTTCTTCCATAGCTTTTAGATCGTCTCTCTCGCCGCATTTCAATATCAATCAGCTCAATACAAAGTTACTGCTGAGGATGCGCAAGGTGATCTATCTATCTCGTGTGCCACACGAACTCAACATACCCATGTGTTCTTTCTCAAGGACTGGCAAGTCAAAGATGAGGCCATCACTGAGTTTCAACAGCTCGCGCCTCTTCATCAAAGCCGACTCTTGACCCATGCTTGACCTTCTAGTCAATATACGTCTCAACATGTGTGGGTCATCACTATGCAGCCACCAAAAGCTGTAACGATTGAATAGCCTCCTGGCCATAAAAATTCACCTATTAAAAGACATCGTACATCAAATCTCGAAATCACCACAGAATCTCACGGAAATGCGGGCTCGAAGATTAATTAGCCACCCGACTACGGCGTTTATGGAGCATTGCCTTTGTTGCATGACTAGCCGCCTCGGAAGTACACCGCTTAAAGTCTTAATTCTGCAAGAAGGATGAAAGACTTCCGCTTTGGATCTAATTGTATCTAACAGCTAGTCCTCATGTCTAATGTGACCTCAGGGGCGACACATTCGGTCTATTCAGCCTACTACTACCAGCGATAATTGGCGCACACATTCTCGTTATGGTTGAGCGACCTGTCGTAGCATGGCTTTGCACTCAACAAAGCTTTGGTGGTTGCTGAAAATCACTTATGTCTTTGAATCTTGTCGTGCCAACGACTCTGTGGGAAGCTTCTTACCCGCACAAACAATACCTTTTCAAGCTACTTTATTGGCTCTAGTACACTTTACTAGCGAAAAAGTGCCACTCATATTAATTCATTCTATGAGCGCCATCTTTGACCTCCTTGCCGCCGGCAGGCCCGTGTTGATACTAGGGTTGGTATTTATCGCAAAAAACGTCCAGGACAATTATTGGAATCAGATTACGATTCCTTTGGCATCAAATTAATTCGGCATAATAAACTCGTTGGGAGTTTGCACACCTGGCAGAAGTGGAGGTAACACTGACATCTTACTTGTCGCTTATTTGAGTGACTAATTGGTATTGAAAGCAAAGAATTATCTAAAGTGTGCGGGGCTCTGACCTCCTTTTCATATTTTCAATTATCGACATTCCGGTACTGATGAATATTCAGGTTAAGTACACAAGATTACAGTACTTAAATTTCAAGTTCAATCGCGGTAACAAGGCCCAGCGTTGACTAAAAAAATTCAAACGAGACCAAAAACCAAATCCGAGATGTTATCACTTTTGCTACCCGGACAACAGAATCACAGTGGAAAGTCGAAAGGAATTTGGCATGAATTTTCTTTCAAAAGGAGATATGGATTCGAGACCCAAATTACTACATAACTATCACCACATACACCGCTATTCTTCCAAATGTAATCGACAAATGTTCGTACTACTTTGACCAGCCCATGAAACGCTTTGTAGTTCAAGTGTGAGGAAAATAGACGCGTCATTGGCTTTTTCGCCAGTTTGTAGATCCCAACTCTCCACCCATAAAGTATTGTCAAAGCTCTTTCCAACGTATATTCTCTTCCCGCTTCCGGTGCACGCAAAAACTACCACGTAACGGACGGGAGCTCCATCCGACGTAAAAGTCCAATGCAATTCAAAAGATATCGTTCGAGAACTGTTACGCAGAAAAGAAGTAACCATCGCATTTTTGCAGCTTTTTGGCTGTGTATGTACTCCACAATGGACGGCAATTTTGCCGCAGCTACTGACCATACAAATTTCCCCGAGGTAAGCCAGAAAGTCTCTTGGTCCTTCTAATGAATTGTTTTTCTTTGTGCACAAAATGCCAATTTCCACAATATGTTTCTTCTCCCAGAGTTGCCCTCCTAGACGATACGTCTTTTTACACCAACCTTTTGTAAGCTCTTGTACTGCATCAGCATCAGCACCGACGGCATCGAAATACTCGGTACAAAATGGCAGATAAAAATGTTTTTTTGATAAAGCTTTTGCAACTGTTGACAAAGTTTTGTTATTGTTAAGGTGACGTTTGCTCATTCCTGGTATATCCATCGAGCGTAATATTATTACATGCGTGGCACGATCTAAACCTGGACATACTGTTAGCACGAGTAGACAAACGGAGTCATCTTGGGTGGCAGTAGTATAGGAAATTTCGATAAAACGACGTGAAGAGAACTCAATGTCTACATCATAGAGCTTGAAATATGATTTTTCCTTGCTCTCCAATTGACCCTATAGTACAAAAATCAGTACCAAGGCAGGATATCATAAGTTTCAATTCTTTTCTTACCTGTAATTGTACGCTTGCTCCTCCTTGAAAAGCTAAAGCATGCGAGATGACCGCCTTCATGGATCCCGTCGCAGTAACATTGACCTTTCCAACATGCAAAATGTGATCGGGCTGGACGTCCATTTCTGTCATATTAAACCACGTTGACGATCCGACGCAGGTTCCATCAAGCCACACACCATTTCCACGCCCAACGTTGAAAGCAGTGTAGAAGCAATTTTGCCCGCCAAGTGAATCATAACACGGACTTTTCACCTTCCAACTCTCTCGTATTGCACTCCAGAATCGATGTTCAGCGACCACAAACTCTTCATTTTCTTCAAACTGATAACACTCATACGACCATCCCGGGGCAAAGAGAGCAGCTGAAACGCCTGCATTCCATACCACACGTAGTGGCTCGCTACAGTTCATCTTGCCCCCACCAAGCATATTGTGTCGTCCAAAAACATCGATGCCCATATACACATCATAACGACGATCGAGATCAAAAGCGGCTGAGAATTTGGCGTCTTCAGACCTCCAGCCATAGTCTGCATAAAATCCGTCCACATGTTGAAAGAAATCGGTGCTGCACTTGTCTAAGCGAACGTAAGAACTACGTTTGCCAAGACTCGAGAGACTACCATACCACACGATTTGAGCTAGCGGATTTTGAAGCTGAAGCTTGTTATGAAGAGTGTGTAGAAATGTTTTTAAATGAGCTATAAGGTCAGATGGCACGTCATTTTCAATGTTGATAAGCCAGCCTTCGAACCCGCCGTGCCAAGCAATTGCCGCGAGTTTAAAAGCAAATGCCTAAGATTTGCAGCATTTGCATCAATACCTTTGAGTTGAACATGAATTACCTGAACTTACCTCGGCCGTTTGAGCGTTTTGAAATAGTTCCTTGCATCGTTCAGTGCCATCCTCACCTTCAGTCAAAAAGGTACCCAAGACACGAGTACCATGACGATGACCAGCGGCGATCCACCCACATGGTGGTGGACACACGAGAGCATGTCCAAAGTACACAAACACGTCGACCAAATCCCACTGATAGAATCGATATGCGTCAAAGTCATTGCAGCCTTGTTTAAACCGATCTCCTAAATATCCTCCTTTCATGTCATGACATACCAACAATTTACTGCGTCGTCGTTGATTCCTTACATGAAGCGCAATTGGAATATGGCATTGGACGAGATTCGCCGGATTAAATGTACAGAGTTCCTGCACTGAGACCAACGGTCTCGTTTCCAGCTTAACAATCGTCTCTTTATCGTTACCAACATCGTTAACACACTGAAAACTGTTGAACTCATCAAGTATCATGAATCCCGTATCCATTTTCGGATCAATTCGAATGTGACCCCAATCCCAATTTCTCCCCACCTCGTTTTTTTGTCCTTCCACAATAAAAGTTTGTATCTCTTTCGTGCCCCCTACCAGTTGACCTTTGACAAATAAATATATATCGGAAACCTCTTTCGAGTAACTCTCGCGTAGCACTTCAAGCACCCTGGAGCCACATGCTGTTTGAGCTAAATTGACGATGTGACCTGGTGCTTGAAGTGCATCAAATAACGCATGGTACGATGTCGCACAATCCTCTTTTGTGACAAATAGCACCATCTCATAGGAAGAAATTTCGTGCTCCACAAACGAAGCGAAACGCTTCTCGCGAAATGAGGCTGCATTAGTGTTTGAAGAGGAAGGCGAGGGAAAGGAATTGTCCTTTACGTTATAGTAAAACCAGTAGAATAGTCCTAGGGTTATACACACAAGCGTTGCAATACCTTCAACTGGGATGGAATAGTTGTCTTCGGGAACTAATCCAAACTCTTCTACTGCAGATGTAGGGTCCATACTAACAATGCGAATTAGGAGATATCGCATCTAAGTGCATTGTCATATTATGAACTACAAGGAGAAATAATTGATGAGATGAGATTTTTTATCTTAAATGTTCAGGTTATTAGAAGTGGCCAAGATTGCTAAAAAGTTAACTAATCGATACATTTTATAATCTTTGGTGCTACGTCTTACGTCTCTTTGGACATCACTCTGGATCTGAATTCTTGGACAGTCAATATTTGTGTTTGATGAGTCCACAAGCATGATCGAGGAAATGTCACCACTTTTTCATCCGCAATGTTTGACCAGCATTTGTAATTTTAGAGGTGTATTCCAATCGAGGAGTTAAAATTTGCATCATCGAAGTTACTTTTATATCTGATTAACTTAAAATTTGTTCGATTTTTTAGATGATTGTACACAACAAACATCAAGCACTTTCTAAAGCCCGAAATGGCTCATAACGAACGCGTGAACAGCTTGATATCCCTACGAGCTGGTGCCAAAGCGGTGTGCATTTTAATGCGCATACGCTTTTTCATCGAAATTTAGTTTAAAGTAGTGTACTACGGATCCAGGATCGTAGTCGACGACCTCCACATCCTCAACGAGGTCACTCGTCAGAATCACTATTCTAGTAGTACATATAATTTGACTTTTGGTTTACTACTCCCAAAAAAGATCATCCATCATGTGCAGCTATACAAAACACGCAATTCACTTTTACAAAAGTTTGCACAATTGGTGCGTTGTATATGCAGACTCTTTGCATCAAATCATCTCTGTAGAAGGTTTGCGTTAATCATGTTGCGCCGAGTAGCTTTAACTGCAGCGGGGCTGTCGTAGCTTTGCTCTTTGAGGAAGCGTAAGTTAGA
>NW_020187446.1:1374751-1376236 GCF_900000015.1 Plasmopara halstedii | reverse complement strand
GGGGGGGGGGTCACACCGGATGGGCTAAACCCTAAACCCCAAACCTGAACCAAGGCAAACGAACGCAAGGCGAACGAACACTCCTGTTCAAAATCAAAACTGACTTTTTATTTACGTATCTATCCTTATTTTAAAAGTTTAATTTTTTTAAAATATACTATATATATAGTGAAATCTAAATACATCCATAACTACTGGCTCCCTAGCCCCGTCCCGTTTTCTTGTTTGGGTGTGTTGTCACATTATGCACATCTCGTGTGAGACACACCCACTCCTTTTATTAGGGTTCGTGTAACCCCGTTACAGAAATACTCTAGGGTTTCAGAGATTGGCGGCCCTACCGCAATTAAAACAATTGAATAGTGTTTTGTTTTTGAACAGAAGTGTCTCTTTGCCTTGGTAAGGCTTTAGTTCTCA
This sequence comes from Plasmopara halstedii, assembly GCF_900000015.1. Taxonomy (NCBI): domain Eukaryota; phylum Oomycota; class Peronosporomycetes; order Peronosporales; family Peronosporaceae; genus Plasmopara; species Plasmopara halstedii. The sequence goes on along the minus strand of NW_020187446.1, from coordinate 1,375,819 downwards.
GAAGTAACGGATTGCGATCCGCTACACTTGTACTGGATCTTGGAAAAAAAGTAAGGTCGGTGACCTTACCTTAGCTTCCTCTGAGCAAAGACCTACGGCAGCCCCGCTGCACTTGGTAGTACTCGTCGTCAATCTCCGCCTGAGTCATTACGTCCCATCTTCCGTGAAAAATCCTTTTTGCCCCAGGGCATCCAGGACAAGCTTAATAAGCCGATGTCCCTGCTGGGCCCTGAGGGCGTGGGGCACCACGTTGCGCAAGGGCCCAAGGCCATAAGCGCGCGGCTAGAGGCGTTTTCAAGTTATAAAAATGCTCTGTTAGAGCACTTACAGCAGAAGGTGTCAGCGTCGACTGCGTCTATGACACCACCGTTGACGACGGATGATATCTCCCGACCCAGGCCGCTCATGGTGAGCGCTAAGACCTACGAGGTTAAGGATGGAGAAAATCTCCTTATCTGGGCGAGAGAGACCGAGATGGCTATGGCATCAGCCATGCTTCAAAACGAGCAGCAGCGCTTGGTGCTAGCTATCTTCAAGCTCGGAGGCCGAGCGCGAGAATGGGCACTAACGTGCGGTGCTTCGGTTGAAGCTACGTCTTCCTCCTGGAAGGAGCTGAAGCATCAGCGTCTGCGAGTGCTCTCGCCGCCTTATCGAGCATATCGCGTAAGCTCGCGTTTTCTTGATGCCCGACAGGTCAAGAAGGAGTTGGTGGACTCTGTCCATATTTTGAGCGCTCTTATTGCGGGATGACAGCAGATCATTTTCCTGAGGCGGTCGCAGTGACCGTCTTTATGGAGGGCCTCCGCACAGGCGTTGCCAGAATGGAAGTCTTCTGTGTACATCCGTCTTCTTTTGAAGAAGCGGTGAACGTGGCATTGAATGCCCAATTCAACTTCAAGTCGGCACGCCTTGGTTGGAATGCACACCCTCAGAGCTCGTCGAGCGGGCCTGAGCCAATGGATTTCAGCTGTGCTGAGGACAAGGGAGCAGAGCTCCGAGCTGCCGAGCAGCCGAGCAGCATACAAAAATATACGACGGTGTTTTGTATGTGGAGAAACCCGTCACCTT
>NW_020187446.1:1374010-1374741 GCF_900000015.1 Plasmopara halstedii | reverse complement strand
TGGCTAGGTAGCCAGTAGTTATGCATGTATTTAGATTTTACTATATATATTTAGTAAATTCTAAACATTTAAAATTAGGCGGTTTAGCCGCAGATAAAAATAAATAAGAATTAGTTTTGAATTTTGGTAGTAACTACTCTTGGAGTCATGCAATCTGCTACACTCGTACTGGTTCTTGTAAAGAACGAAAGGTCGGTGACCTAAAGTACGCTTCCTAAAATGTTTTGCTACGGCAGCCCCGCTGCACTTGGGAGCACTTGTAGTCAATCTACACCTGAGTCGTTTAGACTGATCCTCTGTGAGGGTGAATAAATTTTCCTCTTTGCCCCAAGGGCATACAGGACGGGCTTAACAAGCTGATGTCCTTGCTTTGCCCTGAGGGCGTGCAACGCCTTGTAGCGCAAGACCCCGAGGCAATCAATGCGCATCTAGAGGCGTTTTCAAGTTTTGATAACGCCTCTAGAGCACCTGCAGCAGAAGATGTCTGCATCATTTGCGTCTATGACGGATAATTTTCCCCGCCCTAGGCCGCTCATGGTGAGCGTTAAGGTCTTTGAGGGGAAGGATGGTGAGAATCTTCTGCTCCGGGTGAGAGAGGTCGAGATGGCCATCGCATCCGCCATACTCCAAACCGAGCAACAGCGCATATCCATCTCAAAGTCGGTGGTCGACCGCGAGAATGGGCACTGACGTGCGGCACTTCGGTCGAAGCTGCGTTTCCTCCTGGGCGA
>NW_020187446.1:1373792-1374000 GCF_900000015.1 Plasmopara halstedii | reverse complement strand
GGTCGAAGCTGCGTTTCCCTCCTGGGCGGAGCTGAAATTGCAGCTCTCACGAGTGCTCTCGCCGCCTAATCTGGCATATCGCGTACGATCGCGTTTCCTTGCCGCCCGACAGAGCAACAAGGATTTTGTAAACTCTGTCCAAGAAAATTGGTGGACTTTCTAAGGGATGTGCCTCATTGCCGGGATAGCAGCCGATCCCCTTCCGGGT
>NW_020187446.1:1366926-1367257 GCF_900000015.1 Plasmopara halstedii | reverse complement strand
CCTGAACAACTGCGTCACAAGACGATTGAATGTTGCTGGTGCATTTGACAGCCCTTGGTACATCACCAGCCACTCCCAGAGCACGCCGCTCGGAGTGCTGACCGCTGTCAGCGGAATTTCATTCACATATATGAGCAATTTGTAATACCCATCTACCAAGTCGAGTGCGCTGTACTTCGTACACCCCACCATGTTGTTCTGAAGAACATCCTTTCTAGAATTCGGCGTCTATGCCGGAATGGTTGCCGCGAGGAGCTTATTGTAAGCATGAACGATTCGCCACTTGCCACTCGGCTCCGAACACAAAACGTGGGTGACGAATGGGGAGACT
>NW_020187446.1:1366340-1366722 GCF_900000015.1 Plasmopara halstedii | reverse complement strand
TCACGTACCATCCCTGCGTGGTGCTTCGCACGAATAAAGGCGTCAATGACGTCGCACTGCTCCTTGGGCAGGGACCATTAGCGTATTACGCAGTATTTAGTTCCCGGAACCAGGTCGATCTCACGACACACAACTCGGAACACCATGATCCATGGATTGATTGGAGGTCACACCTTGGGCGCTACGCGCACGTCAACCGGTGGAACTTTGGCGAGTCATGAACTCACCTCTGCTTTGAAAGAAAAGCGCTATTAGCGAGCGAGAGCACTGGACCGAGACGGTTTACGTGCTGGACATTGGAATGTCCGAGTTGGTAGACACCAACGGTGTAGTGGACAGGAGTCCTAGCGTGGCTCGCGGGCTGTTCGTGGAGTGGCACGTA
>NW_020187446.1:1364359-1364931 GCF_900000015.1 Plasmopara halstedii | reverse complement strand
TGCTGAAAGACACGTTTGTGCACAAGGATAGTGGTGTCCCAGCCCACATCCGCACCATTTTTGTATGTGCGTCCGATCTAGTTACATACTTTCAAAAGTCTGGACAAGCTGCTGTACTCCCCTCGATCTTGCAGACTGCAATTGATATCCGCTGGAACAGCCATTTGTCGATGCAATAGAGCATATTGCGCAATCGCAGCGACATTGAGGCGTTTCTTCACTCTCAAGACGATAAATTGCTTGAGCAGCGCAGCCAGGGAGTTACGCGGGGTACGTCGTGGGACTATGTGCTAGCGCTGGTGTCGATCATGGGGGTTTTCAAGAGAGCAATTGACTCGCTGCAGGGTTGTGACCGCCCGACTCTGCACCTTGTCTCCTACTTCAAGTCCCAACTGCCCCAAATGCTTGATGATATTAAGTTTGCACCTGCGGCATTGAAGCAGAATATGCGCGCGGTGATTGCTGAATTGAAAGCAAACATATCGAACAAGTTTGTCCCCGATGTCATTCATGAGGTTGCGTACCTTTTGCATTCGCTTTCCAAGGTGGTGGCAGCCGACCAGGATGGCGTA
>NW_020187446.1:1364058-1364349 GCF_900000015.1 Plasmopara halstedii | reverse complement strand
AGTATGGCAGGTGCGCTGACTGCCGACTTGTGGGAAGAAAAGTACTCTCGACTGCACTGCTTAGGGCTGACAGTGCACTACGTTGAGGAATTTGTTCTAAAAGTTCGCCGATTTGCACGGCTCAAGTTTGATCCCACTGCTACGCATAGCGCCGCTAACATCGAGAATCAGTTTTGTGGGCTCTTTCGGGACCGTTTCAAAATGCCAGTGGCCGATATTAGAGCCATCTTCACCAGTAATTCTGAATCCGCGATACTTTCTAGCTTCAACGGGCTGCGCTGCGCCTATCAT
>NW_020187446.1:1363470-1364048 GCF_900000015.1 Plasmopara halstedii | reverse complement strand
TTGCGTTGACATCGAAGAAGGCCTTAGAGCTTTTGGAGAAAGATGGGCTGCTGACCCGTACGCCCCCTACAACTTTTACCAGTCCGGCATGAAAGGAGTTCATGATTTTGACAGATCTCTTTGGGGATGAAACGGCATTCCGTGTCTGCACTCGGTGTTCTAGAACCGTTGTACATTTTAGTAGCGAGAAGGGTTCACTTTCTGGAACAAAAAATCTCAACCGCCACCTTGAGGTTTGCACCGGAGCAGACACAAACCGAAAACGTCGGCGTACTCTTGACGAATTTTTAACTGTGGCCCCGGATCGTCTGACAAAGTGCCGAGTGACAGAAGGGTGTGTTCGCGCTTGTGACAATGACGGCCGTCCGTATCAGTCTTTTGCTTCCGAATCGATGAAGGCGGTGCTCGAAATCCTTCTTGACATTGGTAAGCGCAGTAAGGCGCGACTGATTTTGGACGGGCAATACGGCTTGATGCCTCATCCCACGACACTGTCAAGAAATATTGTGAAGATCCACAAACTCGCGCACTTGGACCTCGCTGCGCTGTTACGGACTCTATTGTTGGTCCCTAACGAT
>NW_020187446.1:1363241-1363346 GCF_900000015.1 Plasmopara halstedii | reverse complement strand
CTTGTCATGGACCGGATAGTTCCTCTCGGCCGCTTTGAGCTGCCTGGACATGAACGAGTCATCTCGTTCATGTCCTTCTGCATCGGTCTGCAGCAATGCACAACG
>NW_020187446.1:1361961-1362033 GCF_900000015.1 Plasmopara halstedii | reverse complement strand
AAGGCATCAATGACCTCGCACTGCTCGCGAGGCAGAGGCCATTGTCTCGTGACACAATCCTTTGTGCCGGGC
>NW_020187446.1:1361875-1361951 GCF_900000015.1 Plasmopara halstedii | reverse complement strand
GAACTGTGTTACCCACACAGGAAGCGTGTTTCCCGCCTTCCTCTTCAGTTAACGTCTGAACGACCACGTGTGGAAG
>NW_020187446.1:1361617-1361748 GCF_900000015.1 Plasmopara halstedii | reverse complement strand
TGCGTCTTAATTTGCACACCAAGCCTTCGGGGATGTTGATACCGAGTGGAGGAGCCATCTACACTTCTTCCAGATCTCCATTTATGAATGCTGTCTCAACGTCAAACTGGCGGATGATCAAACCCAACTTT
>NW_020187446.1:1360525-1360664 GCF_900000015.1 Plasmopara halstedii | reverse complement strand
GAACGGCAGTTCACAGATCCTTGGTCAGAGGACACGTTAACCTAATTTAGGTAGTTTTGAGACTGAATATATTTATAGGTGTTCCTTAATGTTTTCCTATTACATGACTCTCAAGCCATGTACCCATCTAGTAGCTGTC
>NW_020187446.1:1358679-1359078 GCF_900000015.1 Plasmopara halstedii | reverse complement strand
TGCGCATCCGTTTTGGAAGGTTCAGCGTATACGCTAGGCCCCGCTTGGCCACAACCTTTGACAGTCCGATGAATTGTAGACGATGCTTCGTCCTGAAGACAGCAGAGGCTGCATGTGTAGGCAGGTTTTTAGAGTTTTTTAAAACCAGGTCCCCGACCTTAAAGCTTTCCACTTCGCCTCTTCCTTTTTCTTTTGCATGTTCTTTTTGCAGGTCTTGGCTTTCAGCCTTCGCATCGCGAACGTGTCGTAGGACACTCAGTCTGGTAGACAAGAAGTCATCGGATGGTGAGGGGGCTGACATCAGCTAGCCGTTCGGCTATTCCTCCCCACCAAGCCCTCAGCCATGGAATAATGGCGTCAGCGGGACGCGAGGGTGAATCAGCCCGTTCACGTAGAACA
>NW_020187446.1:1358257-1358349 GCF_900000015.1 Plasmopara halstedii | reverse complement strand
TGGCCTCCAGTGGAGAGCTCCGGAGCTGCTCGTTTCTTTGAGCAGCTCAAGCCTCCTCATGGCCTCTTAGGCAGTGGCCACACGTCCAAGGA
>NW_020187446.1:1357270-1357354 GCF_900000015.1 Plasmopara halstedii | reverse complement strand
GCCCGAGAACTGTCTAAGCTGGAACGAAAGCGAAGACATGTTCTGGTCGTGGGTGAAGGCTCTCAATCACCCACCCGAGGAGTC
>NW_020187446.1:1356810-1356989 GCF_900000015.1 Plasmopara halstedii | reverse complement strand
CATGAAGGGCAAGCAGACGATTGAAGCCTTTCCGGGACGCTCCATGACAAGGACATCAGGTGTACTGGAATTAGTTCACTTAGACGTGATGGGACCAATGAAGACACTTTCGAAAGGAGGTGCTGGGTACATTTTGACTTTTGTGGATGATTATTCACGATATGTGGTGGCTTACTTTT
>NW_020187446.1:1356592-1356800 GCF_900000015.1 Plasmopara halstedii | reverse complement strand
GTGTTCCAACACCATTCTGCACCCTCTTAAAAGAGGTTGGATAATGGCCGGACCATTTCTGCGTAATTTCCGCGGTACTTGTGCAAGTAGTGGGCGAGACCAAGCTTCTTACGCAAGTCCTTCTGGTTCTTAAGGACCGGCCAGACTACAATGGCCTTGACCTTAGCAGTACCCGCTCGAAGGCCACACTTCCCAATGAAGCACCCTA
>NW_020187446.1:1355953-1356582 GCF_900000015.1 Plasmopara halstedii | reverse complement strand
CCTTGAGGATGAGATCCTTCGTGATCGGAGCTCCGCTGAGCGTCATGCTGAAGTAGCAGATCGCTGTGCGCGCTCTTGATGATTTGGAGCGCGTCGTACGCCGGCTGCCTCGCCTTGAGGTATTCCGCGCTCTGTCGGAGCAACTCCAAGCCGTGAAGCAGGCAAATGCGTCGCTGTAGGCAATGGTGGGGAGCTTGGCTCCATTGGAGATGGAGGTTGTCGCACCCCGTGTTCAGAACCAGTTGATGGTTTAGTTTCTGGGTGGACGACGGTCCGTGGGATCCGCTCTGGCGCCAACGCTTCCGCGTTCACATGCGCCGGATCCCGATACGGCTTGAGCATACCCACGTAAAACACCAGGTTGGTGCGCATTCGTTTGGGAAGGTTTAGCGTATACGCCCGGCCCCGCTTGACCACAACCTTAAACGGACCAATCCACCGTGGACGAAGCTTCGTCCGGAAAATAGCAGAGGCTGCATGTGTAGGAAGGTTTTTAGAGCTTAAAAAACAGGTCTCCGACCTTAAAGCTTTCCACTTTGCCTCTTCCTTTCTGCAGGTCTTGGCTTTCAGCCATCGCATCGCGAACATGTCGTAGGACACCCAGTCTGGTAGACAAGAAGTCATCGACA
>NW_020187446.1:1355309-1355943 GCF_900000015.1 Plasmopara halstedii | reverse complement strand
TGACATCAGCTAGCCGTTCGGCTATTCCTCCCCCACCAAGCCCTGAGTAATGGGATGGCGGCGTCAGGTGACGCGAGGGTGAATCGACCCGTTCACGTAGACCAGCGTGTAGCCAGTAGACGAATGTACTACATTGTTATTTGCAAACTCTACGAGTGGCAACATGGCGCCCCAGCAGCTCGGCGTCAGAGCTCAGACGCTGCGAAGAACGTCTACGATGACGCGTTTCGGTTTGGCCATCGGTCTGCAGATGATTCGTTGCCGACATCTCCAACTTGATGCCTAGCACCTTGAAGATAGTCGACAAAAAAAATTCCGTGAAACGGGGGTTTCTATCAGAGACAATCGACTCTGGGAGTCCGTGTTGTCGGAAAACACTATCCACGAACAGCGTTGCTGAACCGACCCGGTCGATGGTGTCTGACACCGCTGCCAAATGAGCCATCTTGTTCAACCGGTCGACGAAACCCACGACACCCGTGTTGCCCGCCAAATCTTTCGACAGGCCAAACACAAAGTCCAAACTCATGGACTGCCAGCACCCAGTGGGTACCGGTAAGCTGGCCAGCGGCGCAGCCGAATCTGGAGAGGGTTGACATGTCTCACACGTGCGCACATAGGTGCTCGTCTATTA
>NW_020187446.1:1354636-1355299 GCF_900000015.1 Plasmopara halstedii | reverse complement strand
CGCGAGAATGGGCACTGATGTTCGGCACTTCGGTTGAAGCGGCGTTGACCTCCTAGACGAAGCTGAAACTGCATTTTACCAGTGTTAGCGCCGCCTAACCAGGCATATCTCAAGCGATCACGATTCCTTGCCATCCAACAGGGCAAGGAGGAATTGGTTGACTTTGTCCAAGAATCGCGTACTCTCATTGCCGGTATGGCAGCCGATCCTCTCCCCGAGGCGGTAAGGCCTCCGCCCAGAGTGTAAGTCTTTCGTGTGTATCCGTCTTCCTTTGAAGAAGAAGCGAATGTGGCATTGAATGCCGAATTTGACTCTGAGTCGTTAAGACTTGGTTGGAATGCACACTTTAGCAGCTAGTCGAGCGGGTCAGAGCCGATGGGTCCCAGAAGTACTGAGAAAAAAGAGACAGAGCTCCAAGCTGCCAAGAAGCGTTCGAACACCGGACAGTATTTTGTATGTGGAAACGCCCGTCGACTTCGAACTGGTCGTTTCCTGCGCTAGGCACATCAAGCCGACATCCCGCTTCTCATCAGTCTTCTATTGAGCCTCAGGTTAGCAGGGCCCAGCTCCGAAACAGCTTCGTGCTCTTGAACAAAGGAACGAGTATGCGAGCCGTGCTTGCTGGTCGTGAAAGTGTTTGTGTAAGGCTTTGAGAAACCATGG
>NW_020187446.1:1354029-1354626 GCF_900000015.1 Plasmopara halstedii | reverse complement strand
GTTAAGGTACTAACTACTTTCGGAGGTAGCGGATCGCGATCCGCAACACTCGTATTGGCTCTTGTAAAGAACGAAGGGTCGGTGACCTAAACACGCTTCCCTAAGCGCTAAGCTACGGCAGCCGCGCACTTGGTGGCACTTGTGGTCAATCTACCCCTGAGTCGTTTAGACTGATCCTCTATGAGGAGTGAGGATGGAACAATTGTCCTCTTTGCCCCAGGGCATGCAGGACGGGCTTAACAAGCTGATGTCCTTGTTGGGCACTAAGGGCGTGCAACACCTTGCTGGGCACTAAGGGCGTGCAACACCTTGCTGCGCTAGGCCCCGAGGTAATCGGTGCGCATCTAGAGGCGTTTTCAAATTACGAAACACGCTGCTAGAGCACCCGCCCGCAGCAGAAGATGTCTGTATCATTTGCGTCTATGCCACCACCGTCATTGATGGATGACTTTCCCCGCCCTAAGCCGCTCATGGGGAGCTTTCAAGCCATTGAAGGAAAGGGTGGAGAGAATCTCCTGCTCTCGGCGAAAGATGTCGAGATGGCCATCGCATTCGCCATGCTACAGACCGAGCGAGACGCTAGCCATCTCAAAGCTC
>NW_020187446.1:1353626-1354019 GCF_900000015.1 Plasmopara halstedii | reverse complement strand
CAATAGTGGTGACTCACAAAGTTGTACGTTTTCTCACGACCGAGATGACCACTGAGTGCTGTATCGAGAGCCTCATAGAGGATGCGATATTTAAAATCCTCATCATGTGGAACCACAATTCGTGGAGTATCCGTTGAATCGATGCTTATAATAGAGCCCGTAGCAGCGCTACACACATCCTATCACCCGCATAGGCGGTGCGGATCAAATCCGTCACAGACGACGTTACAACTGTATCATGAGCAAGCTCATAGTCTGGTTTGCGTGACAACGCATCAGCCAAAGCATTCTGCGTTCAAGGCTTATACTTCACCTCGAAGTTATATTCCGCAAAGAAGAATAGCTATCTAGCCATCCACTGCGAGAGGTGTGGCGACTGAGTCGCAATGCGTG
>NW_020187446.1:1352619-1353616 GCF_900000015.1 Plasmopara halstedii | reverse complement strand
TTGAAATCAAAGGCTAAAGCTAAAGAGGAGGCCACACCCATGGATATGTAAAGTGTGAACCTAGTTCGCTGGCTACCGACAAGTATTTTGCATGTTGTCTTTTTTTCAAATTAATCACAAGATAGTTATTTATGATTAGCTTTAAAAGTTGGTATTCTCTTTTGAGATGTTTCTTCTTTCGAAGGAAAGTTCTGCATCCCGGTAGCTTAACATGTCCACATTAATATATCATTGCTCTTGACAGGGAAGAAATCACTTTTGAATGTCTAAGAAGAGTTTTGAGTTTCTTGAAAAAAGAGTTTATCGAGCACTCTGTTTGTACTCTTCCGTACGAATATTAAAGGTAATGAAGGTATGATATGGTTATGATCTCAATAGAAGAATATTGCTCAGAATAATAGCCATATCAGATTTAAAGGAATAATCACATCGTAAGCGTGAATATTTTCAATAAGAAGAGTAACATCTGAATTTGACTCGCTAAATTTGATGTAAATTTTCAAAGCGAGCTTTGTGAGCTATTTGTATTTGTTCGGAATAGTCAATTACACAGAATGTATTTCTGCTATAGAATGTTGTCTAGCTGATCCGCAAATGATGCTTTCAGCTTGCTCATCTGAAAGCAATCATTCACTAAAAATTAATATGCTGGATACTATGAAAGCTTCATGTCACGCTATATCGCGAGCTGAAAGTTTTGTTTTGTTTATATACATCAGTCGTTGGTATTCGTTAGATAATTCGTCTACCAAGTTTTTGTTTTGTAAGAAAAGCTTATTGCCGATCTTAAATATATTGGGAGATTCTTGCAGGCACGTTAGTGACCGTCCGTTATTTGCTCCACTGATATGATATTATATAGTCAATAAAATTATATACAAATTCGAGAAACTCCTTAGTCAGTGCTAATTTGGTTGTGAGAAATGAAACAGAAAATTCCCGACCATGCAATCATTTAGAAAAAGTATTTGAGCTAATTGTTGCTGAGACACGACAT
>NW_020187446.1:1352012-1352609 GCF_900000015.1 Plasmopara halstedii | reverse complement strand
GAGGGTGTATAACTGTGTACCGTCGTCTACGGTAGACACACCCTGGATCAGGGTCGACACCCAGCGTCTTGCGGCTAGCATATGGCGTCGCCGTCGCATCAGTACAGAGGTTCTATGTCTCGGTGAGACCAGGGTGAACACGCATTCCACGTCGTCCGGTGTCACCCTCACTTTCCGCTCCTTCGGAGCCCCGATGCTATCTACAACATCCATCGAAGAGCTACAAACCCCGCAGTCTTCGTCCAGTGGATACCGTGCCACTCCACGTGCATCTGAAGGGCCATGCCCAAGATGCCTCGAACTCTGTCCGACCACGCCATCAATGGCATGCAGCGACTGTTTCGCAACGACAGCAGCGCTCAGTGGTTTACGTGCCACTTCACGTGCATCACGAGGGCCTCACCATCGATGCCTCGGCCCTTGGCCGACCATGTCACGTATGACATGCAGCGACTGCTCCGAAATCTGAGCGTCACTCAGTGGGTTATGTGCCACTCCACGATCAGCCCGCGAGCCGTGCTCGGGACTCCTGTCCGATGCACTGTTGGTGTCTACCAACTCGGACATTCCAATGACTAGCACTTTACCGTCTCGGTG
>NW_020187446.1:1351607-1352002 GCF_900000015.1 Plasmopara halstedii | reverse complement strand
TCCCTGCGTTGTGCTTCGCACGAAAAAAAGGCATCATTGACGTCGCACTGATCCTTGGGTAGGTGCCATTGGCGTGTTACGCAGTATTTGTCTCCCGAATCCAGGTCGATCTCATGACGCACACCTCGGTCCGGAGGTAGGATAGAAGGCAGGTCTTTGGAGACGACGTCTTGAAATTCCTATACCAAAGGATAGTACGGATCATAGGGATTCTGTAGGATCGACGAGTCACTTCGTGCGGTCAGCATTCTCTTGGTGTCCTCTAAGAGAGCTTCATGCAGAAGCGATGACGAGTTTATGTGTTCGTCTGGTCGTGCAATGACCACTTCGGCCAAATCGCCTGCCTTCAAAGCACTGCCGAACTCTTTAAGAGACATCTCGCCAGCACCGTCGTG
>NW_020187446.1:1345124-1350772 GCF_900000015.1 Plasmopara halstedii | reverse complement strand
CACACCACAGCTCCCTTGGGAGAGTGACGGGTCACTCTCATGTAACCCCGTTACATGTGACATTCAATACGAACAAAAATTGTATATGTTCATCTTCAGCACTCCTCCTCACAACCGCATCACGTGATTGTGCAATTTGTACAACCCCAAAAGTTGTCGCAACTCGGCGAGCTTTTGTTGGTTCACCACTCCGAATGTTTGGGAGCATGAGCTTGAACGGCATAGGAGGACATCACGCAGAAAATTGCACAAATTTTGAGGTCCAGATCGAAACAATGCCCCAATCCAAAAAATAGCGGCTTGATCTTCACATTCATCTAAAGAGAAGGGTCCAAAGCCTCTTCCATCCGCATATCTTTGATTTCATGTAGCTTGCTGATCGATTTACGCGCTTAAACGTACTTAACTATCCATAGAGTAGCGACACAGTGGCTTTCTGTCCTTCATGCGCCCAGTATAATCGTATCAACTTTGACCTTGTGCACATCTCAAGCCACATACCATTGCTTCACTCTGAGATATCGTTAACCTCTTTACAAGTTTAGACTTTCCACCGGAGCCATGAGGCAGTCGTGCTGCCTTGTGCACCGCGAATGCGATGTTCGGCCGCTATACAAACTCTCAACGAGAGGCCAAAAAAACTTAATTGTTGGCTTCCGATCTCATATATTTTGTAAGCGAGATCATATTCGATCCGTATTCATTGTAGTAATCATCACTAATTGGCGAGCGTGTTAGATCCATCTACCCCAGCTTGAGCTCTCAGATAAACTCATCGATCTCCTCTTCCTGATCTAAGGTATACGCATTCATCTTAAGAGCCCCCACCCGAGTTCCGCGAACCTTCGACACAGGTCTGAGAGCATTACTTGAAGATCATTGACATAGAAATATCTGATCCGCCATGTTAAGCACTCGACAGTAAATGATTTAGGCCTTGCTATCTAAAGCATCATTTCGTGCCTTACTCCCTCTTGCAAATCTGATCTACATATATGCATCCCCCACAACCATCGCTTTGGAGAAAATGAAGATGGAATGTAAGAGGTTTTCGAGCATCCCGCTGTTTGATCTCAAGTAGCACGCTACAGAAATCACTTTGTAACATGAGAAACTGACAATATATCGATTTCTCGATTCTTCGGAGTCATCATCATATTGTTATTATTAACTGCGCATTCTTCGTTTGCTTTAATTGGACACGTGTGTCGCACGTCATCCCTTCAAGTGTCGGTCGTAAGCCTGATCCCTATAGTGTTGCAAAATAGGTGTCGAAGTGTTGATGGAAATGTATTAGCGTCACTGCACACAACTCCTTCACTGTCTTGGATGATATCAATATCCACACTCACACAAAAGGACGCTACTATCAAAATATGAGCCACACCGCTCCCAATTCATTAGTCGTTAGCACTCAACGGTGCTCAACCCCGGAGCATACTCGACCGGCCATAAAGAAAAGCGAGATAACGGAATTTCTCAATGACTTTGTGCGTCATGCGTCGGGTATAGCTGAGTGGCATCAAGTTCAGAAGCAACATGTCGGGGTCAAAGTCAAGTGAAGTAAAGATCACGATCCAATCAGTCTGATGTGTATCGCTCGATTGGTGATGGGGTAGTGTTTCAGCCATCCTCTATAGCCAAAAGACCTGAAACCACTGTTGCTTACGACTCAGAATTTCATCCTCTAATGGTGAGACTGCCAGTCGCAGCGCACTTTCCTCTAGTGAGTGGGGGCCGATCTTTTTGCGATTTTGACTTGGTCGGTTACTATAAAACCTGTTTTATAGTTACAAACGAGGCTGTAAAACAGCAGGAAACAGAGGCGATAGGTCTTGCCTTGAAGTCCGCATCGTACTTTATTAAATGCAAAGTCAAGCATTTGCCGACGCTTAAATCGGGCACCCCTTAGCTATAACCGAGTCGTAGGATCGTCTGTGCAATTTGCACGACAGACTCATTGCGATGTTACAGCTGACCTTGGGCTAAGTAAGGGTGAAGCCGCGCGCTTTGACAAAGCGCCATCAGTTTACCCAAACTACTTCCATTTAAAACTCTAAGCTACACAATAAATGTTGCGTAGATGATTGTGACATCAAAAACGTACCAACACAAGCATCGATGGGAGCACAATCGACTTCTACTGTGTGCCCGATTAGTCAAATTTTGTAGAGCAAGCCCTCTATGGGTGAAGGAAACTGACACGGTAATGAATTAAACCGAGCTTTCGACCGAGCAAAAGCACGATGTAATACCATTTTCATACTTCAACAATGTGCACAAGAATTGACAATCATGTTCAACACCACTGGGGAAGAGGCTTCCGGATGTCACTGGTGCTTGCACCGCCTATTCAGGTGTACTGCGATCGCTCAAAACTGATGACAATTCGCCAAAAAGGTAAGAATTGGTGGATTCTGCTCAAGTTCTGCGAGCACTTATCATCGTGAAGGCGGCACACTCTATCCCAGAGTCGATAAATGTTGCCATGCCAATGGATTGTCACTAATTAAGTGCTGCTCGCAGCCACGACCTTCAGCGTCTACCCAGCCTCTTTCGCAGATGCGTCGAACTAAATTTGGATTGTGACTTTGTGCCATGAGGACCAGTTGTGATACGGGAGGTGAAAGCGTTACAAGCTTGCGAGGGATGACGGATGTTAGCTATACTTTGGTGAGAGATCATTTGGATGTCGAGAAGCGCAGTGATTTTTTGCAGACATTACATCTAAGACAGTTTTAAGCGTCTGCACTCTTCTTTTCTGAACTAAAAGGTACGAAGATCCAAGCTCTCGCGTAGCGACGTCTAACAAAACTCTTAGATAAGACGCGTCGAGTCCCAGTAAACGCGCTTAGCCCGTTTTTGACTCATAAAAGTCGACGTCAGGGAAATTCAAGCCCGTAATGAATTTTTTTTGTAAGGGATGTTGTACTCGCAGCCCAAAGTTTTTTACTTTCAACGTCACCGTTTTGCGCTTTGTGATGTCGTGGAAAAATCTGGCAGTTGTAGGTGTGCTGTGCAATTGATTACGACGAGCGACGTCGAAAGAAGTAAACAGTTATTATCTGTCGCTTCTGGCGACATCGTCACCAATTCTTCTAAAAGAACGAAAATGCAGATATTTTATGCTATGTATACCATAAAAAATCGCAAGCCTGACCGGTTCATTTTGGTGGCGAACGCGCTTTTGTTGCACCCAATTCTGATTTTTCAAGAATATCGCTACTTGTGTCTGTGCTGATTAAAAGTTTTGGGGAGCATGAAATATTTTAAGCTCAGATATCGCTTGATCTTGGGTCTTACAAGCGCAAACTATTTTCTCACGATCTCTGCATCACAACACGGATAGCTTCCTCCAAAACGTGAGGTTAAGCCGCAGGATGAGCACCTTCAGTACAAAATTATGTAAGATCCCGTACAACCTGGTGAAAGCTATGTAGCAGTGAATGAATGATAAGTACTTACATGTTCACGTGTGAAGCGTATCGAAGTGTACAACCTCCGTCGTACGCTTTGACATTTTTGCTGGTCCCGGCGGTGTCCCTATGTTTGACTTTTAATGCCTTTTCTTCAAGGTTTTGGCTCTAAGTTTATGATCAAAATGACTCATTGCGTTGCTGTCAGCGACAGAATTATCGATTAATATATATATAGCTCAGATGTTCCTTAACAACGTCACTCAGACCTCATGCCCATAGCAAACGGTTATGATAGAGATTTGTGTTTTGTTTTAAGACGGTAAAAAGTGCCCTCATATAACAGACTGATCGTCACACCTAATGCGTTTATCGTGTAGTGAAAGAAATCATTCCATGGCATACGCAAGGTACCGCAAAGCTGAATCATAATGATCACATTCGGTCAGTTTGCGTTTAAGAATGCATTTCCCCCCTCAACTAACCTCACGCAGTATATTGTAAACGCTTTAACAGCCCCCCACGTCCTCCTGACTTCTACTCAAAGTAGCCCTGGTAGGGTGGGAGGATGTTTTCATTTATGGACTTGCTAGTGTCACTTCAATGTTTTTTTTCAGCGAAATCAAGCGTCAAGTGCTGGGTGCGTGACACCATGGTATAATAAAAAAACGTCATGCAAAGTGTTGGTAAAAATTATTACCAGTTAATCTAAGTTTTTATGGATTATTTGAAATTAAATTTATTATTCAAAATTTGAAACAATAATAATGGAATTATGAGACGCACCAATTTTAAATAGGGTTTATTGCAATAGGTGATACAAATCGAAAATATTCGCGAGACGTGATACAAGAGTCTATCTTTCCGGCACATGCCGCAAAAAATGGAGTGGATCATTTGTCCTCCATATTTTACAAGCACATTACCACATCATGTAGCTACCCATACCACAACCTCGCAACTCGGAACTAGGCCGCTAACGCTCAGATTCACAGTCTTAAAATCCAGTCCAAACTAGTCACTAAACAAGGTCATATCAGATACTGATGCTACAGCGATGCAGATATTGATATTTAAGATTGCACACTTCTCTTGTGCTAATGCAACATCTTTGATTCCTCGCACAGCCTCCTTGCCGTTAGTACATCTCTTCTGCTTGAGTTCCTCCATCTCCATGGCACACACCTTCAATGTAACGGTGAACCGAGAATGGCTACACTCGGTAATTTTACCAGGTCTCGTATTTTTAGTGTTTAAAACACAATTGTATCACATCTCGCGAATATACTCTATTTGTATCACCTTTTGCAATAAACGCTCTTAAATAATATACCAACTAGAATCAAAATTAATCCATATGATAAACTTATTAAAATATTACTATTTTCAGAAAAAAAATATTTGATATAAGTGTTAAAATAATATTAAAATTTATTGAGCTTGCAATAGCATAAATTAATGATGACTTTTTGATTTTGAAAATATGCATGTACAGAGAGAAATAGGAACAAACACAAATAAAGCTTTGAAAAGAGCAAATAATAAACCTACGCATCATTCCTTCAATAATTTCGCTGAATTGAGACCTTTACGCTATTGAGAAATTGGTTTACGCTCTTCAACAACATTACCGGCCTTAAGCAAACCATATCGAGACTCCGCTCTGATAATACACCCAGACGCGGCCTATATTGTTTTATAATGTAGTAGAGCTACCTTCTGACATGAGCATCTACCGGGTTTCAGGCAATCCAAAGTAATGCGTTCCAAGCGATGTTTTTGAGGACCTCTGATAAGGTGCCCGATTGACATACGACGTCCTCAACTGAGACCGTCGTTCGCGCGAAGAGCGTCAACGAGTTCTATCACTCTTAAGGGCTTAGGTGAAGCAAGGTCCGTCTCCAGTGGTACTGCTCAATAACAAGTGGAAGCAATACTTCTTTCTGCTATAGAATATTGTCTAGTTGACCCGCAAATGATGCTTTCAGCTAGCTCATCTTAAAGCGATCATTCACTAAAAAGAATGAGCTGGATAGTATGGTTCTGTCAAGGTATATCGCGTGCTAAAAGTTTTGTTTTGTACACATCAGCCATTGGGATTCGTCAGCTATTTCGTCTACCAAGTTTTTGTTTGATTGGAAAAGCTTATTGCCGATCTTCAATATATTGAGAGATTCTTGCAGGCACGTCAGTGACCGTCCGTTATTTGCTATGCTGATATAATATTATATT
>NW_020187446.1:1344426-1345114 GCF_900000015.1 Plasmopara halstedii | reverse complement strand
TCGCCTCTGTACAGAGGTTCTATGTCTCGGTGAGACCAGAGTGAACACGCACTCTGCGTCGTCCAGTGTCACCCTCACTGTCTACTCCTTTGGACCTCCGATGTTATCTACAACATCCGACGAGGAGCTGCTAATCCCGCAGTCTTCGTCCAGTGGATAACGTGCCACTCTACGCGCATCTGAAGGACCGTGCCCAAGATGCCTCCGACTCTGTCCGACCACCCCATCAATGGCATGCAGCAACTGCATCGCAACGAGAGCAGTGGTCAGTGGTTTACGAGCCACTTCACGTGCATCACGGGGGGCTCTCCCTCGATGCGTCGGCCCTTGGCCGACCAAGTCACGCATGACATGCAGCGACTGCTTCGATACTCGAGCAGCGCTTTTTACGTGCCACTTCACGTGCATCACGGGGGCCTCGCCCTCGACGCCTCGGCCCTTTGCCGACCATGTCACGCATGACATGCAGCGACTGCTCCGAAATTTGAGCAGCGCTCAGTAGGTTACATGCTTCTCCGCGATCAGCCCGCGAGCCACGCTCGGAACTTCTGTCCGAAACATCGTTGGTGTCCACCAACTCGGACATTGCAACGTCCAGCACGTTGACCGTCTCGGTCCAGTGCTCTCGCCAGTAGCGCTGTTGTCTTCTAGCGGAGGTGGGTTTATGACTCACCAAAGCTCCACAGGA
>NW_020187446.1:1343337-1344416 GCF_900000015.1 Plasmopara halstedii | reverse complement strand
GACGAGTACGCCAGAGCCAGCAACATTGCATTCGGCCTGATGTTAATGGACGCGGACTATCATCATGTAGTTGATGGCTGCAACGTAGCCTATGCTGCCTGGATTCGAATCAAGATGCTTTATGGTGGATCACAGAAGGCTAGAACATTTGCATCACTGCAACGAGGTACTCAACATTAGCGCCAACCTCAGCAGCATCGGCGCCAAGATGGAGGATGAGGTCGTCGCAGTTTGTCTGATTCGAAGTCTACCCAAGAGCTATGAGAACGTCGTTCTCAAGTTGGATATGAGCAGTGCAGAGCTACGGATGCAGGGCGTTGTAAAGGTGTTAACGAACAAGCACATATAGCGACAAGGTGAAAGGACCAAAACGGTGAAGACTGAAGACGCGGCTGAGTCGTTTAGTGCCGAAAAATAGTCCCACCAGTGCACTTATTGCGGTAAATTGGGGCATACGGTGGAACCCTGGACCAAGCAAAAGAATCATAGTCGAGGAGATCGACAAGGCGTGAATTATCGTGGTCGCGGAGCTAACAACGTACAATATCGGCACAGAAACGACAACGATTACAATCAAGAAGCGTTTGCAGTATCCCTGGAATACAATTTATCGTCTGGTAAAGAAACATCGAGTCTGTGGGCCGTTGATAGTGGTGTTACTTTGATACGACAAGTCGAAATTTATGACCCTGGATGAACAGGATTGTGGTGAGCATTCAGTACCCGATGGAAATAAGATTGCTATCATGGGGGTGGGCACTACAGTCCAGGAAGTTGTTTTACCCAACGGCCTCATACGCGATATCGAGATCAAGGACGCGCTTTACAATCCGAAAACAAGAAAGAACCTGCTGTCTGTTCCGCAGATCAATAAAAGAGGTTGCACTCAGAAAATGTTTTTTGGAGCTAGTTAGACATTGTAGTTAAGGACTTACAGAAGGTAGTGACCATTGTCAATTTTGCTGATAGCTTTATGTTTTGCGGTTGAAGGTTTAAATGTACTGATTAATGTTTAATGGATAAGGATTAGAATTTTATGATAGATTATTGTTAACGTTTTATGGTTAAAAATTTAAAGG
>NW_020187446.1:1326491-1343327 GCF_900000015.1 Plasmopara halstedii | reverse complement strand
CTTTTGTCTCCTAGCAGAGGTGGGTTCATGACTCGCCAAAGCTCCACCAGGAGACGTACGCGTAGCGGCCAAGTTCTTTGACCTCCAATCAATCCATGGCGCATGGTGTTCCAACCATGCCACTTCTAGGATGAGGTCATACCTTGCATCCAAGTCTCAGCGTTCCACGCTATCAAAGTCAAGGAACTTGACTCCGAGGTCCACAGGGACCTTCGGGAGCGTGACACATGTCCCCATCGCTAGGCGAACAGTGACGATGTAACCCGACCGCGCTTTTAGCGCCTCAGCATACAGCTGACTTCCTTCCATCGTGGAGCGTCGAGCCATATTGCCTGACGCCCCGGAGTCGATGAGGATCTTCCATGGCTTCACGAAGCCTTTTACGGTCACCTCCACGACCAGCTAACTCGGCTTGCATACACGTTCCGTGTTCAAGAGCACGGAGCTCTTCCGTGCTGGGCCCTGCTGACTTATGTATCCCTGAGGCTCAACAGAGCTCAGTTCTTCCCCATTAGGTCACCCCGCGCCTACTGGGTGGAGTCGTTTCCCCGCGACAAACCATACTGGTAGGAATTGGGGCGATGGTTCGAAGAACCTTGACGCGCCTTGCGCAGGGAGCAACCGTTCTGAAGGTGACGGGTTTCTCCACAGACAGAACACCGTCGTGTGATGTGTGTTGCCCGGCAGCTCGGAGCTCTGCTCCCTCGTCCTCATTACAGCTCGAATCCATGGGCACAGGCCCGCTCGACGAGCTGTTGGGGTGTGCATTCCAACCAAGTCGTGCCGACTCAAATTGAATTCGGCATTCAATGCCACATCTCTTGGACAAAAGTCCACCAATTCCTTGTTGCCCAGTCGGGCGGCAAGAAAACGCGCTTGCACGCGAAATGCCTGGTTAAACACTCGTGAGAGCTGCAATTTCAGCTCCGCCCTAGGAGGTAAACGCAGCTTCGACCGAAGTGCCGCACGTCACTGCCCATTCTCGCGCTCGATCACCGAGCTTTGAGATGGCTAGCGCCACGCGCTGTTGCTCGGTATGGAGCATGGCGGATGCGATGGCCATCTCGACCTCTCTCTCACCCAGAGCAGGAGATTCTCTCCATCTTTCCCGCTCGAAGACCTTAACGCTCACCATGAGCGGCTTAGGGCGGGGGAAGTGATCCGTTACTGGCGGTGGCGTCATCGACGCAGATGAAGCAGACATCTTCTGCTGCAGGATGCTCTTGCAGTGCGTTTTTGTAATTTGTAAACGCCTCTAGACGCGCACCGATTGCCTCGGGGCCTTGCACAGCAGGGTTTGCACGCCCTCAGGGCGCAGCAAGGACATCAGTCTTTTAAGCCCGTCCTGCAAGCCCTGGAGCAAAGAGGAAAATTGTTCCATCCTCACAGAGGATCGGTCTTAACGGCTCAATTGTAGACTGACTACAAGTGCTACCAAGTGCAGAGGGCTGTCGTATCTTTGCGCTTTGTAGAAGCGTACGTTAGGTCACCGACCTCTCGTTCTGTACTCAGAACAAGTACGAGTTTAGCGGATCGTAATTCGCTTATTCCAAGAGTACTTTTAGCCTTTTTTATCTTCGGTTACAATTTAAAGCTGTTTTTATTTATTTTTATTTTCTGCAAAGCCGCGTAATTTAAATGCATAGATTTTTTCAAATATGTGTAGTAAAATGTAAATACATGTATAACTACAGGCTATTCAGCCCCATACCGTATTCTTGTTTGGGTGTGGTCACATCATGCCCATCTTGTGTGACCTCTCCCTGTTACCAGGGTATTTGAACCCCGTTACAACATGCGCAAATCACCTTCTCTGCAATTGCACGCCTTTTCTATTCGACAGTGGAAGAGTGCATCCAAACCGGACCTTTCATTGGCGAGAGTCGAGGTGCGGACACCATCGTAGCGAGTTTGTAGTCGAGCGCGAGTAACCGGGCTTTCCTCTTGAAAGGTTCCAAGGCGCCCACATCGAGCGAATGGAGCCTTGTGGTGGTGTTCGTCAATAAAGGCACCAGCTCTGTTCTTAGTCGTGCAAGTGCCTCAACAGACTCATTTGATATTTATAACTCAGATGAGATGGCTGTTTACTACAGCGATCACCCCGGCCTCATCATCACCACCCGTGGTGTATCGAGCAAGGTCAAGGGCAAAATGTAATCATTTCACAGCTCATGTCATTGATTATATTCAAAGGCCAGAACTGGTCATGCAACTTGAACTTGTCGACGTTAAGAGCCAGTGAGCCCCTTACTCTACTGTGCACAAAATCTACCCATAGTGTGTTCATAATTTGGTCGGTCTACACAGTCGCATCCACTCGAGCATCAACTAGGACGGCATACACCGCGACTTTGGTTAATCATCAAATGCCTCTCCGACGGCACCTCAGGTTACGTTAGAACCCGGGGCGATATTTTTCTTAAAAGCAATCTGCTTTGCAAAGAGTCCTCTACCGAGAGCATCGTTCGCATCAGCTGACGGAGCGAGAAACCATGACGAACGAAAACCGACGCGCTAGACGTTGTAGACGGTTCTTTTTGCTCTTCATCATGTTAATCGTCATCCACATACTTTAGTGTTTATCGACAAATTGAACAACGTGTGCCGTCTTGAGCGGGTAGTTATCACTGCGCATATTCTTGAACAACTTCCTCGTGCTCAACGGTTGCGTCGCGGCCTTGACCACTATCACATATTTTTTTCTTTCTGTTTTTTCTTGAATGCCTCCGTAAGCGTACCTTCCATTTTTGTCCAAGCACGGCTGCTGCAACAAAGATTACTATTCAAATTTTGTAAGCGCTTTGAGCCAATGCCTAATTTTACTTTCTGTCTAACCATAAACTTATAAGTATTAGGGGAGATATTGCGGCGTACGAATCGCACGCGTCGCCTGTTAACACACCGAGCTTAAGAAAACCTCAAGTACGCCCGTACCGCTGGTTTCAGGCTTCGAGTCATTGTCATCATCACTGAGATCGCCCTCGTCGTCACAGCCAGAGCTCTCCGATTCGCTCCCGTCTTGAAGCATCTACAACTCAACAGCCGAAGAAGCTAATTTTCCTTCTTTTTAAAGGCCGAGGACTTTGGCTAGGTGCCAGCGCTGAGTATCGAGTGCGGGAGATCACGATAGAACACGACTCACAGGTTTGGTTGGTCTAAATACTTCTGAGATCCCAATGAACATTTTCACCTTGTGGTCACATTTGGTTTCGTCCGTCATGTCGATCCGCTCGAATCTAAAGTAAGACGGCTATCATTGGCTAAGGAAAGTGTTTTGGCTGCATCATGAAACAATAAATTTGGAGCCTTGGGTCCCTGTAGACCTTGTTGTCAAGTTCCTTGACTTTGATAGCGTGGAACGCTGTCTCGTCTTGAACTTGGTTGCAAGGTATGACCCTATCCTCGGTGTGGCATGGTTGGAACATGTGAGCCATAGATTGCTTGGAGGTAGCGGATAGCGATCCGCTACCCTCGTACTGGTTCGAGTTTAGAACGTAAGGTCGGTGACCTTAGCAAGCTTCTTCTAAGCGAAGAACATCGGCAGCCCCGCTGCACTTGGCAGCACTTGTAGTGAATCAACGCCTGGTGCGTTACGACTGATCCTCCGTGAAGATGGAGGAATTCTCTTGTGCCCTAAGGCATGCAGGACGGGCCTAATAAGCTGATGTCCCTGCTGACCCTAAGGGCGTACAGCTCCTTGCTTCGCAAGGACCTGAAGCGATAAGTGTGCACCTAGAGGCGTTTTCGAGCTATGGAATTGCTCTGCTAGAGAACCCACAGCTGAAGCTATCGTCGTTGACTCTGTCCATGACGGCACTGTCGACGACGGATGACTCCTCCCGATGGAGGCCGCTCATGGTGAGCGTTTAGACCTCGAGAGAAGGATGGAGAGAATATCATGCGAGAGAGGCCGAGATGGCTATGGCATTTGCTATGCTCCAGAACAAGCAAGAGCGCGAGGCACTAGCTACCTCCAAGCTCGGGACCGAGCGCGAGAATGGGCACTTCCGTGCGGTAATTCGGTTGAAGCAGCGTTCTCCTCCTGGGAGGATCTGTAGCATCAACTTTTGCATGTTTTCTCGCCGCCTAACCAGGCGTCAAGGAATTTGTGGACTTTGTCCAAGAGTTGAGAGCTCTCATTGACGATATGACAGCCGATCCTCCCCCCGAGGCGGTCGCAACGGTTTCCAAGCACCTCGTGAGGGCTGGTACTAGAAGGAGCAATGAGGGGGACAAACTCTTGGGGCAGTGGTCATCGTAGAGCAATCGTTCTGCGAGATGTTTTGGAAAGAAAAATGATCGGTATATTGTGGGAGTTGTAACGGAGTATTTGCCCTGTTCTGGTTTGCTTGTACATTACACATTGTCCGCTAGAAGTTTAATAAATTTATGAAGCATCATGATTCATACTCATCCCTGATGAAGATAATGAAACTCCTTACAGAAAAAATGTGTACATGGGCGGCTTGCCTCACCAGGGTCTTACTGCTGTGGACAGCACAGAAGAAATATGATTAGTATCGATTACAAAAGACTTAAACCCAGGATTTATCACTCTTGGCATACTAAGCACTGAGTTGCGTGAGAAGTTTGTTGTTCCGTTGCTAGGTTTGGGCGCGATAGTTTACTCGAAATCATAGCATTGAGACTCTCTATGTGCGAGGTACTCGGTAATCTCCTGTCACTCGTACCATAGATATCTGGATACCCTCCTTGTCGTTCTTCGGGGCAGCTACCTTGATCTGTCCGTTCATATATTGAATTCCCTAATTTGGTCTCTGTCACTACATCCTGCATCCAGCCATGGGTACACATCACCTTGACTCAAAAGCTCTCAACTTTTTGAGCGGTCAAACAAGATATTTCTAGTATGACCTGCTGGTAGTTGTATGGATATGTACGATTCGCACCCAAGTTCTGACACACCAGCACTATCATCTGGGACATAACATTTCGGCTTGCTGTCATGCATAAGCTGCCAATACATGCCATTAACCTCATAAAGTCAAAATGTAAGAAAATCAATCCTCCTTGCACAGTGACATTTTGTTAATATATTTTGACTAAAATGGCTGCATTATTGGCGCGGCTTATGTGCATCTTCCAAGAAGACCCGCTCATGTGCGTCCAATAACAATACAAACTTTAAACTTGTCCTTTTCTCCGACCTCTGATTGCGCCGCGTATGTCTAATACGGGATAATGCTGTACGGGATCCTTTAGTGACGAGGTAGGTCTACTTTTCGGCATAGAAGCGAGAGACTTGACGCCCGAGACCGCTTTTACTCTGGAAAATCACAAGCTTGGTGTGGCATTTGCGGCCGGAAAACCGCTTTTTCAAGCAGCTCGCCTGCAATTCCATGTGTTGAATGCGCGCTTTCAGGAAAAGGTGACAGAAATCACACAATCAAATGACAATGAGCAACGCGCTCAACTGGTGCACTGCACACGCGCAATTCTTCTCATCAGCGCCGACTTTTATACAGCTTGGAATACGCGGTGAGCTGTTTTTAATAACGAGTTTAGGAAAGTGGTGACATTCTGAATGATTATGAATTTGTGTTTTGGGCGAGAAAAGAAAGTTGTTTGTGACGCGAGGCTGGCTAAACGCACATGACGAGATACAATTTACGAACCTTGTATTCACATTGCACCCGAAGAGTATTGACACATGGGCGTACCGGTAAGTCAGCAAAGAAACAAAGTTTAATGATACATGTCATTAACATTGTCGTAGGCGGTGGCTGGCAAATCTAGTATGTCAGTCTTCATCAGAAAACGACAACTTGATATTTTACAGTCGAGAGATAGAGGTGTGTAGTCGTCTAGCAGAGCAAAAACCGCGGAATTATCATGCGTGGAGTTTTCGGCACTGGATCGTGTCTCAGCTTCCGGTGGTTCTCACACTTCAGGAGCTAAAAGATATGGAACGATGGTGTAGAACTCACATCACTGACCATTCGGGGTGGAATCATCGTCAGCATACATTGAACGAGCTAATTAAGAAATACCGAATCTCTGGACATGAAAATCTTTCAAAGGAACTCATTCTTACCGAGTACAAATTTGTGTCGGAAATCGTGACACTATATCCGTCACACGAGGCTCTGTGGTGTCATCGACGCTACGTTATGCAGAGATTGCTCGATGAGCTTCCAAGAACAGAAACTGCCATATGTCATGACTTAACAGTCCTACATAAATCGATTTCTTTGGTGTCAATGGTAATATCCCGATCAACACCGGAGTCATATGAAAACACGACATTAGATGCATCATTGGATCAACAACTTAAACATTTGAGTAGTAACTCAGATGCTTTTGTTTTATGTGCGGTCGTCAACGAGATCGGCATCGCTTGGAAGTGTGGAAACCAATTCTCACGACGATTTAGTGCGTGGTGTCTTGCGCGGCTTCGTGCATTTCTATACAGACACCAGAAAGTTGAAGAGATAGACACATCGTCGCTTGATTCACTCACATCAATTGTGCAAAAAAGTTTGGTCCAAGATGATAGTATGTTAAAAGATCTGTGGGTTGGTGCGTTTGCAGAATGCAAATAGGATATCATTGATGGTAGATCAATAAGTGTATGGAATGTTTTATATTGCACCGATTAAATTTTTCAATTCGGTCGAATGCAGTTATGTAAAGCATTCAGTCGCTGTGCGAGCCAAGTTTTTATCAACGCTTGCAATTGCGATCAAGCAATTTGATGAAGGTATTACAGCAATCATAATAAAACATGCATACATTTGTTAACTGAACAGCGACGATTTTTAGAACATGATTAACTTGTCAAGAATGAAAAGCTTCAAGTACTTTTGGCCGATGCAGAAACAAATTGTGCAATGCCATTAACGATTGTGCCTGGGGAAAAATGGTACAAAAGCCGTAGTTCCCATGCCATGCCCATACCGTATTGCTCATAAATATCTTTCAAAAGCACAAAATCCTCCAGCTCTTGGTCACATAGCAAATCTTTTCGAATCGCAACACTCTTTTTGTGCTTCACTGACTCACTCAGCCCACTAAGCGTGCAATTTACGTTTGGTAGTACGATGCACATGTTATCGTACTTGTCTAATTTGAGCAGTGAAGCCAAGTGTTTCTTCAAGTGACGAATCTTAAGTCTCGCTGACGTCGTGAAGAGCGTGCGCTCTAATTTCGGCGAATTCGACTGTGCTTCTGAATGAAGTAACACTCGAAAGTGAACACGATCAGTTATTGTGTCGATAGGTTTGGACGTAGATGGAGCAACTTTGAGCTTTTTACGAGCTGATTCCTCTTCAGAGACTGTAGCTGAAGTTGAGCTGTTATCAGACGAGCTCCGCTTGTCTCCAACAGGTAGCGATGCTATGCTTGACGGCGACGACGGACGCGATGATAAACTCGACGTAGTGTCTTCTACTTTTTTCCGACCCTGACGCCGTGTCGCGGCCTGACTGAGCACACCCATTCGTGTGCTCTCTGTGTAAGCGTTGTTGAAATGTCGAGACCGATTAATTTGCTCAATGATCTGGTCCTCATTGCGCTCAAATTCGGCCAAGTTTGGATAAATTTTGCAAATAAGCGCATCAAAATTGGTATCGGGTCGCAGTGAACGCTTTGACGGAATGTGAATGCGACATGATGGACACTCGCGCTTACTCTGGCGGATGGCAGTGGAGATACAGTCACTACAGAAGCGATGTAGACACTCCATAACTACCATCGCCATCTTAATAATTCCTAGGCAGATGGGACACGTGAGATCAGCATTGAGCTGTCGAATTGATAGCGTTCTGGTCGCATTTGGATCCGTTATGGGAGCCCGCGGCTGGCGGTATATTTCAAATAATGTACAGTCGTCCACTAATTCAATCTCCTCGTACTTTGAGCGTTTACTAATTTGACAGTTAGGCATCTTAGCCACCAAGTTGTCATAATCCTCTCGTGTGAAAGTGTAAGGATTTTGCGGTGGGCCCTGCTCCATTGTGATGGTGGTATGTTCCAAGCGGTTTTCCGCCAGAACTTTGAGAATTGGTGTTTTTCATGAGCGAACCAATCGGAGCGTGCAAGGGCAGGCTAAATTTCTAATTGATAAAAAAACAGTAGACAGATTAGGGTCCAACAATCTAATCCTACAAATCACCTCAAGCTAGCTCAACACTTAGGCAACAGCGTACGGCACGAACATATACTGAGGAAGGATCTATAATGACGGTTAAAGCTAGTTTCATTCCGTGAGATATGGCAAAAATTGCAGCCGAGTCTTGGGACAACTCTTGCAACGACGTTGGTGACTACGACGAGATTTGTTTGTGAACACAATATGGTTCACGTCTTGATGGACAGATGCGTACTCTATCGTGATCTTAGTACAAAGCACACAAATGTTAGAGCCAAGCTCATGGCAGGTGAAGGACACTCAACAAAAACCGTGATCTGTTACTGGGCACTGAATGCTCTTCAACTCGCGAGTTAGTCACCCATCCCACCAACATTGGCACAGAAAACCACTTCACACTGTCCCTCGTACACGTCTTCTGTTATAGAGCAGTAGACTACATCCTAGGGCTGTTATTAACCATTTCACCAAAGGTGCACAATGGAACCGCGATGTATGGTCGCTAAATCCTATCGCAGCTATGATACACTCTGGAGACTGCAATATACAACCGCTATTCGCTACCTCATCTTCATTTTGCGGCTCACTGTCGCTTCTGCCTAATAAGTCACGACACTTGGCAGAATATTGATATATAATTGATTTCTTGGCTCCAAACCCGTACCATAATGCTTCTGCGTCCTGTCGGAAGTGATTTGCCACGGCCCAGAAGCAAGAAACACGTGGCACCTAAGTTTTTGTACTCTCGGTAGAACGGCGTGCAAGCCACGTGATATATCATGGACAAAATCACACCTCATATCCCCGTCGTGACGAGACAATAACTCACACTATCAAAGTCTTCAAAACTGATAGGAAATTTTGAAGAGCCCCTACACATTCAGTAGTGTCCCCGTTGCAAGCCACAAAGATACTATATCCGTATCCGGCATCCTCAATGCCTTTGTGTACTGTTTAATGTTGTCAGTTGTTTGGTGCGCAGAAAGAAAATTAGTTACTCATCGGGCCCTCAAGGTACAGATGTTAAATACCACTTTGAATATGACAGCCACCGTTTCCCTGAATAAAGTATGGTGACGCAAAGGTTTCTGTGTGGGCCGCACCGAGAGACCCTTCATGAAAGTGGTAGTGGCAGCCGACTTTGAGAGAAAAAAAACTCGATTCCGTTGCTGCAATTAGAGTTTTGAATCTCTAGACATAGTTTGCTACGGCTGAACAAGAACTTTGGATACACCCGACACGCTTAGTTAGGAAGTGCGAACACCCGAAATTTGACGCTTCAAACGCTCCATGTATAAAATGCCGCTTTGACCACGATACCGCGTTAATGAAGATATCGCGAGCGGCCTCTAATTTGAACATCACTAGCGCATCGTGTCAACTCTCCGTCGAAAATCAACAAATTCATGACCATCTCATCTTTCGTCTCCCGGAGGGAATCCTAAACAACCTTTTTTCAAAGTGTTAGACGTCTCTCATCGGCCACCTCCTGTGGTTGTTATCCGCTCTCACTGACTCCCGGTTATGGTGCTCTCGGGGATCTCTCGTCATTGCACATTTACAGCTGGCACACGGCTCCAGACGAGCAATCGCATGTCATCGTTGAATGATTGTTCCCGACCGATTCGAAGTTAACATAAGAAGAGCCTTAAAAGGCGTATCTATTTGCCCTGGAGCATATGAATTCGAAATTTTGTGTTCCATCCTCGCAAATGGTCCACTTCTTTACATACCCGGTTGCTGAATTGACAACAAGTGTCGCCGCGGCCAACAGAATTGTCATGAGAAAATTTTGATTCAGATTACTCCGTGTTATCAATTGCATAAAGATTGGGCTCGTAAGCATCACCCAGGGTCGGGGCCGAATCCTCAACCGTAGATACTTGCTTAGTATATTGTTACAAAAAAATAGAGGAGGGTGTTGATTCAATATTTTATGACTTTCGTCGCAATCTAACCGTTCTAGTGAATCGGGTCCCGACTCAGCAAGCTAGGCAGGTTTTTACATGTGCAATTGTCGCATCGACCTTGAGCTGAATCTTGTAAGACTACGTTTTGTACTGACTTATCTATCAGAAGCCACTCATTGCACCGCGGCGTAACCCAGACGCATTTATGTGTATGCCTGCAGCTCCGTTAGTGATCTCTGCCCGAATTTACTCTATGATTGCATAAAGTCTCCAATTTTAAAAAGCTCCCCTTCCGACTAAGTTTGCAGTGGTGGGCACAATTTGTACTCTCCCATGGAGACTGTATCTGTGGTGTTATAGTCTTGCGACAGAGAAATGCGATTGTTCTCACCAACAGCTAATGCTGAAATCAGGGACATCTATAACCACATTTCGTTGATGCAACTGAGGGTAGGCCTGCGAATGGTTATTACCGGCAAGTCTCAAGCTCAAAAATCAAAGCCGTGTCTCATTCTTTAGTCAGAATCGCTTTACACCGTACATTCCCGCTGATCAGTGACTACAGAGGGTCTACTTACTCGAAATTTCCAGTTTAACTTGTATTCTTCTCAGTGAGAACTGAAATGCTGAGAAGAATTTGCGGTGGCGGTTATACCTCCATTTTGCTATCAAATAACCAGATAATTTTGACGGAAATGACATTAGCTTTGCCCATCAAATAAAGCTGATGGGGAAGGTTCTTGCATGGTAAACTCGACTGGGGTTTTGGGATTGACGGAGCGCAATATTTGTTTTAAAGAGAGTCATAGATCATCAGACAACGGTGATACACAGCCGAGTTAATTGAATTGAGGCATCCCATGAGACTCGACGCAAAAAAGATAAAAGCCAAGCAACATGGACGTTACTTTGTTTGCAACAATACGCCTCGCTGCCGCTGGATAACCAGAATGCAATCGCAACACGGATAAACAAATTCCGATAGAGAGTTTAAGAGTGTTGCTTAAACACATTTTTAGTCTTTGACCGTAAGGCACTTGGCGCACGAGGTACAATAATGCCACAAAATGTTCAGACACTGCACGTGTAAATACAATAACTGCTTTCAAATCAACATTGAATCATTGGATTTGCGCGAGCCCGTAATTTTTGTGTCTTTGGTATCCGCATGATGCTTCTGAATGTTTTGGCTTTAAACACTAGTGTTAAACACATAGCACATGACGTTCCATCGTTATGCGATAATGGCACAAGTTTTGCTACAAAGTAACAATCACAGTGGTACGGGACTGTCGACTTGCGACTATCAGCCCGGCTTCACTTATTAGCAATATTTATAATTTTAATTTGATGAAAATGTGCAGATGCACGAAACTATGACTGAAAGCCACAACAACAAAGCAAGAACTCGCTGCCAAAAGCAGGAGAAACACACACGATGATATAGCGTAGGGCGAAAAGTTTGAGTAAATGCGATTGGCCTACTACGTCAGATTGTTTCTAAAGTCTATAGAATCATGTTGCAACGGGCCGTCCACGGTTGTTGCGAAAATGGGATAGAGTTATACACTTAAATCTTACAAGAGGATGCGACCTGTGTTCTAGTGGGCTTACTAAACCTATCGCGCTTATAGGCTAGTCGATTGTGAAATTTGCTGTAGTACGTAAAGCGTTTCTACCATCCCCTGGAGCTAAGAAACATCGCCGCTAGAGCAGTAGAACGTTTCTGGTTTGCTTAGTCAGCCTTAAGGCATTCAGTGCGATGACGAAGCTTCTAGATTAATCCGAGACCTACCCCGTCTCAGTATAGAACGCATGCTGAGACTTCGGTACAAAGGCGACTTTCCGCCACAAAATAGAGAGATCGCAAAAGCAACCGCAGGGGGAGGGTCGACGTCTGCTTTTATCGATAAATGACTCACTTCAAGAAGAACGATTGGCAGCCTAGTAGGTGTGATTAGTTTATGATGAAACGGGAAAGATACCATTATTCTAAGAATATCATTTGACTTCAGTACGATTGCTCTGGTGCCGTTGCTACAAACCACCCGGCACAGCCTTGGACATTATCTCATGCGAAGAGGAGGCCTGGGAATCGGCAGCATCGCACTTTTCCGGACGGTATCAGACTGACTGTATTGAAACTTCAGCATTTAGTCAGTAGCTGCAACAGCGTTCATATGGAGAGGGGCGGGGCTAGAAACAGCAGGAAGGAGGCGCGATGGGTTATAGACTCGCTCTCCACGCGGCATCTTGTGCTTTGCAAAAGTAAGCATTAATTACGCCCTAGTTCATAGCCTGCTTTGCTGAAATGGACAAGTAAAGCCGAAAGGCGAGTGAGACGGCGTGTCTTTATCAGCTCGATAGTTGAGTGCAATGATAACCAGCACCATCACCAGCTTCTAATACTTAACGGTCATCCCTCGTTCTTTCTCAAGCGCAAAATCTCTTAATGCAGGCGGTAATCCTGAGAAAGGATGGGGAAAGACTTTCAAAACAACTTCTTGGGCTAGTTTCATCCTCGGTGTTGAGTAGAAGGCCCGCTCACAAAGACGTGCGATGGCGCCGCCCTGATGCGGAGAGCAATTTATGATGGTTCAAGGCAAACACGACGTGTTTTTTTATTTGCAAGCTTGCTTTCCAAATGCCAGGCCCAGCTCTTTGCGACGAGCTGAACATCGTCGTGAGTTCCACGGCGGAGCTTTGCAACACTATACAATCACGGAAAAGGTATAGAACTATTTTAAATCACGATGTCGGATTTGGAAGAGCCAGAATCGTCGCAAGCACAAAAGTGGCTTTCGCTGATTGGAGGTTGCCTCGATCGTCGCACTACAATACTAAATAATTTCCTCCTGTAGGAGATTCATGTAAACTTGCGTTTCGTCAGCCTTGTTTGCGCTGTACTTATGAATGTATCTGGGCAGTACAAGCCAAGTCAATTTGGGACAGAGGCACTGGCCAAAGTAAAACGGCCTTAATTGCTGGAGGATCTGCTTGAACACCACGATTTCCATTGTGGAACGCAAAAGAGGATTATGTAAGCGCCAACAACGCACTTATCTTTGTTTGCGTATAGAAAATTAAAACGCATCCACACGAGCATTTTTGATTTTCTGATATCCGTCTTTAAGTGCACTGTGTGACTATGGACAATTATATCGCGGATAGAGATAGATGCTTAATTACGGCGTGACCTCAGCTGCCAGGTCATCGTACAATCAAACGTCGCTAGATGTATTTGGCAGGCCTGCGGCATAATCAGCTACTTCAGTAGCACCCGATAGAAGTACACTCCACTATAAGGTTATACTGCTGTTTTCTATGAGAAGTTGATGAAGTTCACCAATCTTGGCCAACGGCACAGCATAAAGCAGCCGACTATGCTGTTCTGCAGCGCACCCTTGTTAGAACCGGCACCTGCGCCCACTAGCGGCTGCTTTGATTAATTCTACTCATGCATGATTCGCCACTTGCCGTCGGCAGTTTTGACACGGAAGTTGGCACCGACTTTACCCGTTTCTTGCTTGCACAAAAAAATCATTACTGACGTCATACATTTCTCTTGACAAATGTCACTGCTATATGACGCAATGTTTGGCTCTGGAAACCAAGTCGTTTTTTTGACGCGCCACCTTTTATGAAAGCAACTTGAGCAGATGGTTTCTTATCTCCGCATTGGAATGTTCCGTCAGATCAGAATGAAATGATTCCATGGATCCTTTAAGGTAGCTGACTCAATTCTTGCAATCAGTGCTCCTTAAATTTGTTTAAGAACAAATTCACTCATTAATAGTAATGTACTCTCCTTTTTTGGTACCAACTTTACTATTCTGTTTACTTCAACTTCTTGCAATTTCTCACAAACAACCAGCAGGACAATTACTCCAAGTAGACAGAGCATCTACCGGGGTTAACGAGGGGATACTTGCAGTCCCAATACTTACTTTGATCACTTCATTTTCTATATAATACTCTTTATCGTCACAAATATAAGAGTCCTCATCTCTCCACAACGTGAGTTCATCACATGGCAGTGCTGATTCAGCAGTACCGTTATGTCGTAGCAAGATTGTGTCGCCCAATTTAGCTACATGTTCAGGTCCTACTACTCGTAACTGCAGCTTTTCTAAAGCTCCACCAACTTTGGACCGAAAGACTGCGACATCCTTGTCGTATCTACTCACCACAGACCCTGTCACACGAGACACTAGCTTATATATATATGTGCCATCTCACTCTATGACATACAGTCATTGCTTCCCGACCCAATAAAGATACACTCCTGAACACGCGATAAAGGACCCTTTTCTCTGTGTCAGCCGTAGACCGCGGCTCATTGCCGCTTCAGCCTACCGGGTGTCCCTAAAAATGTAATTTCTATCGATTTTGTACAATTCCACGCCCGGTACTGAAATTTTCGCAATTCTTTTCTTTCCTGATAAAAGTGATTCCATGACTCTTCAAATACCACCAGGAGAGAAAAATGTGGCTCCTAATTTCTAATCTATCAATTGCTCTAAACGTTTTGTCCACATGATACCTAGACTGAAAATATAACTTAAAAAAAGATTTAGGACGAGACGGCGTCCCAGGCATTCAAAGTGCTTGAACTTCACTTTAAGGCTCACGTAAGCTTCGACATGTCCCGTCGCAAAAGCACGGTATTCGTATCCAAATTCGACATTTGCGGTGCCTTCATATAATGTTAGCTGTCTTAGGCAGTGGCGCATTTCATGTAATTGACGCTTTCGAATCAATTAAACTTTCTGCGGCTTTACCTACCTCAAAAGGCTGGTGTTTAAGCAACATCTCTTATCTGTGGGTCCCATATCTCTTTCAGAGGCTACGAAATTGTAGAGAAACAAAATACTTTTTCTGGAAGGTCGAGCTGCACCTGCTGGAACTTAACGTTCTCTAATTTGCTGGAGTGTATTGCGGGGAATTTCAAGCCTTCCTACCTCTCAGCTGATAGTGATGGGGCATACAAGGCGCAGATGTTTAATATTATCGCGAGTGTCGGTACAGAAATTGCGCTCCGGGATGCAGAATGCGCCGATGCGATCGGTTCGGTGACAATCCTTGAGAATAGCAGCTGAACTGCCTCTGGGACAGGGTCTGATGCGGCGATAATAGCTTTCGTACTCCTAATTATAGTCCGCTTGTTCTTGCATCTCATGACGAGTGGTTAGGACCTCAGATGCACTTTTTACCTCCTGGTTGGGTGTTGCAAACACCCACGACATCTTCCGCCACAACAAGGTCTTTCATGCATGTTGAAAGCTTCTCGTTCTAATGGCACCACGCGTCAGGATTCAATTTGCAAAAGTTCTGTAGCTTCCTATTGAATGCAGAACGCGCTGCTACTTTGTTTGAATCACGATCGAAACTCATCGGTTTCTTAATTTCGTTGTATGAGGGAGATAATGTCTCCGTCCTGAATCTCCATGTGCTATATGCTCAAAATCAGCCACCTGAAGGTGGATGTCATTTATACTCACCGGTCTGTAGTAAGGGCGGTCCAGGAGGTGCAATTATATGATGGTGAGCGCACTTAGTCAATCAAATCCTGTTTTTGGTCCATTGATCGCTCGTCTTCTGATACCGTCGCGATCAGCAATAGACAAAGGTTGTCTAAGTTTGCTGCTCTGGGACAGGTACTCGAACATATCATGTTCACTTCTTAGCGAGGATACAAACCTTTCCCTTTCGTGACTCGGTCGTGAAATTGACTTTCACTGCTACCAAGTGCAACGGAGTTGTTCTGTACTGTTCACAGAAGGATCTTCGACTAATAGAGTCTTAGAGACAAGCGCACATGTGCTGGGATCATTCGCTTCGCCCAGGAGAGTAACCGAGAGTCTCCGAAGCACTTGATGAATTAGTTAGCCTTGCAATCTTAAGAGTGATATATGTAGGCTTTCTTCTCGTAAGACTTGTGCTAAATAGATATGTTTCGACCAGGTTTGCTAACCTCTGAGTGGACTTTGAATGTAACTCTCCTCTGTGCAAAGTGCACGGAACCCCGTTGCAGAATTTCTGTGCGTTGTTAATTATTATGGTCGAAGCTTCATCGTTTTATGGTGTACGGTAACCCCGTTGCATCTACAATGCGTCTGACGCGCGTGCATCATTTTTCAATAATCACTAAATATCATATCACGTTGGATGACGCCTATAAGATAAAGATTTGATATGTTTTGCTGTCGACGTATGCGTATTACACTTTGTGCGGTATAAGCGACGAGATGTCAACCAGGTTCAATCGGGTGAGCCGAAGTAGCAAGTGTTTAATATGCACGCAGACCTTATACAAAACAGGATTAAGCCTGTGACCTTTATTTAAATGTTAAACTCACACTTTGGAGTAGTCATGAAAGGCAAGACCAACTACTTTTGCTGCAAGCGTACCGCTCGACAAGCCAGGCAGCACCTGGCTTGTCTTTTCTACTTAATTCTATACAACGAATGCTTGAGGATAGCGGGACGGACCTTTCCTTTTCAAATCATTACTCTTGTAATGTAGCTCACCATGGTACTTGTGAGCTTTCCCAAAAGGACATTATATTGTAAACCAGAGCTGAAAGATATCACTCCATCACTCTTAAGCTTTATATATGATCAACTCAATAGAAATTACCAAGACTGCGGGGCACGTTGAAAACGTGACGCGAAGCCTTTCATCTCGGGTGTACCTAAGCTTTTTCAAAGCCTATCTACCAATTGATCAGGAACGATGCCTTTTGTGCCTAGACGGCGTCGTCCGGCGACGAGGCACTCGTGTGAGAGAGAAATGACATGGAATACCCCACCATT
>NW_020187446.1:1326327-1326481 GCF_900000015.1 Plasmopara halstedii | reverse complement strand
ACTCCAAGAGGAGTACAGCCATCGCCAAGCGCGTACGCCGGCCACGACTTGGCCAGGGTATTCGGCGCCATCCAATCGGGCGAATTCGGGCGAACCAGTTTCCTTGGAACTCGGGTCTGCCGAGCAGCCGGATATTCGCTGCTACGGATGTGGA
>NW_020187446.1:1326082-1326317 GCF_900000015.1 Plasmopara halstedii | reverse complement strand
GGCGAAGTCGGGAGCGCAAGGTGAGCGCTGGCGGAGGCTGTTGGAGAGGAGGTCCTGCATGCTTGGACGGAAAAAGAGAAGGGATTGATTGATCGTTCAGTTTAACGGGACGCTGGGCTTACTAGCCACTCGTCCTTGGCGACCTAGACACGCAACATGTGTCCAGGTCCCATTCTGAATTCTATCTATCTCAAATCCTTTCCTATCTTTCTAAACCAATGAAAATCTACTTTAT
>NW_020187446.1:1325818-1326070 GCF_900000015.1 Plasmopara halstedii | reverse complement strand
CCGACTCACCAGAGAGCGGGGATGACCTTGCCGAGGATCCCAGCAGCGCGCTGCAGCACGCCGACCATATGCAGTACGGCGTAGGGCACCAGGTGCGCGGCGAGCTCGTCGGGCTCCGTGGCCCACAGACGCATTTACTTCTCGAAAGACAACTGGATGATGCATGGTTCACTCTCTTCTGCGTAATTGGCTTCATCGCAACCGTCTGCAATGGAGTCTTCTCGCTACTTGCCGTCTGCGGATCTCTTGAAA
>NW_020187446.1:1324896-1325808 GCF_900000015.1 Plasmopara halstedii | reverse complement strand
TCAACCAATGAGCAATTGCCAACGTCGATGTTGACGCTCCAACATCAACCGTATGATGCTGCTGATTATTCCAGCATCCAATAGGAATGTAGGATTGAGATTAGACATGAAAAATTGATCTTATGCAAAATTTGGCGTGATCGTCTTTTGCCTTACGGCAAGCAGTTGGCGACCACGTCACATCAAGTTACAAGATTCTTCAATCCCAGTAGTGAAGCGAGGCAATCCGTGAGTAGACCGATCAGACCTTACCGCTCACACTGCGAGCGGCGCTACGCTAGTATCCATTTGCAACAGGGTTGCCGTGCACTTTGCACAGAGGAAGCTTAGAAAAGCTCACGTGAACAAACACGAAGAGATTATGTTCTTACGTTTCGTTTAACAGCGACCCTAGACGAATATTTAATATATAAATTTGACTATATTTTATAATATAAATGCCAACATTACTGGGCGTGCGGCTTGTGTACCATGGACCTCTCCTTTACGGAGTCCCATCACATTCAGACTTTGAGTTGTTCTGAATATTTACAATCACACCGAAGTGCAATCAAATTTGCACAATAAAAAATTTGTACGAATCATATACCTTGATTAGCAGAGAAATGAAATATCAACTAGATATTTATCAAATAATTTATTACTGTCATGAAAAATAAGAATTTAGGCCTAAATTCGCATACATTATGACTTTAGTTTGCGAATATTTTAGAACTCGGGTTACTCAAAAAGTGATGTAGCCACACGGCAGACACGAACCACAAGCGAACTGATTTGTGTCCATTTGCAATGGTGAGCGATCAAATTCCTCCATTCTCGCTCGGTATGTGCAATTTGTACGCATCATTTGGTGTACATCTAACGTTACTACTTACTGGTACATTGTCACCAATTCTTGTCAATGATATATAT
>NW_020187446.1:1324258-1324886 GCF_900000015.1 Plasmopara halstedii | reverse complement strand
TGTCGCGGGCCGCACCTTGAGTCGCTGCATCAAGACCGGCAAATCGTTTCAAGCGGGGGTCCAAAACGTATGCAACGGCGCTTTCGTCGCACACTACCAAATCGTGGTACACCTTCAGCTTCTCTTCCATTGCCAATGCAGCCTCGGCAACGATCGGCACATCTGACATCACAGCGGTTGCCACCGTGCTCTTCATGTACACAAAAAAACTGGTAGACTATCTGCATGTTCGGATAAGATGAGCCGCTAAACTTAGTAGTGATGACATCGAACGTCTTGAGACACGGAACCAGGGTTCTTGCCACTTTGAAGTCCTCAGGGCCCAGTAGGGGCTCTCTCGCTTCCCCAGCTCCAGTTGGAGCAGCGACTGCATCATCGCATACGAGTTGTTCCGTCTGGTGGAAACATCAGCTGTATGTCTTTCAGGGCAATTTCGACATGCTGATCGTTCGAGGCTTCGACAAGATCCTTCGCGGCGGCATTGAGGTTCTACTTCTGCTTACTGCTGATGCGGATGAAGTTCACAAACTTGCGCAGTTTGTCAAGGTGCTTTTTCACACCCAGTGCATTGAGGCCTGCCTGAACGATGAGATTAACTACATGCGCAGCACAGCGCACGTGTACTGGC
>NW_020187446.1:1304567-1323507 GCF_900000015.1 Plasmopara halstedii | reverse complement strand
CTTTGAGGGCAAGGATGGAGAAAATCTTCTGCTCTGGGTGGGAGAGGCCGAGATGGCTATAGCTGTCGCCATGCTTCTGACCGAGCACCAGCGCATGGTGCTAGCTATCTTCAAACTCGGTGGTCGAGCGCGAGAATGGACCCTGATGTGCGGTACCTCGGTAGAAGCGGCGTTTCCCTCCTGGACGGAGCTGAAGGTACAGCTTTCACGAGTATTCTTGCCGCCTAACCAGGCATATCGCCTGCGATCGGGTTTCCTTACCGTCTGATAGGGCAAGAAGTAATCTGTGGACTATGTCCAAGAGCTTCATACTCTCATTGTCGGGTTAGCAGCCGATACTCTCCCTGAGGCTTTCACAGTGACCGTCTATATGGAGGGTCTCCGCACTGGCGTGGCCAGATTGGAAGTCTTCTGTGTGAAGAAACATTGAATGTGGCATTGAAGTCGACACGACTGGGTTAGAATGCGCACCCTAGCAGCTCGTCGAGCGGGTCTGAACCAATGGATCTCAGCTATGCTCAGAAAAAGGAGGGAGAGCTTCGAGTTACCGGGCAGCGTTCGAACAAACATACGGTGTTTTGTCGGTGGAGACACCCGTCACCTTCGGAATAGTTGTCCCTTGCGTAAGGTGCGTAGAGGTTCATCGAGTCAACGTTCTGCTTCTCACTAGTCTGGTTTGTCGCGGAGAAACGAGAAAACCCAGTAGGCACGGGGTGGCCTATGAGGGAAGAAATGAGTTGTGTTTAGTCTCAAATAGTCAGAGGTCAGCTGGACCCAGCCCCGAAGAGCTCCGTGCTTTTGAACCCGAAAATGTATGCAAGCCGGGCTCGCTGGTCGTGAAAGCGAATTGAAGGGCTTTGAGAAGCCATGAAAGATCCTAATTAACTCCGGGGCGTCGGGCAATCATACTCGACGCTCCACGATGGAAGAAATTAGCTGTAAGCTGAGGAGTCGAAGGCGCGGTTAAGTGGTATCATCGTTCACTTAGCGACGGGGACATGCGTCACGGTGGTGTACAAAATCTCTGTGAACCTCGGTGTCAAGTTTCTTATCTTCGATCTCGTGGAACGCTGCTTAGCCTTAGACTTGGATTCAAGGTATGGATGGTTGGAACACCATGAGCCATGGGCCGATTGAAGTTCGAAGACCTTGGGCGCTACCCGCACGTCTCTTGGTGGAGTTTTTTGGTAAGTTTAAAACCTGCTCTGGTAGGAGCCAAAAACGCGATTGTCGGGGGTACTGGACCAGTGGTTATCGCAGTCGTGAGAGGACCTACAGCTCTGTGAGTTGCCACTATTGGTTGCTCAAGCTGTACAAATGGACGAGCACAGCTGTACGCACGTGTGAGACGTGTCAAAGGGTGAACCCTCTTCGAGTGCAGCGGCACCGCTGACCAGTTTACCAGGACCCCCTGGGTGTTGGCATTCCATAAGTATGGACTTTGTGTTTGGTCTGCCGAAGGATTCGGCGGGCAACAAGGGTGTCGTGGTCTTCGTCGACCGTTTGAACAAGATGGCTCCTCTTGCGACGGTGCCGGACACCATCGACGGTGTCGCGGCAGTGACGCTATTAGTCGATCGTGTCTATCGACAATATGGACTCCCGGGTCAATTGCTTCTGACAAAGACCCACGCTTTGCTGGGAAGCCTTAAGCGACGATCTTCAAGATGCTGGGCACCATGTTGACTATGTCAACAGCGGATCATCCGCGGACCGATGATCAAACTGGGCGCGTTAATCGCGTTGCTGAAGACATCCATTGCAGCGTCTACGCTGAGACGCCACGTGCAATGCCACCACTCGTGGAGTTCGTTTTGACCTATGCGATGCATTCGTCTACCGGCTACACGCCGTTCGACGTGAACAAGATCGTTCATCCTCGCAGCACGCTGACGACGCCATCCTATGGCTAAGTGCTTGGCGGGGGAGGAATAGCGGAGTGGCTAACTGATGTCAGCCTCCTCACTGTTCTTCAAGAAGTCGATGACTATCTGTCTACCAGACTAAGTATCTTACAACACGTCCGCGATGCGATGGCTAAGAGCCAAGACATGCATAAATATGCAGACATAAGAAGCAAAAGAAACGCTGAAAACTTTGACGTCGGAGGCCTGGTTTTAATAAATGCTAAGAACCTTCCTACCCAAGCAGTTTCACTGTCTTGAAGACGAAGCTCCGTCCACGATTTATCAGACCTTGTTAGGTCGTTGCCAAGCGGGGCCTTGCGTGTATACTAAAAATTCCGAAATGGAAGCGCACCCACCCGGTGTTCTATGTGGGCCGTACCGAGATCCGACGCAAGTGAACGCGGAGGCGTTGGCGCCAGGGCGGCGGCCACTGGCGCCCGACCACCCAGAAGCTGAAACAGCAATTGGCCTCGAGCACGAAATAGATGATCTCCATCCCCGACGGTGCCAGGCGCTCCACCGTCACATGGAGTGACGCCTTCGTCTGTTCAACGGCTAGGGGCAGTTCCGACAGAGCGCTATTATCCTCGATGTAAGGCAACATACTCAAGCTCTCTAGGTTTCTGCGCAGCGGTATGTGATCCCAGCATGACGCTTAGAGGGGTTCCGATGGCGACGGACCTTGTCCTTAAGAGCTCGAAGAGCATCGCGCGTCGCCGGACGGCGATCGATGAGAATGAAGGTGTCTACCGTCACGTGGAATGTCTTGTGGGTCGACGTCGTCGCCAGGGTCAAACCCAGTAGCGTGTGAAGTGACGGGGATACCCAGACTACGAGAACTCGTAAGAAAGTGAGGTGCCACTGCGGCAAGACTGCCCAGACTTCGTGGACGCTTATGATCATTGGAATCGTGACGTTCCATGTCGTCGTACACCCCGCGCTTCTCGGTAATAGCTAGGAAAGCCGAAGGGCCATGAGCTGAGCTCAAGTTATGGCCCTGAGCTGCTGTGGTCGCAGGCTCACCTGTGTAAGAGACCACAGAGCTCGCGGGAGCGTGATGGATTAATTCACACGTCGCAGGGCGACAATACGAAGGAAGTCAACGTTGCTCCTTGAGCTTGGCAAGCTCGAAGCGAAGATGGCGCTCCACGTGCACGTCCACCTCTTGTGGATTCGCTGTAAGCTGGACAGCAAGAAACGTTTCCGGCGCCGCCGTACCCATCGCTCAAAGAGCTCTTCGTCGTCTGCAGCGGTTTCTCTAGGGGCAAGCATCACGGGAACCGCCCACATCGCGGGGGTAGGAGCGCCTCCTATTCGAAGTTGAGTGCGGTACGTATCCACTGGATTTCTTGAGGAACCAAGAAGCGAGCTTGGAGAGCCCTTCGTTTGTCAAGCTCAGCTTGTGTAGTGACCGGGGGGCCGATCACGTAGACGCCCAACGATCGGATGATCGCATCGTCCGCTTCGGTAGCGGGATCCGCCGAGCAGGACCGTATTCCACACGAGGGTCAAGGACCGACCGTGGATGCGCGCGCATGAGAGCCGCCCTGCGGACAGCATACAGCAGCTGCTTCTTTGCCTCGTCGAGTTTTTTTGTACCGACACCACTCCCCCCTAAAGTCTAGAGTACGGGAAACGGACACGGCGTCCGCAAGGTTTGAGCAGAGCTCTCGTCGTGCCGCTGGGGCACCTCGCCCTCTCCTTTCTCCCATCCTGGGAAGAAAGTATCCGACTCGTAGTTGAATTTCTCCAAATCCTCGACGAGATAACCCATCGCCCGTGGCGGGCGTGTTGCGCGGTCGGAAGTAGACATCGCGTCTGTGTTCTTGGTCGTGCGAACCTATCAATGACAATGTGCTGCGCGGTATTCGGATGCTGGGAGCTTGAGTTGCGCTCCCCTTAAAGCCGCGGACGCACTGTCCGGAGTTGCACCGCGTGCAGTAGACGAAGAAGGGCTCTGCCCGCAGGCGTTCTGGGAACCAACGAGGCTAAGTGCTTTTTGTGTCCTCGACACAGGGCTCATTGAGCAGGGAATTCGTGAAGAAGGTCTTGATGGTTTTGTGGCGTCTTAGACGCGCGAGTCTCGTTTGAGGCGACAGTTAAATGTGAGCTGTAGGTACTCACAATCTTGATGGAGAAAAGTGCAACGGGGCTTCACGAGCCCTAGTATGAAGGGTGTGGGTCACATGAGATGGTGTGGCTACACTTGAACATTAAGTCAGTACTTGTTTATAACAGTCAATAGCTTCTTGTAAATTTAATTATATTTACTATATAGATAAGACAACCTATATGTTTAGATATAGGCGGCTTTGCCGCATATAAAATCGAGAAATACAATTTACATTTAAAATGGATGAGTCATTAGCCTTGGGCTAAGGTTGTAGTAACTCTTGGAGTAAGCGGATTGCGATCCGCTACACTCGTACTGGTTCTAGGTATAAAACGAAAGTCACCGACCATAACCAAGCTGCGCTCAGCAAAAGAGCTACGGCAGCCTCGCTGCAAAACCACCGTGACATTCATCCTTCAAACAAGAGTTATCGCGTAACGAGCACCTATTGCGCACGGAGCTCATTTACAGTTTTTGTACTCTACCGTTGTAATGGGCTACACTTTGCCATTACATGAAGATACCTTTTGTATGCATTGCCCCACGGGATTTATTACACTAGTGTTCCCAAATGCATACATGACATCTTCTAGAAGTCATATGAGTTACAAACACTCTGTGCGATATAGAATGCTGGTTCCTACTAGGGGATCTGTATTGGTGACGAGACCGACGTGTATTTGTCTGTCGAAGTGGGTGGCGAGCGCCAGTCAATTGTACTGGATACTTTCCACGATAAGCTTGTAGATGCTCGAAATCCAAACACCCAAGATCTTGTCTAAGTTCAAGCTTGTATTCATCCTCAGTCACCCTTTTTTATCAATCAGGAACCCAAGGTTATATTTATTAGAACCTCCAGGACCCCTGGAATGCTATGGATGCAGCTAGAAACCATTAAACTATTTTAATTCAGTTGCAAACGAACCATTACCATTAAGGCCTTAAGTTGTTCTTCCTCCCTCCAAGTCAGTGCTGTTCTTCTCCCTCCACGCTCGTCACACAAGCGTATGTGTTGTGTTTGGGAGACTGTTGTGAACAGAGCCCTCTTGCACCTGGTAGCACTTCGAGCAGTCATTTTAACGACACTCGATTTTGGTTTGACGACGCAGCTGATAAGCACGTCGCATTTTAGTCCAAGCCATACTCGGTGTTTGTTCGATCGGCATGGAGGGAGTTGGAATACCGCTCGGTCCATTAAAATACCGCTAACCGAGTGTTATGCGGTCAGTCCCATTACACATGTTGTGTAAGGTACATGCTTCTGTGAGTGGTGAACATTATTATATATCCTGCATCATTGTATATCCCTCAACTTTGATATATTAGAATTGGAGGCATTTATCAGTTTAGGAAATATTAAGGTCTATTGGCCATAATAAATGTCATCTAAAATTTTCCTCCTCATTCACGTAAATCAACGGCATGCTGAAAGTGAGTAGCCCGCGGTTAGGCTTGTCGACCAAATTAAGCCCTCCTCAGTCATTGCGTGTATACGGACGGGCATGATAGTTATTTTAACGCGAACAACTTCGACAAATTCATCTATGGATCAGGTGGACACCACGGGCGGTGGTCGCCCTCGGATCAACAGAGAGGTATATGCGTACCTAAACCACTCGCTATTGGAGTGTATGGTGAAGCTGTGAGCTTTTGTTGGAAATCACGCAGTCTTCGACATCATCCAATTGGATCACGAAGTGATAACACCACGCTTATCAGACTTTGCTGCGTACGGACAAGGATTACTGGGGGGTTATCCCAGAATACACCGACGCCAGCTCCACCACAAGTGGTGGTTATACCGTTGGTACACACGGTACATCTCGTGAATGTTAAGGTGAAAAGCTTTCACGGAAACGAAGATAAGTATCTTGCGTTTTGGCAGCGAAAAATGACCATCACTATCGCGATGGCTCAAATTTGTGACGACCGCAGTCAGTGGCCTTCGCCATGTCGTATTTGAATGGCTGTGCCCAGATTCAAGCGATGACATGAGAAGTCAACCGCCGGGGCTACCTTCCCGCTTGGCAAGAGTTGAAGAGGGCCTTGGATTGATGTTTCTTTTGTCGACAGTGGCATTTCGACAGCGGTAATTTTTTTGTCATACCGTCAAGACAACATTACATTAAACGACTATGCACAGAAGATCCGTGAGCTTCGTACCACTATGGCAAACCAATCACTACCAGAGGCAGACATACTCACTGTGTTTATGAAGGTACGCACTTATGGTTCTCCTATGGCTGAAGCCTTTTGCCAGGGTCCGACGACTCTGGAAGATACAACTATGATTGCATTGTGTGAGGACTACTGTCATCGTCAAGCACGTGATCGATCGGTCAATCTGATGAAAGCAGTGACTGCTAGTACCGAAATTTCAGAGTCAATGAATCTCAGCGCGGTGAATGTCCGTAGGCAGCGAAGTTCATTGTCATGAATGTCAACAGTTTGGTCATATCCTCCGTGATTGTCCACGTGGGAGACAAATCTCTCAATAAGGCTCGCAGCCACGTGGTACAAATATTTTGAGGCGTTCGGAAAACCTTGGCCCCCAAAAGGCGCAGGGCGGTCTCCTGGGGCAATTATAAACCGGTGGTAGAATCATCCACGAGGCTTTAGCCTTTAAAGAATGGTTGTCTTTGGTTAACGACACGAGCCGAAGTGGTCTCCTCGTGTTCACAGCGAGTAAGAAGTGTTACGGTCGTCCGTTTGGAGTCTTGATTGACTCTGGCGTGCCGCGTAGATACGCGCGGAAGCAAAGTGTTGCTGAGAACGATTCAGTGCTTTCAAATGCATAAAATGGAAGAAATGGCTTATTTCAGTGAAGGTGGTTAGTCGTGCGGTGACCATTGCGAAAAAAAACTATGGTTGATCTTCAAATGAAGTTTGAATACCTCAACTCGAAGGAAGCATTAACAGTCCTCGACTTCGACAAACGGTATGACCTGTTTCAACATACTGTGACTGGAGAAGCATGAGCCATGGATTGATTGGCGCTCGAAAAAGAATTTGAAATAGCTCATCTGTCAAAGGTGAAACCCTTGGGAGTAATAAATCACATTCACTATGCACAAGTCGAAGCGCTCAAGCGCTCGGCAGTCGTATGCTGCTGGTAATAATCCACACTTCATTGTATATGTCATGTGATTGACATTTCTCAGGTTGGGAAAATTAGAAGTCGTATGGTGGGAGAGATGCTGGTTGTTGCTCCCCTCAAGACATAGAAAATGGTGCTGATATGTGTGTAATAGAAAGTCATAGGAATCGACTGCGGCTGGATATGCCAATAATCCCGCTAATACAGTGGTCGATTCGGATTGTGGGTCAGTGGGTACAACTGACATCGAAGGTGATGCTCCCACCCGTTGTGTGGTTGAGCATACATATGTGAAGGAATCAGCGAAATTTGTTGATGTGGTATTACTAACCCCGC
This sequence comes from Plasmopara halstedii, assembly GCF_900000015.1. NCBI lineage: Eukaryota > Oomycota > Peronosporomycetes > Peronosporales > Peronosporaceae > Plasmopara > Plasmopara halstedii. The sequence goes on along the minus strand of NW_020187446.1, from coordinate 1,316,054 downwards.
TCTGGATGCGGTTGAGTCCGCGGGTGAGTTAATCACATGCAGAAGGAATATGTAGACGTAAGCGGAGAAAGAAATGTTGACAACATTGAGGTCATAGACCAGGTCCTTTATTAAATGCTAAAAGCCTTCCTACACATGCGGTTTCTGCTACCGTTAAGACGAAGCTTCGTCCACGGTTTATTGGACCTTTAAAGGTCGTGGCCAAGCGAGGCCTTGCGTATACGCTGAACCCCTATAGAAGGACGCGCACCCACCCGTTGTTTTATCTGGGCTTGCTAAAGCTGTACCGTGATCCGGCGCAAATGAACGCCAAAGCGTTGGCCCCGGGGCCGCGCCCACAGGCGCACGGCCACCCAGAAGCTGAGCCGACAACTGGTTTTGAGCACGGAGTGGAACAACTTCCGTTTCCGACGGCGCAAGACGCTCCAATTAGTGACGTATTTGCCTACTCGACGACTAGGAGCCGATCCGACAGAGCACGAGAATCTTCAACGTGAGGCAGTCGGTGCACAAAGTGCTCCAGGCTCTTGAGGTTTTCCGCATAGCGGTCGACGACCTCGGATAGATGCTTGACAGAATGCCAATGACGACGAACTTTGTCTTCCAACTCTCGAAGAGCATCGCGATTCACCGGACGGCGATCGGCCAAGTCGTCGTCGCCCGCAGCCGACTCTTCTCGATGATAATTGTGGCGTCCACTACCACGTGGAACGCCTTATGGGTCGACGTCGTCGACGAGATTTAACCCAATAAGTCGGGAAGTGGCGGGGACACCCAAACACCGAGAACTCATGGAGTTTGAGGTACTACTTTGAAAAGACTGCCCAGACATCATGAGCGCTTATGATCGGAAGGGTCATGGCACTTCGCGTCGTCGTGCGCCCCGCGCTTCGCGGCAGTAGCCCGGGAAGTCGGAGGGCCATGAGCTGAGCTCAAGCTAAGATCCCTGAGCCGCTGTGGCGTGGATTCACCCGTCTGAGAAACTACAGAGCTCACAGGAGCGTTATGGATAGCTCCATATCTCTCAGGGCGACAATACGCAGGAAGTCGGGGTTGCGCCTAGAGTTTGGCACACTCAAATCTAAGATGGTGCTCAACATGCACGTCCACTTCCTTGTGGCTTCGCTGGTAGGTAGACAGCGATGAAAGTTTACGGTGCCGCTACACCCATCGCTCAGAAACTCATCGTTATCTGCAGCGGTTTCACCAGGGGCGAGCACCACAGGGATGGTCGGCATTGTGGGTACAGGAGCGCCTCCTTTTTGAGCTCGAATTCGTGCGCGGTACCGAGCCATGACATCTTGTGGGCCCAAAAAGCGATCCCGCAAAGCTTTTCACTAATCAAGCTCAGCTTGTGTTGTGGTCGACGATTCGACTTTATAGATGTCTAACAGTCGAGTGATCGCGTCTCTCGCTTCAGTAGCGGGATCCGCCGAGCGGAATCCGAGGATCTTAGACCAAACAAGAAGATGAGCGCGGGAGAGCCGCCCTGTGAGCAGCCTACAATTGCTGCTCCTCATCGAGGCGAATGTTAATAATACCACTTCCCCTCGGAAGCCGAGAGGTCGGGGGACGGACATGGTGTACGCAAGGATTGAGCTGGGCCCACGTCATGCCGTTGTCGCGCTCCATCTTACTCGTCATCCATGCTGGGAAAGGAGTGGCTGACGTGTAGTTGACTTCCTCCAACTCCTCGACGAAAAAATCCGTCGCCCGGCGGGATCGTTTTGTTACGCTAAGTTGCTGATGACTTGGGATGTGGCTCCGGTGATGCCGTGGACGTACTGTCCGGAGATGCACCCTGTGCAGAAGAAGAAGGGTTTTGCCCGCGGGCGCCTTTGCTACCAGCTAGGCTGGGTGTCATGCGTGTCGCACACACAGACTTAAGGAGCGGAGAATGTTTGAAGTTATTCTTGAAGAGGTAAAGATGTCTCAGACACGCGAGCCTCGTATGAGGCGACAGTTAAATGTGAAGGTATAGTCAAAATTTTCATGGGGGAGAGTACTCGTGGGCGGTTCACACAAGATTGTGCGACCGTACATTGATGGGTATTGCACAGGTTATTGTAATCACACAGTGGTGTGGCTACACCGTAACGAGAAGAAGGATTGCCACTTGTAATGCATATAACTAAATTAATTACAGTACAACTATATTAATTAGGAAAACCTAGGGTTTTGTATATTGGTGTCTCTGCCACAACTAAATCAATTTAATACAGTTTCAATTTGAACAGAAGTGTTCGTTTGCCTTGGTTAAGGTTTTAGTACTTGGAGGTGGCGGATTGAGATCCGCTTCATTTTTTCCCGCTCTTGGAAAGAACGTAAGGTCGGTGACCTTAGCTTAGCTTCCTCTACGCAAAGAGCTATGGCAGCCCCGCTGCAGACGTGGTGACGATGTCACTGTGCGCAAACGACTCGATGATGAGTCCATGTTCATTGCCGTCTCCTTGTGATAAAGGACAGTCAATGACAGAAGCTGAAGCGTCACAAACAACATGATTGTCCGATCTTCATGTAGAAGAGCCGGAATTCGGTACCCTTAATGCTTTCTCTCATAACCTTTGAAATTGTCGCTTTTGCCCCACCTCAGCACCATTTTACATTTTTTCTAGGTAGACTAGTGAGGGGCCGTGCCATGTCGGCTTAATTTGTACCGTACTTTGAATTGAGATAAAAAGTCAGGCCATTTTCTTAGGTCCTTTGGGACAGATGCACTGTCCAATCTATAGTTGTCTTTATCTTTCGTAATCTGTTTCTAGGTCAAGCTGATAAATAAAGCAACCGCGAGAGGTGATTTTGTTGGCGCCAAAGATACACCAGCTGTATTGGCAAAAAGGTTATCAGGCGCATTCACTCGTGTGTGATGTCACTGTACACACCCGACTTTCGTGCTCTGCACATTGATGGAGGCATATATGATCAAATGCGATTTGGGCGTAGCAACGATGATAAGAAAACAGCCTCATTCTAAACAATTAAATGTCGGTAGTGTATCAGACAGCCACTGTAGCTTAACTAGCCGTTCCCATATCATCCCGCTCAGATTACTTATAACGATATGAGTTATTTCGCTGTCACTCATAAATTGTTGACGATATATCAAACGACAACGTTGCTGAACAAAATGTAATCGCCCATGCTGTTCTACAGCACATTTCTTGATCGGTGCTTGCAACGAAAGTGGGTGCACTCAGCTCCCATTTAGCGCTTTCTATAAATCTTTCTTACACAAAAAGTCGGTGTTGGAGGGGGGGGGGATTTACACTCTCTTACCAATCATGCTTTGTGCTTTGAACGCCAAAACGAGTCCATGATGTCATACCATTCCCTTGGTCAAGGCATGACATCTGTCCGATCCGGGAGTAACGTGCGTGACATGTTCGAAGCCGCCACGCTCATTTTATTCAATAATTGAAACAAGGAGCCTTAGAAACCTTGAGGTAAGCTGTGGCGGGAAAAGTACTGCAACCTTCCGTGCTTGAACCCTATCACATTTGATACAATTGTATTAATTACGGTACAGTATAATGGTACAATTCCACATCTTACTTGGTTTCATTGTGATTATTTTGAAACACCGAAATATTGGTATTTTTGAAGCTGTTTGATGTCGGTCGAAATAGCTTCAAGTCTAAGAAAATTCGAAATAGCAAACCAAATTCATAGCGTTATTTACCAGAGAAGCTCTCGATTTATCTATTTCTAGGGCACAAACCCGATTGGTGTGCGCTTGACAACGCGGACTCCGAGTGTCAAAGCCTGCTCGGTGCAAGTGAGTAGCAACACCGTTTTGGTTGATCTTGTAGTCATGAAAATACTGTATTCTCTGCGAAAATGGGACTTGAAATGTTCGAATACAGGTCTCAGTGCAAATTGCCCAGCTAAACAAAAATAGCTCTATTTTTACTTTGATGAAATCAGATTTTGGCGGCAAAAGCGCCTAAAGCGGTCATATCATTCCCGGAGGTATTCAATCAACCCCGAATGCGCAATTTAATCATCTATGGGAATCGGGTGATGGCGATGGATCATGAAGGATCCAACCATGAGATCCCGACGGCGAGCGACCCCGTCTTTGAAGGCCGGGACAGATGAAATCTCTCTCCTTGGACGAAGATGTGCCTTGCTCCAGATGGAGCCACAGCGCTTCGCGCTTGCGGCGTTTGAGCTTGGAAGTTGCGCGTGAGAATGTGTACTTGCGTGAAAACCTCGGAATAAGGGCGCTCTCAATGTGGGACGACTTGGAGCGACAGAAGTTGCGGCTGTTCGCACCGCCTTACCTGACATATTGGGTACATTCAAAACCCTTGTATGCCTGTCAAGGGAGGCGAGAGTCAGTAAATCATATCCAGGAGGTCATAACACATACCGATGCAATGGCGTTTGTTCCACTGATCGACCACCAGAGGCGGTAAAGATTTTTACCATCATGGAGGACTTTTAATCGGTTCGGTTTGCGTCGAGAACTTCTTCCATTCGAAAATGCGGTAAGCGTCGCGTCCAGTATTGGGCAAACTTCAGTGCAGTAAGACAAGATGGGTTATTGGTATGTAAGCCAACAAGCGTACCAGATACGGTGGACTTTACCCACGCTGAAGAAGAGAGCGAGAAATCGTAGCCACCGATCAGATACGAGGAGCCCGCAGATGTTTCATCTGCGGTATTATAAAAAACCTCTGTCTTTCGCGCCCCCTTTGCTTTTGTTTACAAGATATAATGGGCTGGGCGAAAAAACAAGGACGAACAACGAATCCATCACAAGGCGATGTCTCGCCTCAGTAAGGGCAATGTGGTCTACGGAGAATGTGTTAGGCTCAATACTTTACCATAAAGTTTGTACCCAGCCTTTAAAGAAGCAATTCTCTCTAAGAGAGGCGAAGACCAGAGCTCAAAATTGTTGCGTATTGAGATTAACCTTCCGCCCTTGATTAAGCTTTGGGAATGTGAGATAATGCTATCATTGGGAAACACCACGCGCCATGTATCGATTCCAAGTCGAAGAAGATTGGTTCCCCGTACTTTTTTCTTGCTGGTCAATTGGCTAGTCATCAATCCACCTCTGCCAGAACTAGAAGCACATCTGGCGCGGATCCGAGCTCCTATAGCTTTTGTGCAGAAGATAGGATTGCTCGAAACAATAGCAATGCTATTGCTAGATTCCTCGAGCAGAGCTCGGAAAGGCTACGCGGCAGTAAGCTGAGGTCTCAAGATGAAGCAGAAAGAGAGCTTCTCGATTGAAATTATCGAGTGTTTCTTCGTCAAAACGCGATCTGCAGAGTATATCGCTGACGGGCAGTAAAATAGCTGTAGACGTAGTCTAATTTGCCAGGACAGGCGGTGAATTGAAGTGATTAGGTTAATGCAGCCTCCCAGCCAGAGCCGAACGAGATAAAGGACGACTGTAATTCTGCGAATAAAATAAGCGTGCCTTAAAATGTTGACGGGTAACACATCTTTGACACGATGTGACGGTACTACTGAGTCGGCTGTACCGTTTGGCGGGTCCACAGTGCGAGTCGTGAAGCTCATTGGGCAAGTAATACTCGCTCGTGAGCGACATAACTAGGAAAACCCTAAATATAGCAAGTCTTCCCACACTACCTCAAGCAGAACCCTTGATGAATTTGTGTGTAGAGCACTGGCTTGGTAGATCGGAACACCTATCCGCAACGATCTATAAGATTATTTTTACCAGGCGTGATGCAACTAGGCAAGGAGGTGCGTCATGGATCTGGCTTGATTCCCGGAACCAAATATTGTGTTACACGTCGATGGCCCTCGCCGAGGAGCCAATTCGACATTACTTTAACGGAGCTTAACATCTCGCTACGTAGCTGTACACTTATCATCAGAGGACTCCTATTAACAATTACTTCGCCAATCGAAATTTTTCATTATTTTTGATTTTAGACCTAAATCAAATCAGGAATATTTTGTCAGCCACACAATGGGCCACTAAATCAGAACTGGTTAATGGTGATTTCTATCAAAGCCACTTATAAGCCAATACGAGGTTACTCCTTTCTTTTTAGATATGTAATGGACTTTTAATAGTAGCAGTAATTGTTAGTAAAAAAAAGTAAAAACCCAACAAAATATACGTAATTCTCAGAAATACCCCCACAATAACTACCATGTTACATCATTGACGACTAGGTTCGTGCGAAGCACAAAACGAGTTTTTGGAGCGGATACGTCGCTACACTCGGCGCCGACTTTATCAGTCAAATGATCGAATGACAAGAGGTAAAGTGTGCATTTTTTAAAAGAGCTAATTGCAATCACTTTTTTCGCGCGCACGTGGGGTGGCTGAATCACAGTTTTGAGGCTTGTACTTTACTAAGCGTCCTTGATTTTACTGATAACTGCCAGTTATTTTGGTAAAAGACAGCACTATCGCTCTAAACAAAGTGACAAATTCGAGCATAGTTGCTAGATATACCAAGAAGACAGTCTTACTAACCATACACATTCATTCGGGCGATACTGCAGCTGTTCAGCCAAACTTGTAGCTATGTGGATAACTATTTTGACACTTTATTTGTCCACAGTGCACAACACGAGAAGTGGAGTCAAGAGGTCCACGTTTGAAGCGGCTAACCTATTGACAAAATCCTTGCAAAGGTAAGGGCCGGCATGCTCGAATCTAAGTTGTTTGGGTTATATGTGGATTATGCGTTGTTGCGCACATCGACATTGTACTGATCTCTCTCAAAGAATAGCAAGATGGATATCCTTTTTTGTCGGAGTTTCCCTTAGAGGTAAGATAAAAAGCGGTTGGCTAAATATGGTGGGGGACCTCGATTGGTTACTTATTTTTGTATTTCACGATGTGACGTCGCCGATTGATACGGAGATATGTACAGCGTACGAGTGAGATGCAATATGTGTTGTATTGCGGAAAAAAATTAGAAGTCAGTATCTTAACGCGTGCGATGGCGCGTTTGCGCCGGTATTCTTTGATTAATAATTTGCTATGAAGAAAATTCCGAACACATGATACTGTAGTTGACACATGATGTCTTCTAATGCGGCCACATGGGAAGAAAAAAGATATACTGCTTCGGATCGCTATGTATTGATGCTCTAGCAATTGCAAGTGGGTAAGCACTTATATTCGAACATGTAAAACGTGTCAACGAGTCGAATCCTCCTACCTGCGACATTAGCCTAGCCAGCCTGCCGAGTAGTGGCAAACCATAAGTGTAGCCATTTTTTGTTTTACGCCCAGCAATAGCGCCATTGTGGTCTTTGTGGGCCATTTGAGCGAGATAGCTCAATTTTCTGCTGTCAAAGGACCGTAATCGGTAAGCATTTAGCTTAATAAAATTTTTCGACAAGAATTCTGGTTCACGAAGGTTGTCGGTGGTCTTTCATCCGGATATGGAGTTGTGCTTGACAGCAATTTTTCAGCTGTCTTTAGATACAATGCACCAATGCGATATGTCAAGTGCTAAACATCCGCAAACAAATGGTCAGAGAAAGCACATAAATTTCCGGGTAAAGAAGACCGTGAGAACCTGCGCGGAGAGACTGCGTTGCTGGTAAAGACGATCGTACGCATTAAGGCCATCATGTAACGCAAAATATGCCTTCAATACCGCAAAATATGCATTCAAAAGCGCAAAACATCCCTCCACAGCACCTCGCCTCCGTTTCGTACATACTATTGTATCCGCCGGGTTCATTTGGCACCACCTCGGAAGGGCGTCGGAAATGGTGAGTGGGCTTTCAATTCAATTTGGCTTGCTGGTATTAGACAAGTTACATTTCCTTGCAAAATTAGTGCATCATATCAATGATATTGAGCATCTTGCATCGAGTGCGCGACGCTTTTACTGATACCCAGAATGTGCAAAAGCAACCCAGGGGTGCCGCTGCCACACAAATATGTTGTTGTGCGAGAAAATGACTGGATGCTGTAAGCTTCCTATCTGCGGTCTGTACTACTAAGTTGCAACCATGCTGTATCGGACTAGCGAAAAAACGAGTGAGCTATATTATTAACATCACGAAAAGAATACAATGCTCTGCGTGGGCTTATTGATTCGATCTGACGCTCCCAATCGTACGAGCATGCCGGATGTGAAGCTATTACAACCTCTCTCTTATCCGCTTCAACTAAGTTATGCTCTGCTCGAAAGCGGTGACGCATGTCTGAGCAGTGAAGAATGTCTCAAGCAACGCAGTGCGACGGTGTAGCTTCTAGCGCATTCAAAGTTTTACCTCTCCTTGGTTTGACCGCATGCGGAGACTATCAAAAGAGGTCTACACATTGCAGTTAGTGATAAAATTACGAGAGTCACTCGCAGAAGGTTTCTCTTCCGTTTGTACTGCTTGTGTGCTAGGGGTGCCAGCTCTCAAATCGAGACTTAAGTGGGCTGCTGCTAGTATATGGTGAAGAGATAGGAATAATAATACTGGATTAACCTAAAAGATTTTGAAGTCCCACTTCGGCGACATTGTCCAGACGCCATTGTATCTGACAACCTGGCCCGCCGAAGTCTTAAACATTCTTTGAAACGAGACAGGATCGTCCGTCGCAGCGCGCTCTTTACAAGTAAGTAAAAACGACTTTGTTGGGAGCGTGACACTTGGTCGGTAGTTGTAATTGCTGTTAAACGGAGACAAACCGGCTGTTAGCAACAGAAATTAAAGGTAATAGGTATTTACCGCGACATTTAATCGCTCTTTGTACTTCGTAAGGCCCAGCATTAATCAACGATCTAGTTGTTTATACGCTTTACTGAAGGTGGCTGGATAGCTCTAAGAAGGGTGAGTTGGCGCTTTTGCACACCCAGTGCGCAGAATAAGAACATTACTCTTTGGCAGCCTCGACAGCTTTTGGTACATACAATATTTTTTATGGACGTTACACGATCTTACACCGCTGCTGCTTGGGTACTATTGGGAGCGACTATCTGTGCAGATAGGACGTGCTCGCAGAATGACTTTATGGTGCTCGTTCGCTCGCAGAATGAGCGAAAGGCCGACATGCACAAGCATGAAAAAGCTTTGGTCCAGCGAGAGACTTTTGATGACTTGAAGCTGTAGTCACGGCGTGATGATTATGATAAGAGTTAGCGTAACTCTTGCACTTGCAAAAAGCAAGCTGGGTTGTCTGAACGGGGTCTAGTCTATACTTTTACACATGGATCTATATTGAAATCATAGAACACTAAACGTTCTCTTTTCGATAGTCTAGGTGCGCTTAGATAGTGAATACAAATCGTAAATTACTGATCGCTGGTTGCCGCGATAAACTTCAGTGCAATTGATCTCGCACTAAACACATAACACACATAATATACTAACAAATCCACCGGGCAATAGAAAGGATAAATATCACCGAGATAAAAAAACATTAAAATGATGACAAATCAATAATTACGAAGTTTTTGATCCGAAGAATGATTAGCTACCATGATAATAAACCATTATTAGTACTCGACGTGAAATAGGAGTGATATAACCCCAATAAGAAGGATTTTTCTACTGACATGTACGTCCAGTAACATTCTAATCGTCTTTACGGAGGTCGCAAAGGTTAGCCAACGCGCAAGTGTCCGACATCCTAACGCTGCGAATGATTATAAAAGTTGTGCTAGATGCCCAGTGGTAGCTTGAATATATATATATATATATGATTTTTTCAAATCTGGTTGAGAAAAATTCCTGATATTGAAACTAAGGTGGTGACGTATAGTATATTCGCTTGTTTTTTGCATGATGCTCGTGGAACTTGAGTGTGATTCAATACAAGTACTTGGGATCTTTGCCTAAAGCTGAACCTTTCTTCTGCACACCATTACATATCTCAATGTAGCGATCAAAGCAGCTGCCGTTGATAGTGATGCGGGCTTTGGAGCCTTTAACACTTAACATTGGTATTCACTTGATCGCGACGAATCAAAGCACTTAGACTGATGCTTCGATGCTCTTTCAAATTTGCTGGTATCTGTTTATCATAAGGTCGTGAAAAATGACGTTGGCAGATCCATTGGTGATAAGGTGACTATCTTCGTGGGCTCTACAGTGGGGTGTCGCGATACGACCCCACCGAACAATTAAAGAAGAGAGCTCTAAACTTGTGCAGATAGGATTCTGAGAGTAGTGAAATCCCCGTCCTCGGCGATCAGCTTGGCCATATGTCTCTAAATGATGCCGGAGTGCTGCTTCAGGACATGAAGAATTACCGCCGAGTCCTGCTTATGGGGGGGGGTGGCGAGGACCACGCTGGTTCCGATGGCTCACAAGGCTTAGTGATGTTCAGGAGCAGGTACGGTGGAGTGCAATGTGTCGATATCAAGCGTTCACTTTTGTGATGTGACCTAAAACGACAAAAGTGTGTGCTCTCCCGTGTGGACATCTTAGTGATGTAGAGTTTAACGGGGTCACTAATGCTTACTAAGCCCGTTCTGCATGCCCTTTGGCAAATAGAACTATCGCTCCATCCTCACAGCGGATCAGTCGTAACGCCTCAGGCGTAGGTTGACTACGAGTGCTGCCAATTGCAGCGGGGCTGCCGTAGGTCTTTGCTTAGAAAGAAGCTAAGCTTAGGTCACCGACCTTACGTTATATCAAGAACCAGTACGAGTGTAGCGGATCGCAATCCACTACATCCAAGAGTACTTAAAACCTAACCAAGGTAAAGACGCTTTACCGTTCAAAATTTTTACTTTATTTCATTGTTTTTGATCCGCCAATATCTAAGACCTTAGATTATTTTAATTAATTTGTTAATGCCTAATAAAAACAGTAGAACCCAATTAATATGCAATCTACTGGCAGTTCTGCCACGTAGTGCCTTCTCTTTATGATGTGGTCACACCATTGTGTGATTACACTAACTTGTGTAATACACACCTATGTATGGTCACACCATCTTGTGTGACCCGCCCTTTCATACAAGGGTCGTGCAACCCTGTTACACATCACTTTACACAATAATCTTCCCCGATTACTCGTGCTCACTTGAAGAGCTGTAACGTTTTGTACATCATATAGCCAGTGCAATTTGTCTTCAAACACTGATCAGCTCCACGACCCCACCACAATTCTATAAGCGTAATAAACAGCATCTGTAATCTCCTCGATCAATACAGCAGCTCGTACGTGACATCTTCAATCTCTCTTCTAGCACTTAGCCAATCAAGAGATATAATCATTGCAATTGAAATGGACAATGCTATGTTAATGCAAGTAAAAGCTGGATGTTGCTATGCTTATATAAGTAAAGTGGGATTGTAACGGGGTTACACGAACCCTATTAACAGGGGTCTGTGCGCGTCACACGAGATGTGCATAATGTGACCACACACCCTATTAAGAATATGGGACGGTGCTAGGTAGCCAGAAGTTATGGGTGTATTTAGATTTTACTATACTATATATATTTAGTATATTTAGAAAATCTGAGCTTTCAACATTAGGACAAAAATATAAATAAAAATCAGTTTTGATGTGGAACAGAAGTGTTCGTTT
>NW_020187446.1:1304447-1304557 GCF_900000015.1 Plasmopara halstedii | reverse complement strand
CCGCCTCCGGAAGGGGATCTGCTGCCATCCCGGCAATGAGAGTGCGCATCTCTTGGACGAAGTCCACCAATTCCTGGTTGCCCTGTCGGGCGGCAAGGAAACGCGATCAT
>NW_020187446.1:1304324-1304437 GCF_900000015.1 Plasmopara halstedii | reverse complement strand
ACACATTCAATTTCCACACCTGTGAACAGCCGCAAGCTAGACCGCTGATTGTCGCAGAGTCACTTTGATAATATATATTATCTAGGATCTCCGTACGTTGTTGATTGACTATT
>NW_020187446.1:1303674-1304314 GCF_900000015.1 Plasmopara halstedii | reverse complement strand
GACGGATTTGATCCGCACCGCGTATGCGGGTGATGGGATGTGTGTAGCGTCGCTACGGCTTCTCGGGAGCAAAGATTTTGGAATCTCGGACAAGAAATTGTCATCAAGACTGCGTGCACGATTGCACCGATATTCATTGCATAATGGTTTGCTATTTTTTAGCACCGATTCAACGGGATACGCCACGAATTGTCGTTCCTCATGATGATGATTTGAAATATTGCATCCTCTATGAGGCTCACGATACGCCACTCAGTGGTCATCTCGGTCGTGAGAAAACGTACAACTCAGTGAGTCATCACTATTGGTGGCTCAAGCTGTACAAATGGATGAGCACCTATGTGCGCACGTGTGAGTAACGGGTGAAACCCTCTCCAAATGCGGCTGCGCCGCAAGTCAGCTTACCGGTACCCACTGGGTGCTGGCAGTCCATACGTTTGGACTTTGTGTCTGGCCTGCCGAAAGATTTGGCGGGCAACACGGGTGTTGTGGAATTTGTCGACCGGTTGAGCAAAACGGCTCATTTGGCGGCGGTGCCAGACACCATTGACGGGGTCTGTACAGCAACGCTGTTCTTGGACCGTGTTTATCGACAACACGGACCCCCTAAGTCGATTGCCTTTTATAGAGATTCCCGTTT
>NW_020187446.1:1302259-1303263 GCF_900000015.1 Plasmopara halstedii | reverse complement strand
TTGGTATCGTAAGGGATCGGCCACGCATCGACTACACCCAGTTTTGCCAGCCACTCCAAGCAGCTCGAGCGACCGGGGTCATAGCGCACGTTAGGAGACGACAAATTTAGCTTGGGGTTCAAGGGAGTGTTGAGATCACCCAACACCAGGTGTATCGCCTGATCTTCAAACTCCTCAATCTCCAGTCTTAAAAGAAATGTTGTTTTTCTTGCATGTCTACTGGCGCATACACGTTGTGAATGTAGATGGGAGTACCTTCTGCTACCGCATTCACAACGATGTATCGATCAAGAACGGACAGCTTGCAGATCTCTTCCACCGTGTCGTAGTTTGGAATATCGGAACGAAGCAACGTAAGAACTTCTTTGCTTCTTCCTCGCATTGGTCGATCAAGAAAGCTGTTGGGATCATTTACGAAGACTTTGTGCGTGAAGCTTGAGTCTAGGTGAAACTTGAAATTGGACAGTGTGTTTTGTCGCTGAATCTGGTCTCTTGGATACAAGCCACCGAGTGTTTTGAGAGCAAGTTGTCGATGACTAAATGACCATTTTTTAATACCATTAGTGCTGACGGTCAGAACACTGATGTTGCTCCAGGTGGTGTTCGATGGGAAAACTTGAGTAACGAGTGGCTAAATTCCCGCTACCAAATACCACCTCTTTCTCAACAATTTGGAGCTACAACACCGACTCATTAACCGGGTAGAACCCATCAAGCTGCTGCAGTTCTTCCAGGTCGTCGAGCAAAAACCCTTGTCACTGTATTTCGCTCCATTGCTGTATACCGTGAGAGCCTAACTTGGACCGCAGGAGCATGAGAAGTGTATTGGGGTGAAGCAGTCTTGCGTGGTGAGCGGGGATCCACTCCGCTGGCTGACCAGTGAGATACTGAACCCAGTGATCGTTGCAGAAGATCGTAGGCGCTATCGACATCAGCATGATCTTGAAGAAGCTGACTGCCTTTGTCGCCTGAGAGAGTTCGTTCACCTGTTCAGATGATCGCCT
>NW_020187446.1:1302029-1302249 GCF_900000015.1 Plasmopara halstedii | reverse complement strand
GTTCATCGAAATGAGCACTAGATATGTCAAAGTGTATCCGATGAAGTCAAAGGACGAACTCCAGAATATGTTCAAGATGTATCTCAACCATGTCAAGACAGACCAAGCTCAAGATCAAGATTTTGAGGTCAGACAGTGGTTGCGAGTACAAGAACAAAGAAATGACCAAGATCTGCCAACAGATGAAGGTCAAGCAAGAGTTTACTATCCCATACAACCT
>NW_020187446.1:1301697-1302019 GCF_900000015.1 Plasmopara halstedii | reverse complement strand
TGGCAATGTTTGCAAAGAAGAAACATCAAGGCACCAAGAAGGACAAGAAACAAGTCAACTGCTTTGGATGTGGCAAGTTGGGACATTACAAGAATGAATGTCGGTCCAAGAACAATAAGCCACATGAAGAAAATATGGAGTTGCATGTGGCGTTCCATTCGAATACCAAGCGATCAAATGGAGATAGGGCAATGTGGGTCATCGACAGTGGTGCATCTAACCACATGTGCAACGACAGGACCATGTTTGAAGATCTCAGAGTGCCAACAAACGATAGATACGTATCGGTTGCAAAGAAAGGTACCAAGTTGAAAATACTTGA
>NW_020187446.1:1301541-1301687 GCF_900000015.1 Plasmopara halstedii | reverse complement strand
TATATAACTGCACTTTTAATAGCTGCAAGGCCTCTCTAACAGACTTAAGATCTATTGCAAATGAACATCATTTCAATTGATGTAGATTGCTTTGTTGGCGATGTGTACTTTCTACAGGACACGATCGAATGCAACAAGGCAGTGAG
>NW_020187446.1:1301063-1301531 GCF_900000015.1 Plasmopara halstedii | reverse complement strand
TTAATGTCCGCACTGCTGTTCGCAATCATCTGAGCACATCCCTTGACCATATTTTCCGAATTGTCGCTAGTCATTCCACTGATTGAGTCTTGGATCCCTGACTCGGTGGCCACCTCTTAAATCACAGCCGCTACTTCCGGTGCACCGTGCGGATGGGCTACGTGACGAAACGTCAATAGGAAGTTGTTATACGTCCAATCAGCTGAAACAAAATGAATCGTGATCGCATCGAAGGGTACAGTTGCAACCGACGTCCAAAAGTCAAGTGTCAGAGCAAAACATGTTCCCAGCAGCACCTTAGCGTCGAGCAGCTTTTTCATCTATGCTTGCGTTTCTTTCAGCAAAGTCAGAATTCAGGCGCGAACGGTCGTTCTGCACGGAAGATGATACTTATCATTCAACTTCTGACAGAAAAGCCTAAACGAGGCGCATTTAACAACCGAGAGGGCCTGGTTCCACTGGATGAGA
>NW_020187446.1:1300785-1301053 GCF_900000015.1 Plasmopara halstedii | reverse complement strand
CTTTCGATCTGTATTACTGCCTGCTTCGTGACAAGTATCGTTGATGGGCTGATCGTTCTTGTACATCAAGCTGCAGTCTGCAATCGTGGCTCGTAAAGACTCGATTTCTGCACTCTAGCAGATAGCAGGTAGTATTGCGTAGGAAAGAGATGGCACTTGTGATTGGTTAAACGTCGCTGCGGATCGATAATTTGACACAAACAACGGAGCGCCACGGCCCACCCACAGGTCCGCAAGCAATTTTCGGACCAGATTTGCTTCTTCCGAT
>NW_020187446.1:1300570-1300775 GCF_900000015.1 Plasmopara halstedii | reverse complement strand
GGGCCACTGACTTTCATGCATCTTCCACCAGTTTCGAATATCGGTCTTGAACCCGGCCGCTGCTACTTTCCCGTACTCTTCCAACTGCTCAACCGCGGTGAACTCGGAACCAGTTCGCGCGGCCTCCTGCGTTCCGAGAGGCTTTCAAAGAGAGACACCGGCTTGTTTACTTCCCGCGCAACACGATCGGGAGGGGCATTTTCGA
>NW_020187446.1:1300213-1300560 GCF_900000015.1 Plasmopara halstedii | reverse complement strand
ACGGCTCCGGAATCAAAACGGTTTCCTTTTTGGGCAGGAACACTGACCGTTTTGCCGCCGTTGATTCCGAGGCGGCAGCATGCAAGAAGTCGTGATGGCTCTTGGGAACGGAGTTTGAGCAGCCAAACGATCCTTTGAACTGCGGATTCTTGCAGGCGTTGCAAATCAGATAGATGGAGATTCCCTTCTTTCTTTTTCCCTTTCACTTCCTTATGCTTCGCCTCAACGGCTGAGACTCTTTCGATTTCCACGGTTTCGCTTTTTTTGGTTTCTTGATTTACGCACGTGCGAAATACTACGATGTCGAAATGTTCCCAATAGTAGGTCTTTGCCTTGGCCTTAGCCTA
>NW_020187446.1:1300087-1300203 GCF_900000015.1 Plasmopara halstedii | reverse complement strand
GACCAGAAGCTTGCGCGGATTCGCTGGTCACGATCTCAGGACATAGGGTCTCCACAAGGCGGCGGCACGAAGGGTTGTTGTTCGTCATAGCCGTTAGAGTATCGACAGCCAGAACT
>NW_020187446.1:1295978-1300077 GCF_900000015.1 Plasmopara halstedii | reverse complement strand
GCAAGAGCAGATTTTATCCGGGTGTGATCTCTCGGTGTCGGTTAAACGGAACATACGATATCGACTACGACGATGGCGAGAAGGAGACGAGTGTGGTGGCTGAGCTGATTCAGCCTCGCAGCCATATAGTCGGCTATAGTAGTGATTACGAAGCGAATGTCGAAAAAACTTCTTCAAGCCGGTTGGGTATTGAGGCTAGAAGTGAATCAAAGTCTTCCAATTCTGTTTCTAGTCATGTGGCGTATCGTGTTGGTACACGTATCGAGGCTCGATACATGCAAAAAGATCTGTACTATAAAGGTACAATCTCCCGTGTCAATGATAATGGGACTTATGTGATCGAGTATGACGACGGTGATAAGGAAAGCAGCGTTGCTAAGTCGTTGATACGACCGTTAATATCTCTATCTTCTTTTCGTGGCGACGACTTTGCAATGGGCAAGCCTATACGTTCGAGCATGGATAGGAGCCTCACTCGCCGAAGCGGAAATTTGTCCGATTAGTATAGGCTCATAATGAGGATCAGGGTGTGTGTCCTGAATTAATGTTGACGCAACAGTCTCCAGTACAACTATCCCTTGGCAGACATGCTTTCGAGATAAGCTACATATCGAAATTAAAATAACAACACTTTTTTTAAATTTTCAAATTACAAAAGCTATTTCTGGTGATTTAATTATACGACGAATCAGCACTATACCGAGGAACTGCGTTTACACATTTGGTACACTTGTATTTGTGAAATGTGAGTACTGGAATTCCTCTTTGGACAGTAATCTGACTGCAGCAGCAAGCGTAATCAGGCGACGTGAATACTCGCGAGATTTGCTGTTTGGATAGTCTTTCAGATTGCCTCGTTTGCTGAAGTTTGCTTCAGGTCTGCGGGCAATGCATCGTGTACGTACACATTAATTGGGCACGTACCCCTTTACTCCTCTCCTTATCTAAGTACCAACACTTTAACTAATACCTATTTTTAATCAGGATGGTACACCAAAACAAACCACAACCTCACAAGTGCTGCCGTAAAAAACACCCAAAAAATTAGGCTTTGCGTCTTCAATTTAAATTCTAGCTGAACAAATAAAAATTATTGGTACAGCCTTGTGCGGACTTTTCCGAAGGTTGCGGACTTAGCGCATTTCAGTCCTCGTCTGCGAATCCACGATTTGAATCTTCATAGAGTGAAAACAAATCTTCGCGTCGCTCAAAAGAAGAGAAGAGGGGAAGGGCAGCGTCTTGGCAAGGCCCAACGTTTCGAAATTATCGAAAAGATGGAGTTGCCAGCCGGCAAAATGCCTTTCGTGCGAGGCATAGTGAGAGATAGTATGGTGTTAATACAAATAGTTCGGCTACAGCAGAAGAAATTATATCTCGAGCAATAAACATGAAAGTCAAAATGAAAGAGAAGGTCTTTCGGATTGGGAACCATAGCACCCAGCATTAAAATACAAACTTTATGAGTTTAAAAAAGGTTGTCAGAGGATTTCTATTGAACTCCCGCCCTCAATGGTGGTAGTTAAAGCAAAGCAAATCGCGAAAGCGATGGCTGATTGTAAAAGATTCCATTGAGTTGGGGCTGGAACCAGATTTTCGTACCAGGACAGAACTGCAATCCATTCCTTTTCTTTACTACGAAGGCGGTGATGTCGATAAAAACAAACCTCAGACATTAAAAGCATTGAAAAAACTTGAGGAGAATATTGAAGGACATGACCCAAGCTGCGTCTATAACAGATAAAACAGACTTATTTCTCCGTTTGCTGCCTCGCTTTTGTTGACCCTTAAAATTTGACTACTGCTCGAGGCAAGACAAAGTCCGAAGATATGGTTACTCTTATTATTTGTTGCAAAGGCAACCGAGACTGAGCCAGATTTGTAGTAATGATCGGGAAAGTCAACGCGACAGCGGGGCAGCAATGGCCATCGCCATATTTCAATCGAGAGAAGACATGGACTACATTGCTGTTTAACCAATGGTTTGAAACAGTTTTCCGACTATTCGTTTGTCGTAAATGGGCTAGAGGGTGGTTTTAATTCTTGATAATCCACCTGGACATTCTCAAACTTTCGAAAAGACGGAATGAGGGTTTCATGATTTTCGCTGAATGTTACATCGTGAAAATAGTTAATGACATGGGAATTATCGCTGCACGGAAGAAGCGCTACAAGTTTACGCTGATGAAAAACATTCCTTCCTTTCATGATCTGACAGAAGATCTAAAAGTCCGTTTAGAAGCAACTGCTGCCAAATTGAGACGAGGCGCAGCGGGAGTGGAATTCGGAAGTCCAGCCCATTTTATAGACGCGACTAATCATGTTATGGAGTGCTATCGTATAAGGGGCATTAAACTACTGCTTTGCAAAGGCAGATTCCTTAATTTCATGCAAGAAGACAGAGAATTGATAAAGAAAAAAGTGAGGACAGCATGTGAAAGAATTTAGTCTCGGTGATGCAAAATTGCACCATTGAATATTAATTGAATGATTTGACATATCATTTCTCACAAGGTTTTGAGTTTAAATGAACCCGATTCTAAAGTTTATCAACAAGCGGTTATTGATGATATTGAAAATCATTTTGAGAACGAGGAGGATGAAGTCGAACCAGGAAAAAAGTGTTTTCGAAGGGCTCAGTCGATATTGACGAAAAATCGTAAGAAATTCTATTCATGACATCCTCTTGCAAGTTGTTAACCTCAATTTAAAAATATGCAATCTACCAGAATCACGATTTTTCAAAGGCAAGATTGACGGAAAGCTTTAAAACTCACTATCGAAAGTATACAGCAAGCAGTTTCGACAAGGTATCGCTGAAAGTTGGCAAATGACTCTACACGATTTTGAATTTACTCAATCTTAATAATAGTTTCCGTTTTGTTTGCTTGAATGCCTTGTACTTTTTAACGACCAGGTGTCGAAAAGCACTTCTACGCACACGCTGCAAAGACATTTGGAATACGTAACACCTCCATCCGTCTCGTCCAGATAAAAATTGTAATCGCAAAAACTTTATGGGTACTAGCTTTGAGCTCCGCTCACTTTAGCCCAAACAGATCGCAGAGGCAGTCTGAACCCTCAGTCTTCGTCGCCTGCATAATACGCAAATACCTTTTCTTGCGAGTGTGAACCGCCCGATGCACCGGCTTTTTGTTTTACTTCTCAGACTTGCTGTCATTTCTTAGCCTGGCTAAAATTTCATTGCAACCATGATAGGGACACTGATTGGCTGTGGCCGTCACTATGGAATGTCCAAGTAGCTTGCCAGAGGCTTGTTGAGACTTGTGCACTATGGAATCTGTCAATTCAGGATCTTCTACTGGCGTTACTGCATCAGATACTTTACGTACAGGAAGCAAACTTGTGATATGATTTTGTAGCAAAATAGGGACCGAAAATTAATAACTATCAAGAGGAATGATAGTGACAAGTCACGAAAGGACGCGTAAGATCCAAAAGATCTCCATATTTCTGAGGCTCAACGGACAAAGTATTTACTACGTAAAGCACGCCTGATATAACGACCACAAGCTATGGCTCAAAAAGACGTGTTCGCGGAGGACCAGCAGGCCCGACAGGACGAGCTCGACGCGCTGGTCAACAGTCTTGCACTGCCATCGGACCTACCGGCACTGCAGATATTTTTGGCCGGAGAAGCCACTCAGAAAGATAAGATTAAGCAGCTTATTAATTTTCTGGCTGACAACACGGCGCTAGAGCCGCAAGATGAACTAATGGCAAATACGGACATCTTCGCTGACGAACAGGAAAAGAAACAAAAGCAACTGGATGAAATCGTCGATACGCTTTCTGACATCAGCACTGCTTTGCCTCCAGCGGCTGCGACAAGCACAGCATTTCTTGCCACAAACGCTTTCGATTTAGACGTTACCAACACACCGACTTCGGTTATAAATGTGGTTGGAAGTGCCTTCGTGTTACTCGTGGCAGCCGTGGTTTTGGCAATCGTCACCAAGCGCTCGCGCTCAAAAATGGAGGCAGTAGATGAAACCAAGAATTCTAGCTACCGTATCATGTACGACTGAGCTATCGACATGCTCTCTATTGGTCTCGTAATTTACCTCTCATTTCTTCCCTA
>NW_020187446.1:1295803-1295968 GCF_900000015.1 Plasmopara halstedii | reverse complement strand
TTTCTCCTTGAGCCACATCTTGGTTGACATGTCCTTCTGCTGATTCATTGCTTCCAAACCATGCCACATTTCGTGGGCGGTTGTTGCGTTCATCACATGAATCAACTGACTGTCTTCAAGTCGCAATGCGATGTTTGCAATAGCTTGACTTGACTTCTCCGTGTT
>NW_020187446.1:1295602-1295793 GCF_900000015.1 Plasmopara halstedii | reverse complement strand
CTGTGCATAATTCGCAAGAATCTCCAAAGCTCCAAGTATCACATTGAAATCTTTACCAATTGACTCGTTATTGTCGTCACGAGACTTGTTTTTCACAAGAATGGTAGTCACTTGATCGCGAATAAATGGATCAAAGAGTCGCGGCAATTCGTTTGAGACCATCACTAACAATTCGACAACACTACGTGTCA
>NW_020187446.1:1292695-1295592 GCF_900000015.1 Plasmopara halstedii | reverse complement strand
CATCATTCGTCGAGTCAGTTGGCTCGTCCAGCTCTCATTACGCGGCGCCACTTCAACAGCAGTGGTGGTGCGGTACTTGTAGCAAACGAAGGTCCATTAGTAGAGTAACTTATCGACAGTGGAGCCACATCCGCACATGAAGGGCTTGTTTGAAAACAAGAACCATGAGAGAAGCATCGAAGTAACAATTGTGGATGACAAAATTTGCGAACACAAATCCCATTTAGTGTTCTTACGTTAGGAATTGGCTTGTCTTGGGCAACTTCTCGCACAAGGATATTTCAAATAATACTGACATGGCACAATCACTAACCCTTCTTCAAAGATTATAACACATGGTGCCAAGATGCGGCCTCAAAGCTGCAAAACAAAGCCTTATGTGTGTGTCGACACTGGCTTTATTAAATCCGAAATATTTGGTCTCTAAATCTTTATATTTGGATAAAGAATGAGCTTTACTTAAAGCCGATATGAGCGTGACGTTTTGGTCTCCCCAGCCGTGAAATGGAAGCGGAGAACAACCCACTCTTTGACAAGGAGCTACTTGCTATGAAATTTGCTTTTTGACAAATCAAAATACACCTGCTTGTATCTAAGCAACTTGATGTCCGTTCCAATCATGAGTCGTTGTGTACAGCAGCGTTGTCACCCATCTGCCACCAAGAATGGTGAGATAACATTTCTTTTTTTCCGAGTTATCGTTCGAAGTAAGGTTTAAGCCTGGTCGGCTTTATGTGATGACGGATGCGCTTCGCGTCACCCTAGCAATCAATTGCCATATATCACATTTGTGGTGTCGTGTAAAGCATATAGCATACGGTCCAAAGGCAAAATGTATTTTGTTGCCAAAAAATGAGAGTCAATGAGTGTTTGAGTTCAGATACCGCTTTGACGGAGCGCTCCATTATAGAGTTCGTGTCTTTATTCCTCATCGCAATACTTGCTTTAAGTTAGCACTGACTTTCTCGACACTCAGCTTGTGGTGGTATTTCAATATGATGCCCTTACTACAGATTGATGTACAATGCACATGATACCCTAATGGGTGAATATAAAAGATAGACAGCTTGGCGAGCTCTATTTAGGGTGGGATATCTGAGGTTGATATTGTGAGGGAATTTTCTATTCTCGATTGACGAGTTCTACTGCCTGATATCAGCAACATACTACAGCTGGCTCAAACTAGATCGTGAGCGTTTGTTTTTCTGCACGCAAAGTCTCCAGTTAGTTGATTGGCTGCAAGCCCATCCTTCTCAATAATTTATTTAAATTCAACAAAAGAGTGAAAACGCGGGGTCGAGCTTAGAGCTAAGCATACGGCACCGTTGGTGATGCAAGTAAATCTTTTCCGCATGCCTTTTAGTAATTTGTGTTTTTTTCCCAGAATGATTTTATCTTGACTTCAGCATGTGTCGCTTTTTTGTACAATACATTATCTCACTTTATTTCTGTCGGCTCGATTATTGGTAGGGCGGGGGGGTAAAACCAGTGCAATAACTGTTTTATCCATTAGGTTCTATATACCGGCTAGGTCCTGGGGATAATTATCGGGAGTCGTCATCACTTTCGTCATATACTGGAGGGTCAACCGAAGTTGTCATCGCGTTTACAGGATCAGGTTGCTGTCTGTTCGTTGCAGGCTGGATCGCCTGAATTGACTGGCGTAGCGATGACGAAAATTTCAAAGTCGACAAGACCCCAAAGTCCCCAATTGTTTCGTCGTTATTCTTTGTCGCATTTGGTTCTTCGCGCGGAAAAAGGAATGCGGGCGTGATCCAATAATATCATGCCACCTTGTGGTTGATCAAGCATTGATAGCGATTAGCCATGTTATCATTTGGAGATGGGTGAAAATTTTGTAGAAGCGATAAGACCAAATTTCAGGAGCCTTATCTTGTGCGAACTACTTGGTGCCTTCTTGAGAAGGGAAATCCTTCCGCATATAATGATTATATAGTAAATGTACACGTGACAGGCGTACCACGAGATTTAGAATCGCGCGATTGACTACTGCACGAGGGAGTCGAACCAGATCCACATATTAACGAGAGCTATATCCGAATAAAAGCAGTCAATGACATTCGGCTCAATTTCGAAGCCAAATGCGGTGGTGTAGGAACTAGAGCATTACTCCCTTGTGCATCGAAATTTTACGAGGCTCATTCGACTTCACTATCAGCGAGACGTGAGCCGGTTGGAACATCGCGCGTGTAAGAAGCTCGTAATAGTTTTGGTTCAACAGGCATCTTTATCATCTGTGTACGCAAATGTAGTAGGTTTTTTCTTTTCTTTAGCTTTACCATGGAGAGTTGGCACTGAGCTTAAGGCCCAAAACCTGATAAAGTCTAGGCAGGCTGCAATCTAAGTGCAAACACGATTTATGAGGAAATTTACTCTAAGCCACGCAACGCAAAATTTACGTTTGTAAGAGAATTTAAGCCCGTAAACTCTGAGAGGTGGCTTTTATGTCCTCTAAATTAGAATGTATCATAAAATAGATGTCAGGGACGAGGAATATTCCAGGAAATAAGCGCATTTGCCTCAACGGACAAAAGACATCGGTGAAGACACAAGTGCACAGTTAATATCGGCAGCAAAAGCGAGAAGTTAAAGCTGAAAGGCATCGGAAGCGAGAAGTCAAGGCGAAGGCGGTGCAACAAAGAGGGAGAGAAGACAGATAGAGGGACGAGTGAACGATGAATTATGCAGGTGTGTTTTTTTGTGTATTTGTGCGAAAAAAGGCAAATTGAGGACTGACTACCAGACGTTTTGTAATTTATGTTACATAATAGAGTATCCTTTTAAATGACCGATAGATCGTAAGCGTTTACTAATGAGTTCTTGTTTATTGTCCGCAACACAAAAACGATAGATTTTTGCATGCAAACATATGTGGT
>NW_020187446.1:1284121-1292685 GCF_900000015.1 Plasmopara halstedii | reverse complement strand
ATTGATACTGGCGTCAAAGCAACGACTTCAGTAATTGATTGTAGGCGAATCAGCGAAGCCTCTGGTAATTGATGCTGCTAGCAACAACTCCCATCATGAATGATGCTATGGATTAAAAAAATGATTTAAATAATATGGAAATATGTAATTAGTAATGACGATGATACCGCTAAAATTAAAGAAGCGATCATAACAAGCGGCTGCTGAAATATATAGGACTTATCTAGTTTTGCAGACTTTAAATTCTTTCCCTTGCGTCTAATGCTCGTCAGCTGAAAAAGTACTGCATCGGTGAATATTGAAATTACGCCGCTCAATACTCTTGGAGAACGATGTTGCAGGTATGTATCTATTCGATATGCATTAGTAGTACATGGTGGCCCCACATCGATGATTGAGGGCTAACCCTCCCCCTCAAAGGACAAATTTGTCTTACGTGGTGTTTATGGTTCACTGCGGGGTACACGGCAAAGTAATATGCAAATATTACAGCGAGAAAGACATAAGAGCTAATTACCTTTCTTTTCGGATTTTGCCATGTATTCAATAGGTTAATAGCCGCTACAAAAGCCTTCTTTATTACACGTCTGAACCTTTGATGGAAAAAGCGCATAAACTTCTTCTGGGGAATGGTAAACACTACCACTGAGAGTTCAATATGAGGATAATTGTGCGGGAAAGGGTCTTCTGGAGCATGTTATGGCCGTCAAGGATGAAAACGATGTCTCAGCAATGTGGCTTAATTGGACGACATGTCATTGAATATCATTGCGAAACACGTTGAGACTCAAAATCAAGGCGAGACTAGTGTCATGGAGGCATGGGTATCGCTACGTAATTTCTAAATCCGCTCGATACTACACAATTGCGTGACGACGAGTTCATGGGATGGAAAGCGGTATTAGCATTGCGGAACATCTAGACTCTTTGACGGGCTAGTTGCGGTTCTCCAGACAATTGGAGAGCGAGTTGATGATTCGCACCAGCTGCTGGTACTTCTCAGCAGTCTGACGTCAACGTATAATTGATCTCATCGATTGTGGAAGAAGCAAACAACATCACTTTGATTAATTTGACGGAATGCTGCCTTATGATCATAAAAGTTCACAGAAAGGTAGCTACAATGGGATGCTATGATATATGAAGATAGACGAGGCAACGTTCAAAAAATAAGCTTTGCGCCATAACGGCGGCGTTAATGGCAGGTTTTTAGCTGTGACCAGATTAGTCATGTAAAGCGGGACTCTGCGGTCGAAAGCCGTGTCAGCAATGATGATGTGGTATTTGCAGCGAGTGAAAGGCGAACGGCTGGATGATTTATCGGCAAAGGTTCCACATTTCAGATGAACCACACAAAGCACTAGTTCGATGACAAGGACATTTATTAAAGCTTCGAAGTAGCAATTGCAAATGGCAAAACGTTCCTCGTCAATGGAGCCGTCAAGGTTATATTGACCATATATATAATGACCTGACGGCAGGTTTTTGTCTGTTGGCAAGGTTGCAGAGCGGTATGAGTGTGTTGCTTAACGTTCATCGTCTGTCTCCTGGAACAAAGAAAAAAGGCTATCGCTTTGGGTTCAACAAACGGCAAAGCATACATACTCGACTGTAAGCCGAAAAAAGCATGTTACTTGGGGGTTTTGTGCTCTTCGTATGTCATCTGAAGCATCAAAAAGGCGATTGCATCGAGCTCAAAAATTGTTAAAGCGTTTATGCTCGTCTGTAAGCAGAGAGAAGCATGTTATGTGGAGTTCCCGGGGCTGATACTCAGTGGGAGCTTTCACATGCTTGTATCGGAAAACAAAATATGGACAGAATGCTCAAACAGAGGCATCCTGATGATCAAGCAAGAAACAGAAACGCTGTGTGTCAGTGTTTAAAGGAAATGCAGACAGTCAAGGTCAATTTCTTACATTGGATGACAAAGACGACGCGTATTCTTGTGCACGTGTACGCAAATTTAATGGGTCCAATGCGGACTTTGTCGATGTGAAGTACAGAATTTATCCTCATTTTTGTGGATTATATTTCACAATATGTTGTAATTTTCTTGATCAAAAGCAAGAAGGAAGAATTTGGCAAGTTCATGGCATTAAAGTCTCTTTACGATAATGAACGGTGTGCTCGTCTCAAATGCTTGCGATTTGACCTTGAAACAGAATTCGTGAACAAAGCAATATTAGACATATGTTGTTGGAGACGCATCGCCCAGAAACGCTCCGTTATATATATCCCTCAGAAAAATAAATTGGTGGAACTCATGAACAAGACTATCATGGAAAAGGCCCGCAGTATTCCTTGCAGCAAAATCGCTATAAATGAATGGTTGGCGGTAGCAGTGAACATAGCAGTTCATTTGATTAATAGCTTAACAGATACAACCTACCCGGCACCACGCCATAAGAGTTGACTTTCAAGAGGAAGCCTAAGATGGATCACTTATGCGTGTTCGGGGTGCAGGGTCACATCCATGTTGAAGACACAAAGAGAACAACCCTCGAGTCTAAAATTTACAAGTGGACGGTTCTCGGTTATGCGGAAAATGCCAAGGTTGTCGCGTATTTGACTTGTGAACTGCCAAGATTAAAGTGAATTCTCGATGGAGCTGGATGAGCATGAAGTAGGCAGCGTTTACAATACGCATGCGCTACAGCCAGAAGCGACCATTGAAGCTATAAAGGACAGTGATGATGGTTATTTCAAATCAAATGGATCGACAGCCAGTTCGGGGCGAGCCTATAGAATTGGTAGAAGGAACTGTCGGAGACGTCAAAATAAGCGCTGTTGATCATTCGTAAATGTCATGTTCAGCAGCTGATGCCTTCCGATCGTTACAATGAGAACAAATTGGAGCTAGCAGAGTTTCTTCATTCTTCATATGCGTCGAGAAGATCGTTCGGTGTCTTGGTCTGAGGTGGACCAAACAAGAGGAAGACATGAGCCGATGCTTATTCTTTAAAAACTTCAGGTGATAACGGGGCAACCCAAGAAAACAACACAAAAACGTGCTAGGAGTGACAGAGACGAATACATTACCGATGGCATTCTTGCGCACACGGTGAGAAGTGAGGATGAATAGGACTTACCAGCTACATATAATCAAGCAACGGCAAGCGACGATGCAGCGAAGTGGTGTGAAGCTGATGAAGATAAGCTTCGCTCCCATGAGCAGAAACAAACATGGATATTATAGCCAACAGGGAAGAACAATTGCACAATCGATACACGAGAGGTCTTTGCTAATACGCGCGATCAAAAATGGCATTGATTTGTGGTACATGGCACAACTTGTCGCGAAGGATTTTAAAGAAATGTATGGAGTCGATTTCTTCCAGACTCATTCCACCGTCGCCAATACTAATTCGATTCAGATGATACTTGCAGTGTGTGCTGAATGTGACAACCAAATGGAACGGCTGGATGTCAATGATAGTTATTTTAACAGTGCGCTTGTATTCAGCGCTTTATTTGGGTGTCGACAATGCTTATGTCATTTGATAAAGACTGCATACGGATTGATACAGGCAACAAGTACCTGGAACATAACAATACATCGTGGCTCTTTCAGATATTGTGAAAAGGGCTTGCTGAGTGGACAAGTGCGTAATGTCAAGCGATCCGTGGAAGATTTAATCCACGCTGAGCTAAATGTGCATGACAAGTTTGTCGCAACTTAAAAAAGTAAAGTGATCAATTAGGTTAGGAAAGTGCTTAGAGATGCTATCAAGATTAAGGGGCGGACAAGGCGGACCTCATTTTGGGCATGAAGATTGACTACGACAGGTCGGCTAAAACACTATTGGTAAAGCGGACAATG
This sequence comes from Plasmopara halstedii, assembly GCF_900000015.1. Taxonomy (NCBI): domain Eukaryota; phylum Oomycota; class Peronosporomycetes; order Peronosporales; family Peronosporaceae; genus Plasmopara; species Plasmopara halstedii. The sequence continues at coordinate 1,288,865 of NW_020187446.1, read as the reverse complement.
TGGTCAGACGATTTGTTCACCAAAAATCTTGCCCGTGTGCATCAGGATTGATATTGTCGTCAAGGCAGTTGCCTTCATCAAAAGATGATCGTTTGGCGATGCGCTCGAAACCATACTGATTCTTGATTGGATGCCTACTGTACAAAACATAATGTATTCGACCAGATTTTGCCATCGTGTTTACACAGCTGTCACGTTTCTTGGAGAACCCCGGGCTGCAATATTGAAGTTCAGCCAATCGCCTGAGACGCGGCATCATCTACCAATGCAGTGGTAACAGTGCGGTCAAGGTATATTCAAATGCTGATTGGGACAGCAATATCGATGACAGACGTACGGTCTCAGGGGTTGTGATCATGATTACAGGCGCGCCAGTGGTGTAAGAGTCACTGTACACGCAAATTGTTGCACTCAGTTTGGCAGAGGCTGAATATATGACTCTCAGCCATTGCACTGAAGAAATTCTTTTGACAGATGCGATGTTTAGCAACATAGGTCTCGAGCACAACTTTGGGAAGACAAACATAGGAGCGATTGCATTAGCCAACAACGGCTGATACCATGATCGACGAAGCTCGCGGGCATAAGGCACCAATTTAAACACCAGAATGTGCAAAAAGGAGTATTGAAAATCAACTGCATCAACGCGAAGCTCAGCTTGCAGATATGCTGACAAAGGCACTCTCGGAACCGAGATGTTTGTGTTGATAAGCGGGGCAGCGGGTATCAATACCGAATCAATACCGAGGATCAACGGCGAGTGGGAGTCTTGAAGTTACGCCACTCATTACTCTAGAAGAACGATGTTGCGGGTAGATGTATACTTAATATGCATAAGTAATATTTTTTGCACAGAAAACGAACTCAGATCAGCCTAATGGCTAACGCGTGGTTGTTGTTGCTCCATTGATGATTGAGAGTTGACCACCACCAAAAATCAATATTTAATTACATGGTGTTTATGGTTCACTGTGGGGTACGTAGCCGAAACCTACGTCCCCTCATCCCAAAAAGGCAATAATGTTGAATTTTAACAGAATAGCTGACTCATCGAAATCAATATCTTCTACTTCAAAATTGGCAGCTTGGCGGAATGAAGGCTTATATAGCCTCATCTCGACCAACGCAAGATCAAAAGCAAATTTGCTTCGCTGGTAGCGACCCCATTGGTCCCCGGAAGGTGCTCGCTGTTTTTAGCTAAAAATTGGTGATCACTAAACGTGATCCGGCATTGATTTAACGTCGCAAAAATCTTAAGGTTAAGCTAGACCACGACTCCCCAGGACATGAATTGGCTATGTGTATCTTGTTTTTGGGCAAAATAAAAATCAAATAGACGGCAAGTGCAGCGGGCCTGCCGTAGATCTTTGCTTAGAGGAAACTAAGCTAAGGTCACCAACCATACGTCTTTCCAAGAACCAGTACGAGTGTAGCGGATCGCAATCCGTGACTCTAAAGTATTAAAGCCTTACCAAGGCAAACGAACACTTCTGTTCAAAAACGAAAACTGAATTTGATTGTTTTAGTTGCGGCAGAGCCGCCACTACTTAAAACCCTAGGTTTTTTTACTAATATGGTAATCCCAGTTAATATACCAAAGCCTAATTAGTATAGTAATATGCATTACTACTGACAATCCTGCCACATGGTGCTTCTTGTTACGGTGTAACCACACCACAGTGTTATTACACTAATTGTGTAATACACACTTATGTATGGTCGCACAATCTTGTGCAACCCGCCCTTTCTCGCTAGAGCACGTGTAGTCTCGTTACACCCCCAGATCAAAATTGTGAAGTTTCACATTTAACGGTCGCCTCATACGTGGCTCGCGTGTCTGAGACACCTTCACGTCTATGAGAATAACTTTAAACCTTCTCCACTCTATGAGCACTGTGTCTACGACACACAGACCAGCCAGCCTAGATGGTAGAGAGACCGGCCGCGGGCAAAGCTCTTCTTCTTTTGCTCTTCTGCACAGGGTGCATACCCGGACAGTACGTCCATGGCGTCACACGATGGACATCCCAAGCCCTCGGCAACAGGGCGCGATAAAACGCGCCCGCCCCGCGTGACGGATTTCCTCGTCGCTGAGTCGGAGGAAGTTGACTACGAGTCGGACACTCATTTCCCAGCATGGGATGTTGAGGAAGATGAAGTGCGTCAACGGTGCGACGTGAGCCCAGCTCAAACCCTGCGAACACCATGTTCATTCCCCGACCTCTCGGATTCCGTGAAAAGTGGTATTATTACCAATCGCCTCGACAAGGCACAGGAGCAGCAATTGAAGGCTGCGCACAGGGCGGCTCTCCTGCGCTCGTATCTACGTTCGGTGTTAGACCCTCGTGTGAACTACGACTTCCGCTCGGCGATTCCGCGACTGAAGCGAACGACGTGATCACTCGGTCGTAGGCGTCTACATAATCGAGCCTCGCCTCCGGCCACTACACTAGCTGAGCTTGGTCAGCGTAAAGCTATGCGAGATCGCTTTTCAGTACCCCAAAAGATTCCAATGGATCGGTACCTCGCTCGACTTCGAGCTCAAAAAGGGAGTGCTCTTGTTCCCGCAATGAGGACCATTCCTGTTGTGCTCGCCCCTGGCGAAACCGCTGTAGATGCCGATAAGCTCTTTGAGTGATGGGTGCAGCGGCATTCTACACAGCAGAGCTACAATGAAGTGGACGTGCGAGTTGAGCGCCATATTAGATTTGAGTTTGTCAAACTTGAGGCGCAACGCCGACTTCCTGCGTATTGTCGCCCTGCAACACATGGAAGTATCCAATACGCTCCTGCAGGCTATGTGGTTTCTCACACGGGTGAGACTACGACCACAGCCGCTCAGGGCCATATCTTGAGCTCGGCATACATTCTGTTTTCCCAGGCTTCTGCCGAGGAGCGCGGTGCTCAAGACGACGCGAAGCGTCATGATTCTTCTGACTATAGGCGTTTCCGACGTCTGGGTAGTCTTGCCGAAGTGGCACCTCAGACTCCCACGAGTCGGAATTTAAGCATCCCCGCCACTTCACAAGATATTGGGTTAGACCCCGTGACGTGGTCGACCCACAAGGCGTCCACGTGGTAGTGGACGCCAACATTTTCGTCGAGAACAGTCGGTGACGAACGATGACGACTTGGTCGATCTCCGTCCGGTGACTCGCGTTGGTCTTCGAGCGTTGTGGGACTAAATCCGTATTCATCGGTATTCTGCCAAGCATCTTTCCGAGGCCGTCTACCGCTTTGCGGAAGTCCTCGGGAGCCTAGAGCACTATGTGCACCGACTGCCTCGCGTTGAGGATTATCTTCCTTTGTCGGAGCGGCTCCTAGCCGTCGAGCAGGCGAATACGTAACTTCGTGCGACGGTGGAGCGCATTGCACCGTTGAAAACGAAAATTATTGCACTCTGTGCTCAGAAACAGTCGCTGATTCAACTTCTGGGTGGCCGAACGCTTTTGGGCGCCTCCTCGGCGCCAACGCTTTCGCGTTCACTTGCGCCGGATCCCGAACGGCTTAAGCAAGTCCACATTAAACACCAGGTGGGTGCGCATCATTCTCGGTAGGTTCAGTGTATACGCTAGGCCTCGCTTGGTCACTAACTTAACAGATCCATTAAATCGTGAACGGATTTTCGACTTAAAGACAGAAGAAACTGCATGTGTATGAAGGTTTTTAGCGCTTATTAAAAACAGCACTCCAAACTTAATATCCTCAACATTTCTTCTGCTTTTTCCGTCTGCATATTCTTTCTGTATGTCTCGGCTTTCAGCCATCGCATCTCGGATGTGTCGTAAGACACTCAGTCTAGTGAACAGGAAGTCTTCGACTTCTTTACGCATGGTGAGGTGATTGACATCAGCTAGCCGTTCGACTATTCCTTCCCCGCCAAGCCCTGAGCCATGGGATGGACGCGTCAGCTGGACGCGAGAGTTAAAACGCCCGTTCACGCAGCCGTTAGATGAATGCACTGCATTGTTCAGAGCAAGCTCTATGAGTGGCAATATAGCGCTCCAGCGCCTCGGCGTCTCAGCGCAGATGCTGCAGAAAATGTCTCCAACAACGCGATTCACGCGATCAGTCTGACCATCGGTCTGCGGAAAGTCCGCTGTTGACGTAGTCAACTTGGTGTCCAGCACCCTGACGATTGTAGACCAAAACTTTCCCGTGAAGCGAGGATCTCTATCAATGACAATTGACCCCGGAAGTCCATGTCGTCGAAATACACGATCAACAAACAGCATAGCTGTACCAGGTGTCCGGCACTACCGCTAGATGAGCCATCTTGCTCAAACGGTCCACCAAGACCACCACTCCCATGTTGCCTGTCAGGTCTTTCAGCAGGCCAGACACAATGTCCATACTCATGCGAAGGGTACCGGTAAACTGGCCAGAGGCACCGCCGCATTCGTATAGGGTTTCACCCTCTGATACGGCTCACACGTGCGCACATAAGTGCTTGTCCACTTGTACAGCCTGAGCTACCGATAGTGGCAACTCACCGAGCTGTACGTCATCTCACAACCGAGAAAACCAGGTCGCGCGCCTCATAAAGTATGCGGTATTTGAATTAGGAGCCACAATTTGTGGGGTATCCGTCGAATCGGTGCCATAATACAGCAATTGGTTTTAACAAATATCGGTGTAACTGAGCGCGAAATCGGGTCGAGAATTCTTGTCCGACTTTCCAAACTCTTAGCTTCCGAGAACCTGTAGCAGCACTACACACATACTGAAAGGGGGGTTTCACGAA
>NW_020187446.1:1281581-1284111 GCF_900000015.1 Plasmopara halstedii | reverse complement strand
GGGGTGTGTGTCACACGAGATGTGCATGATGTGACCACACACCCAAACAAGAATACGGCACGAGGCTAGGTAGCCAGTTAGTTACGCATGTATTTAGACATATTTAGTATATTTGGAAAAATCTAAACTTTTAAAATTAAGATAAAAAGATTAACAAAAATCAGTTTGGAATTTAAACCGAAGAGTCGATTAGCCTCGGGAAGGCAATAATCACTCTTGGATTAAGAGGATTGCGATCCGCTAACTCATACTTGGTTCTTGTAAAGAACGAAAGGTCGGTGACCTAAAGTACGCTTCTTCAAGCGCTTAGCTACGGTAGCCCGCTGAACTTGGTAGCACTTGTGGTCAATCTGCACCTGATTCGTTTAGACTGATCCTCTGTAAGAATGGGGGAATTTTCCTCTTTGCCCCAGGGCAGGCTAGACGGGCTTTAAAGGTTATGTCCTTGTTTGGCCCTGAGGGCGTGTAACATCTTGTAGGGCAAGGCCCCGAGGCAATCGGTGCGCGTCTAGAGGCGTTTTCGAGTTAAGAAAACGCGCTGCTAGAGCACCTGCAGCAGAAGATGTCTGTATCGTTTGCGTCTAGGATGCCACCGTCGGTGACGGATGACTTCCCCCGACCTAAGCCGCTCATAGTGAGCGTTAAGGTCTTTGAGGGGAAGGGTTGAGAGAATCTCCTGCTCTGGGTGAGAGAAGTCGAGATGGCCATCGCATGGTTCTTTGGAACCGGCCAGCCCGCAATGGCCTTGACCTTAGCGGGATCCGCTTGAAGGCCACACTTCCCAATGAAGCACCTTGAAAAGGGATTTTTTTTCCCGCGCCGAATATGCGCTTATCTGCATTAGCATACAGCTTATTCGTGCGCATGCACTCGAGCACCGCTTTCAAATGGGCGATGTAGATTTCTCATCTGTTCTCCCGTGCCCCGCATGACGGTGGATGTAGATGTTGTTAAAGTATGATTGTGCATACGCCCAATGGGGCCTGAACAGCTGCATCACAAGACGATTAGATTTTGCTGGTACATTTGACAGCCCTCGGGGCAGCATCAATCACTCCCAGAGCATCCCACTTGGAGTACTCTCCGCTGTCAACGGAATATCACTCGCTCTAATGAGCAATTGGTAATAACTAACGACCAAGTCGAGTGCGCTGTACTTTGTACAGCCAACCATATTGTTGTAAAGAACATCTTTTCGAGGAATCAGCGTCTGTGCCAGCATTTTGGTTATTGTTAGCGTGGACAATACGCCACTTGCCGTTCGGCTTCCGAACAGAAAATGTGAGTGTCGAATGGGGAGGCTTGCTCTCACGCACCATTCCTGCATCGTACTTCTCTCAAAAAAGAAGTCAATAACGTCACACTGTTTTATGAGCAGGCGTGGTTCGATGTGTTACGCTGTATTTGGCTCCCGAAATCATGTCAATCTTATGACGCACGCCTCGGTTTGGATGTAGGACCGACAGCGGGTATTTAAAGACGACATCTTGAAATTTCTTCCCCAAAGGAGAGTACGGATGCGAAAGATCATGCAGGATCGACGATCCACTTCGTGCGTTCAAGACCCTCTTTGTGTTATCCAAGACAACTCCATCCAGAAGCGACGACGTTGGAGTCTCCTGGTTGGTATTTATGACCACCACGGCTGGATCGCCAGCCTTCAAGGCACCACCAAAATCTTCGAAGAAGATCACGTCCAGCTCACGAAAAGCATCCACCGCGGGAATAGCCCCAAAGGGTGACGCCGCCATCATCCTCCCCCGTCAACCGTTGACAAGGTTATATAGCTGTGCACCATAGTCTACGGTAGACAGACCCTGGGTCAGGGTCGACGCCCTGCGTCTTGCAGATAATTTACGGCATCGTCGTCTCCTCTCTATAGAGGCTTTACGTCTCATCAAGACCAGTGGAAACACGTAATCGGCGTTATCCGGTGTATTCATGCCTTGCTTCATCGGAGACCAAATGTTATTAACAACATCAGAAGAAGAGCTGCTATTTTTGCAGTCTTTGTCTAGTGGATAACGTGCCACCCCACGCGCATCACAAGGGTCTCGCCCTTGATGCATCGGCCCTTGGCCGTCCATGCCACTCTTAGTATGCAGCGACAGCTCAAATACTTGAGCAGCTTTATTGGTTTTTTTACGTGCCACTTCACATTCAGCCCGCGAGCCACGTTTAGAACTCTCGTCCAATACACCTTCGGTGTTTGACATCTCGGATACTCCGATGTCTAGCACATTGACCGGCTCGGTCTAGTGCCCGCGCCAAAAGTGCCTCTGCTTCCTAGCAGAGGTGGGTTCATTCCTCACCAAAGCTCCACTGGTAGACGTGCGCGTAACGCCCAAGGCCTTCGACCTTCAATCAATCCATGGCTCGTGGTGCTCCAACCATGCCATACCAAGATTAAGGTCGTACCTTGGATCCAAGTCTAAGACTAGACAGCGTTCCACGCTATCAAAAACAAGGAAGTTGACGCCGAGTTCCACAGATAACCTCGGCACAGTGACACAAGTCCCCGTCGCTAAGC
>NW_020187446.1:1281209-1281571 GCF_900000015.1 Plasmopara halstedii | reverse complement strand
AAGTGCATACTTTATCGCAAGTAGCTCCTTGTCATGAACTGGGTAGTTCTTCTCTGCACTTTGAGCTGTCGAGATTCGAACGCAATCACCCGATCTCGTCCCTCGGCGTTTGCTAGCAGTGGTGCACAGCCAATGGCGAAGTCCGAAGCGTCACAGACGACGCTAAAAGGACGACCAGGGTCTGGCAGCGCCAGTATTGGTGCATGCAGGAGGCTGTCTTTGCCCCGTCAAAAGCCTTCCGATGTTCGGTGTTCCAACACCATTCCGCATCCTTTTAAAAGAGATCGTATAATGGTTGGGCCATTTCTACGTAGTTTACTCTGTACTTGTGCGAGTAGTTGGCGAGACCAAGCCACTTACGA
>NW_020187446.1:1280825-1281199 GCF_900000015.1 Plasmopara halstedii | reverse complement strand
CACACAACGCACCAAGATGTTTAAACACACTATGATCTTTCCACTTTCCAAGTTTTTCAAGTAATTTTTTCAAATTTGGAACATTTGAAAACAATGGAGAAAGTTCTTGGTAAAAGTTCTGTATTGCTTGATCTAATGCGTGATCGTCAGTACGTTTCTGACGACGATGATGAATTTTAAATGTCACGAATTTCGTACATGCATCTTGACATTTCGCACGTTCACGAAATAATCGACGTAAAGCTTCTTTTGAAACATTATCAAGAGAATGAAAGAGAAACAAAAGACCATTCACGCGTGTTCGTTCTGTGAATGTCTTCGGAAGTAGAAAATCGTCAACAAGTTGAATGACACGTAATTTCAATTCTTCTTGA
>NW_020187446.1:1280539-1280815 GCF_900000015.1 Plasmopara halstedii | reverse complement strand
GTTCGGAAGCCGAACGGCAAGTGACGTATCGTTCATGCTTACAATAAGCTCAACGCTGTCACCATTTTGGCACAGACGCCGATTCAAAAAAAGAATGTTCTTCAGAACAGCATGGTGGGATGTATGAAGTACAATGCACTCGACTTGGTCGATGGGTATTACCAATTTCTCATGAGAGCGAGTGATTTTCCGCTAACAGCGGTCAGTACTCCGAGCGGCATGCTCTGGGAGTGGCTGGTGATGCTCCAAGGACTGTCAAATGCACCAGCAACATTG
>NW_020187446.1:1275537-1277636 GCF_900000015.1 Plasmopara halstedii | reverse complement strand
CGGGTGTCGTGGTATTCGTCGACCGATTGAGCAAGATACCTCATTTGGCGGCGGTGCCGTCACTGATAGCATGCGCGGAGCGCGACGCTCGCAAGCCTAGGATGTTCACCCCTCAATGCCGCGGACACACGGTCCGACATGGCACCGCGTGCGGAAGACGAAGTTGCGCTCTGCCCGTGAGCGCTGTCGGAACCAGCGAGACTTGGAGACATCGGTGTCATTGACACAGGGCTCATTGAGCACGGAAGTCGTTTTGTTCCAACGCAGTGTCTAACGGACTCGTAAGCCTTGTTGAGGCAATAATCGATTGGAACTGTAAATGTTCTTAATCTTAATGGGGGAGAGTGTAACGGGGTTACACATACCCTGGTAACAGCGGTGTGTGTCACACGAGATGGGCGTGGTGTGACCACACCCAAACAAAATACGGTACCGGGCTGGATAGCCAGTAGCATATAAATGAAAGAGTTAGTTAGTCTTGGGTTACGGCAATAATTACTCTTGGAGTAAGTGGATTGCGATTCGCTACACTCGTTCTTGTTATAAGTATAGAACGAAAGGTCGGTGACCTAACTTATGCTTCCGCTAAGTGTAAAGATACGGCAGCCCCGCTGCACAACAAGTCACACCTATGCCGACTAAAAATTATGTCTTCTTTCAACACGATCGAATATATGCGCTTAAAGAAGCTATACTCGAGTGTGTCTTTGGTGCCAACGAAAAATCAATGCTTCATTGCCTTTGAGTATAGCAAATCTTTAGCGGTGGAGAGAAAGTATTTATATTTGGCTCGAGACAAAGAGTTAATCGCTCTGCATTATGCTCTTGATAAGCTAGACAATTCGTGATCGTTGCAGACCAAGCGTCGACGACAACACATCTCTATCAGAGAACGGCAAGAATGGTGTTATCTGTGGTCGAGTATGACTTTAAGGTAAGGTGTTGGCGGATCGTCCATACTACGAAATGTCGCACGTCGTGTTGATGGTGCAGCGCATCGACGAGGAGATGTGTAATGCGAGGTGTCAAAAGCAACATGTGCTGCGTTGCCGAAAAATTTGGGAAGCAAGGAATCGTTGAGGTCAGATTTCGCTTTTTTAAGGAGTTTGGTGACATATGTGCACCGGGCAAATAATCCGAGGCTTACTGTATTATAACGCTAACACTGGTATCTCAATCTGTTAGACAGTTACAGAATACTGCACAAGGTCATGATACCCACTTGGGCGACCACCTCGGTTAAAAAATAGCATAACTCAGTACTGGTGATCCAAACGGCAAAGGGGAGAGGCTGGCACTTCTTTGCACATTCCTACAAAACGTGTCATCGGGCTTACAGGTCGCCACACGCATTCGCCTGTCTATCGGCTCCGGTTGAATGTTGGCAGTCCACTGGAATGGATTTTCTTGGTAATCATAATGACAATATGGACCATCTGAAACTTGCTTCGTTGCTGCCGGCAAATACGCTTACGTTAAGAATATCATCTAGCTATTCATCGACAAAGTAAATCGCTAACATGGCTTGCAGATAACCATTGTTTTAAATTGCGATTTGCACCTAACAAAGATATTCTAACGAACCATGTTAAAGGGCCATGCACATCGCTGACCACCCACAATATTGTGTGGTGAAGTATATTTTCCGAAGTTGTCGCGTAAAACAGCCGCGGTGCTGGGGCGAGGTGTTCCTGCTGGCTGCGTTTGCGTAATTGTTTTAGTACATGTCGCTTCTGGCACAATCCCCTTCATCACCGCTACGAAGTAGCTTTAAAATTGGGTGCTGTCAGTGAGATTCGACTTCCTGATATCAGTCCAACTACACTTAAATTTAGCATCAAGGTATAGATCTCGACAAGATACATCGTCGCGTGCCGTACGCAGAAAAATATAGGTGAGAGTCACGGTGTGCAAAAGCAGCATGCAGGAACCTGATGCAACCTACTTAAACATTCAGTGTCTGCAGAGTTAAGATCAAATTGCAGTACTGCTACGTCGGACCGTTTACGTTCGTAGCCAGAAATAGATTAGTATACGTGCTCCATATTTCAATATAAATGTGAGCAAACTTAGTATTTTGTGATCTTGTCAGACTAATT
>NW_020187446.1:1273313-1273528 GCF_900000015.1 Plasmopara halstedii | reverse complement strand
TTGATAGATTTCATCTCGATGCACTCCCACACGAACTTTACTCGTTCGTAGTCATCCAAGATGACATTTGTTCTTCAGAGCTTGCTGTCAAAAGATCACTTAAGCGGGATGGTAGTTTGATTTAGTACAATAAATGCAGTCATGTACTCGTAAGGATAAGGAAACTTACCAAGACCACAGACACATCTAGCTTTGTCAAAGTATTTAAAGACACG
>NW_020187446.1:1273229-1273303 GCF_900000015.1 Plasmopara halstedii | reverse complement strand
TGGCGCTCGACTTTCTGTTGGTGTCCCCATTTCGACATGGCACGATGATCAAGTGGGAATTGATCTCAACCTGA
>NW_020187446.1:1272779-1273219 GCF_900000015.1 Plasmopara halstedii | reverse complement strand
CAAGCCGTTATTCAACGAATATCGGTGCAATCGTGCACGCAGTCTTGGTGACAATTTTTTGTCCGAGTTTCCAAACTCATTGCTCCCGGGAGCCCGTTGCAGCGCTACATACATCCCATCACCCGAATATGCGGTACGGATCAAATCCGTCAGAGACGACGTTTCAGTTGTAACATAAGCAAGCTCATAGTCTAGTCTGCGTGACAACGCATCAGCCGTCTCATCCTGCTTTCCCGGCTTATACGTCACCTCGAAGATATTTTTCGCAAAGAAGGATATCCACCGAGCCATCATCTGCGAGAAGTGGGCGACTGAGTCGCAGTGTGTAGTGACACATGATCTGGATAGATCACAAACGGCTTGGAGCCGAGTAGGTGGACCTTGAACTTGACAAGTGCATACTTCATCTCAAGTAGCTCCTTGTCATGAACTGGGTAGTT
>NW_020187446.1:1272218-1272769 GCF_900000015.1 Plasmopara halstedii | reverse complement strand
GGCGTGTAGCCGGTAGACGAATGCACTGCATTGTTCAGCGCAAACTCTACGAGCGGCAACATTAAGCTCCAGCGCTTCGACGTTTCTGCGCAGACGCTGCAGAGAACGTCTTCGATGACGCGATTCACCCTTTCGGTTTGACCATCGGTCTACGGATGATCCGCTGTCGACAAATCCAACTTGGTGCCGAGCACCTTGAAGATAGTCGACCAAATTTTTCGTGAAACGGGTGTCTCTATCTGAGACAATCGACTCTGAGAGTCCGTGTTGTCGGAAAACACGATCCACGAGCAGCGTTGCTGTACCGACCCCGTCGATGGTGTCTGGCACCGCCGCGAAATGAGCCATCTTGCTCAACCGGTCGACGAAAACCACGACACCCATGTTGCCCGCGGAATCTTTCGCCAGGCCAAACACAAAGTCCAAACTCATGGATTACCAGCACCCAGTGGGTATCGGTAAGCTGGCCAGCGGCGCAGCCGCATTTGGAGAGGCATCCGTTGACACGTCTCGCACGTGCGCACATAGGTGCTTGTCCATTTGTACAACTT
>NW_020187446.1:1268335-1272208 GCF_900000015.1 Plasmopara halstedii | reverse complement strand
AGGTAACTCGGAATAGCGAACTAAGGACCTCAATATACTCACTTCGTCTTTTTAACAGCAAGTTTTGGGACAAGACGTATAATCAGGATGTCTTGACGCTGTACCAATGCGCTACCACTATCGTATCATCTACGACTGCACTCACGCCACTATGAAACTCTATGAATATAGCTTTTTATGTAGCACCCGTGACGACTTATACTTATCACAGGTTTAATAGCTCTAATTGAAGGTTTTATTTGTACATATATATCGATTTTGCGCGATTTTGCCTGAAAACATGTCGACCAGGGCCAGGATTTCGTTGTTTGCCTGCCTTGCGGCTGTGATCGTGTCAATTGGCTGTATGCCGATGCTGTCAAATCAAGTGTTAAGTGTAGCTGCATCTCTATCCGCTTATCGCATTGGCAACCATCATAAACCTAGCGAAGCTTTAAATGATGATGACGTGGACGACGAAGTTGAGGGTGAGTGGGATTTTATGGACAACGACGCCATTTTTGGGCTACCAAAACGACAGGACGAGGAAGAAAACGTAGATACAGAGGACAAGAATAAATCTTGCGTGACCATCACGCCGGTGGAGTTCGTGAATGACGACTACTGCGACTGCCATGACGGCAGCGACGAGCCCATAACTTCGGCTTGTTCCAATCTACTGCTGCATTTAAAGACATCTATGATCAGTCGGGAGCTCAAGTGCAAAGCAGGCGACAAGATGGTGGCCTTAGCCTTTGTTGACGATGGCGTCTGTGATTGTTGCGATGGCAGTGACGAGAAAGACGGTCTGTGTATTGATACGTGTGAGACCGAGTGGGTACAGCAACTCGAGTTACTTCATAAGAGACTGGATATTGTAGTAAGGGGACAGAAAAATCAGGCAGAATATATAACCAAGGCCGCAGATAAAGTGCAACAGCTGCAAACAGACTTTGAACATCTTTCAAGATATTTTCAGTCTGAAACAAAAAAATTTGAAGCTCTACAGCGGCGGTCCAAGCATAATCCGACACTAAGTAGACAAGTCGAGCAATCGTACGATGAGTTGCGTCAAGTGCAGTACACGACGTATGTGCAAAGTCGTGTTACTGACCAAAGCACTTTCTTGGATGCGAAGTGGAAGCTTGCTTTTGTCGAATTGGTGGGATTATGTTTTTCATACACAGTGAACGAGAAAGAGCTTAAAGGGGGAGGTTCCTACGTTATTCCTCGCAAGTATGACATGATATTCTGTCCTTTTCAGAATATCTCGCAGACTGAACCATGGTATTCATCGTGGAAGAAAGCTGAACATCAAACAAAGTTTGGAGCTGCAAAAATGGATGACGTTATAGAAAAAGAAAGTGTCCCTGTACCTATCATCTTAGGCGTTTGGAATCAGTGGAACAACTCGATTGGCCTTACGCGCGTACAGGACTATAACCATGGCGTACCCTGTGCAAATGGTCAAGAGCGTAGAGCTCGTGTGAAGCTTTCGTGCGGTGCTCAAAATCGTGTGTTGTCGGTTGAGGAATGTGCGATTTGCGAGTACGAAATCCAGTTTGAGACGCCGGCAGCATGCGAGATAGCGGAACTAAATGCAGTGAAAGACAAAATCGCTCAGGTTGAGACGTTTCGTGTCAAAAACGCCGTGGGCAAAACATCTGACGGTCACGAAGAATTGTAGGATGTTATAAGAATAGATTACCATTTGCTGATGTTCGAAACACAACGCCTGCCTACACAGCTAAAAATCTCGCTCATGTTTTAGTGATTCTTCCTCTATTTTACTTAGCCATCGCACACGCTCACCGCGAACGAACTCGCCGTACCTCCATCGAAAATCCCCTTTCTTCTCTTTTTGGCTATTAAAACCATAACAAGCGACACCTTCGACAAATCCGTTCAGGAACTGTCCACGAAGACGACTGCCATCCGTGTACAGAACCTCGCCTTCACCGTGGCATACATGCTTCACAAACTCCCCAACATACTGCACTATTCCATAAAGCCCATTCTGCTCTCTCGCCAGGCTTTGAGTATCATTATCCAGCACTTCGTTTGTTGTCAATATTTTTAAAATTAACGGAAGATACACACGTTCGCCGCGACCATGAAGCTGTCCATGTGACCACTCCCCAGACCACGATTTTCCATTAGGAGAGCGCAGCTGACCCTGACCATGGAAACGACCGCGTAGAACTCCACCTTTGTACGTGACTTTGCCTCGCCCACGATGCCAGCATCCAGAGTTCTCCGGAAATTCGAATTCGCCATTCCATTTCTTGTTAATTTTGTTGTGCTGACTTAAAGTGTCAGCAGAAACAGGTTGTTCTTCCTTTAAAACCAACTCGTAGATGATACTTGTCTCTCCGCTCTGCTGCCCATTTTTGTAGTCACCTTCATATATCAGAAGGCCAAACCATCCGTCCTTCATGGTCATTCGCAGCGGCCTCGCACTGATTTGACTTGTGTGCAATCCACGGCCATGCATCTGGTCGTCCACCCAGTCGCCTGCGTAACGATCACCGTTCGCAAACACACGAGTGCCTTTGCCGTGGCGCTTAGAGCGTATGAAAGCGCCTTCATATATTCCTCCATTTTGATAGACAAAGCGTCCTTCCCCGTGAAGATCTCCTTTTTCGAATGTGCCATCGTATGTATCACCATTTGCGAATCGCATCGTTCCTGGGCCATTCTGCAAGCCACGTTCAAATGTTCCCATCGCCGTGCAGCCATCTCTTTCAAATACTCCTTTACCATGGGGTTCGTCGTCTTCCCATGCACCTTCGTATCGTCGTCTCTCTGATTTATCGCCGCCATACGTACGTATTCCCTGTCCTTGTCGCTTGCCATCTTTGAATTCTCCAACGTAAGAGCCATTTACACCTTCAGGTCCATACCAAATATGACCAAAGCCATGAAAACTGTCAAGTCGGAAGCCACCACGATAGATTGATCCGTCACGGAAGCGTAGCTCACCGCACCCGTATCGCAAGCTTCGGACAAAGTCGCCCTCGTACACGTCACCCGACATACCATATACACAAACACCTTTACCTTCATAACGTCCATTCTTCACTTCACCATCGTACTGGTCACCACTTCGAGTTAGCCAAGTGCCACGGCCATGCTGTTGTCCGCGTAAGAAACTTCCTTCGTATCTCTCTCCACGTCGCCACACTTTGGTCATCGGATGCTGAGATTTTGGTATATATAGCACGCCAGACCCTTCAAACAAATTGTTGACAAACTCACCGATGTAGCTGCCGCCAGACCCAAACGTGAGAATTCCTTGACCGTGACGCTTGCCATCAACCCACTCACCGTCGTAGATGTTGCCTGTCGAACATTTTACTCGACCCCGTCGGTGAATTGACGCATTAGGACCGAGCCGCCACGAGCTGACGCGATAATTTACTTTTTCGACTTCCATGAATTTCTACTTATAGTTCCTGATCCAGACTGTTACCAACAAAAACAGATTTGGCGGCTGTAATCAACGCGACATTCTAAGCAAAGGTTGACCGACGTCTTTTGAACTCTTTTTATTCAAAACAATGCATAGTAGTACTTTAGCCCATTACCGTCAGCCTCAGATACTGCCCTTCTGGATAGGAGTCGCTGGCAGAGACCCAGGCTTGCGCGTTCCCAATCGCTTCTTGACTTTACTGGCAGCTACCTCTGGATCTGGACGCAGCGAGAAGACTGCACGTGAGCTCTTGAGATACTTATTACGACCATTGTCCTCACGAATAAGACTTTCTAGCACTATGTGAGGCGACACCTGTCGTCGCGACGCGCGACGCTGGGTCTTTAATCGCGCTAAGTACCGTCGTGTACTCGGTTGCTTGCGCTGTAGACGGCTGCCAGCTTCATCTTCTGCGACTCCGT
>NW_020187446.1:1267943-1268325 GCF_900000015.1 Plasmopara halstedii | reverse complement strand
GCTTCGTGGTATTCAAGAGATGCTTAAAGAGGTGGGACTTGCACCGACTCAGCCTATGTCGATGTATGTGGATAACCGGGCCACGATTCGCCAGATCGAAGGAGAGACTTCGTCTCTAAAAGCTAAACACATCGGCGTGCGCCTCAAGTTTGTTGATGACTTTGCTCGTCGCGGCGTTGTTGAGATGCGCTACGTCCGGTTCGAGCTTTTGCTCGCGGACTTACTGACAAAGGCGTAAGACCAGCACAAGCTTGCAGAGCTGCGAGCGCTCGTGGGGTTGCGCTAGTTATGGCGGCGGAGACACGATCGCGAGGAGGAGTGTTAGAAGAACGGCTTACAACAGACGTTGCGCGATCGAATTCCGGATCATAGGACGACGTGG
>NW_020187446.1:1267342-1267933 GCF_900000015.1 Plasmopara halstedii | reverse complement strand
TTTTACGTGGGCTTGCTTAAGCCGTACCGGGATCCGGCGCAAGTAAACGCGGAAGCGTAGGCGCCGGAGCGGATCCCACGGGCCCGCGGCCACCCAGAAAGTTGAACCAGCAACTGGTTCTAGTACGGAGTGCGACAACCTCCATTTCTAATGGAGCCAAGCGCTCCACCGTTGCCTGCAGCGATGCATTTGCCTGCTCCACGGTTAGGAGTCGCTCCGACAGAGAGCGGTAGTCCTCAAGGCAAGGCAGCCAGCGCACGACGTGCTTTAAATCGTCAAGAGCGTCCGCACAGCGATATGCTACTTCAGCATGACGCTCAGCGAAGCTCCGATTACGAGGGACCTTGGCCTCAAGGGCTCGAAGCGCATCACAAATCACCGAACGGCGGTCGACCCGGTTGTCACCGCTCGCTCCGGACTCTTCTCGGTGAGAACGGTGACGTCCACTATCACATGGAACGACTAGTAAGACGACGTCATCATCAGGGTCAGGCCCAATATCTGGTGAAATAGCGGGGATATCCCGACTCCGAAAACTCGTGAGAGTTTGAGGCGCCATTTCGACACGATTGCCCAGTCGCCCTGGCCGCT
>NW_020187446.1:1266528-1267332 GCF_900000015.1 Plasmopara halstedii | reverse complement strand
TGCGCGTCAGCCCCTCCGCACGCGTCGCTCACTGCCACCAAGTACAGGTAGTGCTCGGTCCAGGTCCTCTTGGCGTCTTTTTTCGCCGTGAACAGTCTCATTGACTGTGACGCAGTGACCGTCGTCTTAAACGTCTGCTGTAGTCGCTCCATATCATAGTCCAGCGTCGGGAGCTGGCGCCACCAAGTCTCGACCTGCTTGTTGTAGTACCTCTCGGCCGTGCCACTCAAGTAGTGACCAAGCAAGTCAGTCTTCACGTCTTCTGACCAGTCGGAACCACACGTTGCTTGCGCGTACTGAATCTGACGCATGAACGTCCGAACCCAATCCAGAAACCCGAAGCCCAGATCTCGGTACAGCATTGTTCCATCAAACTTGCGAATCGTGAAACCGCATGCCGCTCATCTGGTACACGCATCGCTTGCTGTGCGACTGGCTCCATTCGTTGCGCGTAGTCCTGTGCCGCTGCGAACTGCGGTGGGCAAAATCGGGTTTGTTGCGGCACTTTGCCGCGCTGAACGCCCTATTCCGACCGTGCAGGTTGTTTTCCCACCTCACGCGTACGCTGCATGTATGCGTGTTCGTGGCCACCCCTTTGCTGCACGGGCGAATGACCTAGCGCGTCGATGTGCATCGGAGCACCCTCTCGGCCGTTGCCAAGGGCGGAATGGAACATGCCAGACTCAATTGCTCCGAGCATACGCTCGTCCTCGTCTCGCTTCACTTGCGAGGCCTCAATCTGCGTCGTATGTGCTTGGAGGTCGAGGAGCGTGGCGAGAATCTTTGCGTTGACGTCGTTGCTCC
>NW_020187446.1:1248967-1266518 GCF_900000015.1 Plasmopara halstedii | reverse complement strand
GACCAATGAGCGACTACCATTATGTCCGTAATCAGCAATCTTAATCATCCACATGCATTCGGCGGTGTAATATTAACAAGAATTGAAGCTATTTATTTTCTATATTGAGGTACAAGGAGCGTGCAACGCATCTACAATGCGTTTTGCGAATTTGTTTCCATACCTTAGTGATGGGATATGCTTTAATCAACGGAGCTAATCATGTCACTGAAGAATCAGGGCATTGCCTGCAAATTTTTTCTTGATAGCCCTTAAGAACCGACACATTTAATGTTTTCTGTCTCAAGAAAGCTTGACGGTATTTTTTAGCGAGCTCTTTCGCTGACAATGAAGTAGCCATTTTTGTGGACGTCTTCTACCAGATAATATTGACATCGAGATTGGACCGGCGTCTGATACTCAGAAAATGATGTCTGATCAGACTGTATGCGGCCAGAAGCTGCTCCGTAGGCCAATCAATATTCAACTTTGTTGGGCTTCGCCGTTAAATGCGACCCTCTATAATCCTGGCTAGGCATTAAAATGATTTGATCGTTTACGGGCGACAGAAAACACGAGAATCTCTGCGCATGAGTTGGTATACTGATCACAAACTGTTTTGAAGTTATTATGCGACCATCAAACTTAACAAAATAATGGAGCTGAAAACATACTGCTCGGTGAGCATATTAAATTTATGGCTTAACATGTATTAGGTGGTAAGTCATCTATGTACATGAAGAGATGCGACGGCGTATTGCTAACCTCTCGCTGTTAATGCCGGTGCATTTGGACAGCCTGCTGGTTCTGGCAGTGTTGGCCGACCATAAAAACACTTTATTTCTATCTTACAAATAACATGTTTGATGATTTCGACATTGTAGTAGAGAAGAAAAGGTCTTTGTGGACTGCCTGAGCAAAATGATGCATCTGGCTAGCTATCAACAGTGCAGTAGGAGGTGGGGCCACGCTGTTCATCAACAAAGAATTTTGCCAATATGGTATGTTGGAAGTCACAATATTTTGAAGAGATTTGCATAAAACAGCTAACTTAAGCGATCATTGTTCAAGGTGCCAATCCAAATCGGATAAGTTAACAATTGACTATTCCCAAATGGATAGTCACAGGAAGCACGTGAAATTTATCAATAAAAATATCTTTTAAATGAATTGCAAAGGAGAATCATGCTGCTCAATTGAGTCAGTTTACTTATTGAGTTTTGCGCTAAATATTGCAGTACATACCTCGGCAAGCTCACGAGATATTCAATCATTACATTTGGATCTCTATCAAGTACCTTCGACGATGGCTGTGGTGTCAGTGGTGGGAGTCTCACAAACCAACTTGATCCGCTAGCATCAGCCGGACTTATCCTTGAAGCATAAAGAGTGCTTTATCTCAATGAGTTTAAGCGTCGAACGTTAGGTGTGAGTGAAGTCATAGCTGAAAGCCAAAATGTCCATGGGCAACCTCCGGATGCCAAAGGCTCAGAGCTTTATTTGGATATGTCATAAAGTTAAAGGTTTTATTGACGCTGTTAGGCTACCTGCACATGCTAAGGTTGCGATCTATGACACCTAGTTGCACCCACGTTATATTGAACACGAAATTCAGCTTTACCAAAAAAACTCCATAAAAAGCACATGCTGTGTCTACATAAGGTAACTATTCCCGTACCATTCCCCTGCTCTTACAAGCTACTTAGATGCGAGCGACCCTGCTGCATGTGAAAAATTCTCTTCCTGCAGTTGCGCGACCTTCTGTTTTAGAGCAGCAACGATGCTCTGAAAGATTTGATGCGATGGCGAAGCTTAGAAGTCATTTCAAGTTTAATTAGATTTAGTTTTGGATGTATACTGAGACCCTCGGACAGCATGAGAGCCAGCCAAGAGAGGTTTGACCCTTGCCGGTGATGCTTGATGACCAAGGTGGATCAATTTCAGATACTGTGTTATGCTAATGTGCCGAAAATCCTTTCATACTACCGTAATGATAGTACATTGGGCTTCACAAGAGCTTGTTCATAATGTTTAGAGCAGCGATCCTCATACCTAGGGCTTTCAGGGTCACTTCATTTAAAATATTTTCTGATTGCTCAAATCCGTGAATTTCTGTTTTGGACGGTGGGCACATCACTCGGTGCTGCGGACTCAAACAAATCATCGCGTTGTAACAAGAATCGACAATCCTAAGTGACATCAAGACCTGTTCTTTCTTCTTTTGACGCACAGATTTATCTCGAAAAACCACCACCCCAATTCGTTCAAATATAGCCTTAGTCTGGAAATCGCGACTATTAAAAATTGGCTTTCGTTTCAACGAGAAAAGTTAAAGAAGTTCGAAATCAAAGCTGTCTTTATCTGTTCTAACGAGTATGAATTCTGAAGACCTCGACATACAAGGTCTCAGATCCCTGTAAATTGAATATTGTCCCGAGAGCTGTAGCTTACAGCCGTTCTTGTTGTCCGAGCCTTTCCAGCGCTACTAATAGTATCGCTGCTTTTCTTTTGGACAATATCATGTCCTGCACCAAGCTACCGCAGCTCCATGTACGTACTAAAGTGTGTTCGCTTTTAAGCAAATGAGGGGTCATAGAAATCTAAAAGCTCCACTATGAAATAACTGCGTTGTACCTAACCTTATCAGTTGATCCATGGCCAACGGTGCTTCATACGGGTCATTACCAAAATTATTCTGTGCTTGGATTTTAGTCTAAATTCAAAAAGATTTTTTTTCGCTATCAAACCCATTTTATTGGCTCGTTGACTCTATAATTATTACCACAATCGCGAGACATTTATCGCATTCCACTCACTACATTCTATTGTGTTTTGCACATAGTTGCACGGCGCCCGTATTAAAGCTACTAATTACATACAAAGAACAGTACGTAAATATTATAGACCAGCAAATCTTCTTTTTAGAATTTTATCAAATTGCCCCAGCAATCTTCTTCGGAAAAGTCCGGAATACGTCTAAGCAGGTTCAAACTTAATATTTGGATGCACAGCCTGATTTGGCATAGACTCATCCTCTGGCTCAATCGCTCGGTCGATATTTTACCGTTTGGTGGTAGAATTAGCTAAATACATGGGAAGTAACGAAAGATAATAGTCTTCTCCAATTAAAAAGGTACAAATTTTTAGATACAAAATATGTATTGGATGAACACATCGACTGAATGACATGTCATACATCGTAAATTAGATACGGTAAACTTAGCCAGTTTGAAAACGAAATATTTTAAAATTTTACGGCGTCAAAGAGAAAAAAGCAACGTGAGGATGGAGTCTAAGCACCAGCTTAATCTCCCTTAAAGCCTCCGTACATGTTATGTGGACGACATATGCATCACTAGCCCACAATTGGTCAACATTTCGCCCGCCAGAAGTGCTCTCTCTTACAATTGCGAGCATTTCATGTAAGAAATCTTTTACGAAAAATCGCAGATACTATTATCGTTAAAGTTCTTTGCAGCAACATTTAACATAAAGAGAAATCTAAAACTCATGTGTAATGTATTACTACGACTCTGTCCTATAGAACAAGTTACTTTTTTGTGTGAACATAGCTGCGAAATGTAAAGCTGAAGTAGCGAGACGAAAACTTCTCAGCAATTTCGCATTTAATTGTATCGACAGCGTTCATTTAGAGGAGTATGTTCATACCGAACGCTTACTGATGAGTGCTGTATAGTATCTCAGTAGGTTGTGTCTATCACTCTCACTTAAAAAGGTTTTATCAAGGTACTTTTCCACCTTGTCCCGATCGTATCCGGCGCGGTTCCACGTACCTAGAAAATCAGCCCATTTGCTATTTGTGAGAGCTTGGTCGAATTCTGTTCTGCTTGCAATCAAGTTGGCAGAACGAATAGCGAATTTGTCAGCGATTTCGGTGGAATCAGGTTCGATGAGCAGCACAAAATTCAGAATGTCCTCTTCAGACAATGCAGCCATGATTTGATCATATGAAGTGATATAGAGTTTGATGTCGTCGTACCCAGCAGTACGCAATATTAGCTCCACTTCTCTACGGCTAAATCCGTAGTGTATCAAGTGTTTCACTATGTAAATCCAGACGTCTTCAATTATTTCCTGGCCATCGAATATCCGTGTGAGTTGAAGAGCGATGGAGAGAATTAGTCGAGAATAGGGGCCGAACTGGCTGAGATCTGCCGATTCCGTCGATAAAATTTGAAGGGGCGCTTTCATATGACGGAAAGCATCGTTTAATTGACCAATATGCGATTTCAATGCTGTCCAGTCTGTTTCAGCGAGTGCCTCCTCCAATTGTGTCACAAAAGTAGAATCCACTTCGTCATTATTCAAGAGCTGCGAGGGTCCCGCTGAAGTAGTAGTTCCTTGCTGGCCACGCACTTTAAGATGTAGTTGGAAGTCGCGAAGCATATCTGTTAGTCTGATGGGTGGAACTTCGTTCAAATCAAATGGAAATTTAATCATTCTTTCTTCATCACCAATCACTTTTCTTTTAGCTCGTGAGTCTTGCATTCTCAGCTGGCGAAGTGTTGCCTTTCGCTGATTGTTTTAAAGAGTTTGAGTCGTGGTGAAAAGCGCCAACAAGACATCGACAAGCAGAATCGTAGCAACAAATAGAAGCAGTAAGAAGGAGAAAGCTGGTACGCGCATATGGTCGAGATGTGAAAAGAAGTTGCTTGAAGGTTGAGAGAACTAAAATGAATGGTTTTCACATGGGTCAACAAATACGATGTTTGTTGTCCTAAAATTCTGCAGTCTACTCTATGCACTTCATACGACTATTTTTATCTGAACATTAGCATATTATTATTATTGTACGTACGATTTTAAGTATTTCATGACAGTAAATAATAATGTGCGCTCACAAGATTCAGATAAATTGTAGAGCTACAGATTGTTTCTACAATTTTTTACACAAAAAGCGTTGAATTGATGGTAAAACCAGAAATGAAAAAAATATTATGTTCATATTTCTATCATTACTATATTTTTAACAAAATACTCTGCCATAATATACAATCGGTCAGTAAACATAAAACGAATTAGGGGACTTTAGATCCCCCTTTAAACATCGTGTAATTAAACTTATCTTAGGCAGAATTCATGGAAGTGAAGCCACCACGCGTTAACCGATGGGGTTATCGGACTTCGTTTTTTGCATGAACAAAATGTACTACTTAACCATGTAAAATAGACATAACAACAACATCGTTCTTCAACAATATTGAGCGGATTAATCTCAACGCTCCCACTCGTTGTTGATCCTTGTTGATCATTGGCATTAAAATGGTATTGCTTTGCGTATAAATGCAAGTATTTTGGCTGCCAACACCTTTGTTAGCATATCTGCATCTGACGCTTTGTGCCGATTTTTTTAAATTTTATCTTGCTGTTTCTTGAGTATGAAATGGTGTCATATGTCCAAGTGCATTGTCCGATCATGAACTGACGATGTTGGCTGACGCTATTGCCTCTTGGTAGTCTTCCTAAACTTATGTTGTATCCACTTGCTAGTAATGGATGTTCTTAAGCATTGCACACGTCAATAAATTTTCTTGAGTCCAAAGGCTGAAAGCCATACATTCAGTCTTTGCCGAGCTGAGTGCAACGGTCCGCAGGTACTTTGAGTTGAAGACCAATGGCGCGCTTGCAATCATGACCGTAACTCCTGAGATCGGACGTCTGTCGTCAAATATAGCAGCTTCAATTAGGATCTGATTATGCCTTCACCGCAGTGTTGCTACTACCTTGGTAGACGATACCGGTTAGTCACGTGCTCTTTTGATAACGTAGCACGAAAATGACTGAATTTCTGTGTTGCAGTCCGGGGTTCTTCGGGGAACGTAACAGCAGTATTGTCACGTATATAATATTTGGTCGAGTACTTACAGCAAGAACTTCACCAAGGATTGATATGATGCACCACCAAACGACACTCTTCCGTTCTAGGCGACGACGGTGACGACAACATCTAATGCAGACGGACTTTCGATAATCCGTCGATGAAGCAGTCTGCTTAATCATAAGTGTTTCCGATGACCTGCTTGGTCGATCTAAAAGCAAAAAATGAGCTCCGCCTTGCCAACTCCTTCATTTGGAATATATTTTCAAGAGCGTCTTCGACTTAAAAGATCTACCCGCTTAGTTTTTTGTGACAATTATGTCATCCACTCTTATAGCTCAGCGGAAATTTAACCTTTCAGAGATTGCCTGACACAAGCGCACTGTTCCCCTCCGCAGCCCTTAGAGCCATTGTTCACAAAGGCAGGATGTGTTGTGTTGATAACGCACTTGCTGCTTGTTTCAACCCATATATAGGCTCAATGAAATCGACAAACGTAACTCTGAGCATTGTCGACACCCAGCGGAACTTTCATTCAACGTTGTCGTCAGCATACCGCTAAAAAAAGCAGTATCGACATCCAGGTAATTTTTTTGGTAGTCGCATTCGGCACATACTGCATAGACCATCCGAATTAAATTAATGTTATCGATCGAAAAAAAAGTCTTTCATATTTTACTTGAAATGTACCACACGACAGTTTGCTTCTTGGCAAAGTACCATCGTTAGTCAATTGTGCGAAAGTTCTTTCATCTTGGCATTAATATCCATGTTTGATTCTGCTCATGTTCATTATTATCGTTTTGACATCTGTGACTGATTCTTTGACAGATTTCAAAGATGTGGCTATCGATCCACTTGACTTTGAACATAATCATCATCACTTTTCTTTCATAAATTCGATTGTTGCTTCTGCCTGTAGCATATACGCATCGTTATTTCCACAAGGTTCATGCTGATTTAACCTCATAGAGCGGGTAAAGGTTGCCCTTTTCTAGACAAACAAGCGATATTTCTTGACATGTTCCGCGTAATTGCGAGACATTTATTGAAACTCTTTGAATCGGATTTTGTTTTCTTGATCGTGACATAACCGTAACCCCGTGATTCGAACACACATTAGCGATACATTCGAGGCGATCATTTTAAAAGCAAACTTATGTGCTTTGATGTCGAAACGGGATGTATTTGTCGAGCGACATATCTAACAATTTGCTGTTCTCACTGCTTTCTTTGACCATTCATCTGAATTTCTTAAAAATGCAAATTACGAGACTTTTACCAATATAGCCCTGGTCATGCGCTCAGCGACCTTTTATGATATGGGCTACATGAAACGGAACATTGGTGAACAATGCCGCTACGACGACATTGTACGACAACACACGTTCACCATCGTTTTGCTCACTGATTCTGTTCCGTTATTGGATTATCAGAATTCGAGACCCCATCGATTTTGTAAAGAGTTTTTAATTCCTCGGAGCTGTCTAATACTTGATTTTTAATCTAGATCAAGGAAATGGCAGCACATTAAAAAATGTCAATAAAGTTTGCCCCTCCCTTCGACCGAGCCCTCG
This sequence comes from Plasmopara halstedii, assembly GCF_900000015.1. Classification (NCBI taxonomy): domain Eukaryota; phylum Oomycota; class Peronosporomycetes; order Peronosporales; family Peronosporaceae; genus Plasmopara; species Plasmopara halstedii. Next base: position 1,259,123 of record NW_020187446.1, on the reverse strand, counting down.
TTGGGCCCAAATATTTGTGAATGCGCGCTCTAGAAGACACGTCATCTTTGCCATCGACGGCAGGAAAGAGCTGTGACTGTAGGATCACGCTTCAAACTCTCGGCACAGAATATTCCTGTTTGATTTTTCTGATCATCGCGATGTCGTTTGGCGAGGGCTGTCGTAAGTAAATCATCCTTATTTTGGGGTCTCATACTTTCATGCAAAAGCTCCCACTGAGTGTCTGCACCGCGTAAGATGCTTCATCACGCTAACAGTCAAGCATTTACGCTTTGCCGATTCTTGAACCCGATGTAATCGCCTTTTTTCTGTCGCAGAGGACACACGAAGGCTAAAAAACCTCGAAACTCATACCGCGTCAGCAAGCTTGCCTCCCGGCAACAATCTTCTGTCAATTCCTGGGGTATAAAAAGATCAAACATTGCTCATGCAAGTGCCATTTCCGCATAAACCGGTCAATATCACTTTGCCAGCTCTTTTAACGAGTAACATCCTGTCGTCTGCAATTGCACCCTGATGCATGTCTCAAGGTTCAGGAACTCGAGCTAGTCCTTCCTGCGCGGATTCGGCGCCACTATCAATAACCCACCCTGCCGATCGTCCTTCACCCACTGCAAATGCCGCATTATCATCGCAGACACGCTTTCGACCGGACAATCTCGCTTTACATAACCAAGTTGGTCACAATGAAAACTCTCGCGCTTACCGTCGCCGTTATTGCGCATAGTGCTTATTTTGAAACGTTACCTCGTCCACCTCTGAATCTTCCAGCATTCTTATTCAAGCAAAATGCTTTATCCGTGGCCTTCTTTCTATGCACCTTCTTTTATTATTTGATAGCTCTTTATCAATTCAGTCAAAGTGATATTTTTCGTATTTTTTATAATCGATGAATCCAAATCATATTCTGACGTCAGACCGTTGGTAAGTACCACCAGTGGGTGCGACTCGTCTATTAACGACACCCACAACTAGTTCGTCAAATTAAACTGGATGTTTCGCCACGCTAGTATAAAGTCGTGAAGCTTTCATGTTCTCGTCACGCGATTGGGCAGTGTCGAGCGATTATAAAGCTCATGTAGTTTTACTCTTCGTGGCTGATCGTGCTAATTCTCAACGTCTTGCGCGATGAAACGCAATGCCTTGCCGTCATATAGAGCCACTTTACTGTGATGTCATTCTCACCATTGACAGCCATTAGACACCCAAAAGATTCTGAATCATCATACTGAATTCCAAATGGTAGTAGCCACTACTCTCCGGGTGGACTTCGTTGCGGATGTTTGCCATCGTAGGCACAAACATTGTAGTGAAGGAAGGTCCAGATGCGGCTGATTACCTGCTGATTTGATGATAAACCCAATGCTTATTTTGTTCCTACGTCTTTACCAACAGATCCATATATATACCAAATACTCTGCTCTAATACACGATCTGGTCAGTAGACTATTTTGAACGTCGACGGGTGTAGAATCCGGCTTAAAACCCCACTGTGAATTTCAAACACCACGTGATACACATTTTCATTAAGGGGATCTTAACTTTTGATCATGAAAGTGAAGCTACCACAATATAACCACTCCACTTGGCTAATCTGAGTTCGTTTTAACTACAAACAAACGCTAATACTGATGCATGTAAATACAAATATACCAGCAACACCGCTTCTCAAAGTATTGAGTAACAATACTCCTGGGAGCAGCGTATGCCATTAGTAATTGCAGGTAAAAGCTTCGTTATATATTGACATGTATTTTGGCCGCACCCGATCGTAGTGTAAGTTATCGAACTAGCGACAAGAAAAAAAATTACGGCAGCACTATTGGCTAATCCTTAAGGTTTGTTGACCTTACAATCTTGGAAAATCGCTGACGATAAATAACACCTTCTTTGAGACATTTTTAAAGGAGATACGATCAGTTTTCGACTAAAATTCTCGAAGAGGCAATGATCGTGAGCAAAAATCGAAAAATGACCGCGTAGCTGACGTCTGAACTTGTAGCTAATTATTTCCTGTGCTGGGGTAGAAGAAGCATGCAAAGCATCTGCAATGCACTTCACAAAGTGGTTTTATTTGCACAAATCCAAAACTTAGTGATGGGATATGCTTAAGTTTACGTAGCTTATCTTGTCATCGAGAAATCAGGGCATCGCCTACCACCGGCTGCTGCATTGTTGACAGCTAGATCGATGCACCTTCTCGCTCAGGCAGTCCAAAAAGCTCTTTTCTTCTCTACCAAAATATCGAAATCATCAAACACATTTGCAGGAAGATAGAATTGTTTAAAACGTATTATTGCAACCCAAGTTGGAGAAAATCATACTACAAACGATACTGGAACAGTAAAAAATATTTAAATTTATACTGCTCGACAAGCTTTATAAATTTGCGGCTCAACGCGCATCTGAACAGCCCTATCATATTCGGCAGAGTCTTGGTCGAACAATAACCAATCAACGTTTCTGAAGATATCGGTATTGCAATCTTTGTAGACTGCTGTCATCTATGCGGTAGCCGGTGGGGATGCCTCGCTGTTCATCAACAATGATTGTCAGAAGTCATTGTATCCAAATTTGCGGTCAACAACTTAAATGGAGCAAATATTGTTAAGGTGCCAGTTTCCAAGTCGGATAAGTCAATAACAGATTGATCACAAATTGATGGTCGAACGGAGCGAATTAAATTTTCTTTCAAGTGACTTGCAATGAGAAATTGCGCTGCTCCATTGAGTTAGTTTTACTTAATTGAGTTTTGCGTTGGATTTCGCACTACATGCCTTTACAAGCTCACGAGATTTTGAATCATTGGAAATTCACCAAATCCTTCGCCAATGGCTGCGGTATAAGATGTGGGCTCACTTATAAACTGATTTACTAATATCAGCTCAACTACGACTTGAAGCATATTGAGTGGGTTATTGATTTGAGTGTGAGTGTTGAGCGTAAGGTGTGTGTGTATCGTCTTGGCTGAAAATTAAATTGTCCATGGGCTCAGAACTTTTTTGGATATTTTGTAAGGTGGCAGGTATTATCAGCGCAGTTCAGCTATCTGTACATGCGGTTGATGCGATCTATGACACCTAGTCGCGACCACGTTACATTGGACAGGAATGGCTGGGCATAAATCAATTAAATTACTTGAAAATTCTGATTGAGCTATACTCAAAATACTTCACAAAAATACGAGCACATGATAGGTTTACATAAGATCACAGAATCCATATCATTACCGCGCTCTTACAAGCTAGTCAGATGCGAGTGACCCATTTGTAGGCGGAGCATTCCTCATACAACTTCGTAGCCGAGCAACCCTCTGCTTTAGAACGGCAACGCGGCTATACCACATGCGAGTATTTCGGCGATGCACAAAAGCCACGAGATCAACGTTTTACATTCCGCTTTGATAAGATTGATTACATTTAGCATGACTAAAGATCCGCATTTTAGCGACAGCTTGCATTTGCAGATAGAAAGATATGCTTCAAATCAAAAGTGATTTCTACTTTTTTGAAATAAGTCTGGGCATGTTTCACACTAACCTACAACAATATTGCAGCCTATGTCGATTCCGGAAACGGGCTTGTCAGCATTTAAATAATAAAAATTCTTCACCTACCACCAAGTCCACCAATTTTTTCTATTTTGACTGGTACTTAAAAGTCTGAGAAAGCTGTGCAGATGGTGATAAGATTTGCAACATCTGTACGTAATTCACTAATCCCTTGACTATAAAGCTTGAAAGGCGGTGAGAGGATTTGCAACATCTGATTCTTAGGAGCCACACGCCAGTACATTCGATAATCTTATTCCAAAGAGTGTGTAATTCTTTGAAGCAGGTTCAAGCATAATACTTGGATGCACAGCTTGATTAGGCACACACTCATACTTGGCTCATGTACTCGGTCAATATTCTACCGTTTGGTGGTAGAATTGGGGAATTGTAAAAATGTAGCGAAAAGTACAATATAGTTTTCTCCTATTAAATATAGGTATAAAGTCTTTTGATACCCAATATTCAATTGGATGATCAACACATCGACTGAGTTGATGGCGGACAAGCCATTCATCTTAAATTAGAGACGATAAACTTGAATTGTAACCGCGTCACTGAAAATGGTTATAGTGACCGAGATGCAATAAGCGAGCGGAGTGTGAAATGCAGCAGCGGTGTGAGCACCTGCATCATTCCCCGTGAAGCCTCCGTACATGTTCTGTGGGCAAAATTGTCGTAACTAGCCTACGATCAATTACCGCTTTTAAGTCCTCGCATTTCCTTAAAAAAGACATTTTGCGAAAAGGCTTCGATACTATATTATCGTTAAAATTCTATGCCCAACATTAACATAAAACTAAGTGTTATGTAATACAAAGAACCTGTTCTATAAACCAAGTTACCTTTTTAAGTGAAGAACGTCCTCCGCTCAGCTTGGGTAATGTATATCAGAAGTAGCGAGTCTAGAACTTCTTATCATTTCGCTTTCCTTTTGTGTCGAGGGCTTTTCAAATATTGATATGCGAAATGCTTGATGCAAAGATATTCAAAATACCAGTTTTTATACCCTTAGGTACAGCGTACTCGTCAAGGGTATCTCTCAAGTCTTTCTCTCTGAAACCGGCACTGATCCACATGCTCACAGCAGTTTTCCAGACGTCAAACCTTTCGGACGAACTTGCTTGACCAACGCTTGCTATGCTTGCGAGCAATACCATAGAACGTTCAGCGTAATTTTTCTCTTTGTCGATGAGGGATACTGCAGTTTCGGAATTAAGGTCCACAAAATCTAGAATGTCGGCTGGCGGCATTGCAGACATTACTTGATCGTATGAATCCATATATTGTTTCACGTCGCTGAACCCAGCGGTACGCAATAATACTTCCACTTCCTTACGACTAAACCCGAAATGTATCAGGTGGTCCAAAATGGATTTCCAGTCAGCTTCTCCTATTCCACGTTCCCCGTTTTCTGATTTGAGCCTTCGAGCGATGGAGAGAATAAGTCGATGTTAGGGTCTCAGTTGGCTGGTATATAATGGTTCCAAGTAAATATACTTGCCCCCTTTTATCGAATTCCAAGCAGTGTTGAAATTCGAAATAAGCTCGTCCCTTATGTCATCATTAGTGCCAAGTAGTACGGCTTCCATACGTGCCACAAAATCAGAATGCGATTTGTCATTATTCCAATAACTGGATTGCAAACCGTCAACATTCCAGAGATGCGAGGGTCTCACTGAAGTAGTAATTTCTTGTTGGTCGCGCACTTCTGGAAGAACTGACGACCCGGCAGAATATCGCATTTGTTCGGCCGACTGGGAAAGTCGTCACCAGTCACTTTTCGTCTTGCTCGTGAATCTTGCGCTCCAAGCTGGCGATCAGTTACATTCCGCTGATCGTTCCGAAGAGTTTGACTCATGGTGGAGAGCGCCACCAAGACATCGACGAGCAGACTTACAGCAGCAAAAAGTTGCAGTATGAAGGAGAAAGCTGGTACGCGCATAGTGTTCGAGATGAAACTTATTGTAGAATGAAGCTTTTAGAAGGATTGAGCAAAATAAAAATGAATGGTTCTCACGTGGTTCAACAAATAGATACAATGTTTGTAGTCCAAAAATTTTGCTATCTACTCTACGAACTCTCATACGACTTTTTATATCAATTCACAGGCCAGAACGTAAAAATCCACGGTTCGAACATAAGCATAACAATACTTCGATTTTATATTATTCATACCGCTGTGACAGTAAACTATACGGTGTGTTCACAGCAGATGCTTTATAAAAATTTTTTGATAGCTACATATCATTTTTGCGATTCTTAACGCAAATAGCATTAAATTGATGGTAAAAATTTAGATCTTGACCGAATCACTCTGTCGTGATAAGATACAATCTGGCAAGTAAACATTAAACGTACTAGGGTACGTTAGATACCCCACACTGCGTTTAAACATCGCGTAATTACACTGTTTTTTGGGCGGAATATATAAAAGTGGAGCCACCACAATGTAAATTCGTTTTCTGCACCAACACGATGTACTACTTATCCATGTAAAGTGGACATAAGCGCAACATCAATCTTAAACAAAAGATTTGAGAGGCGTAACTCAGCACTGGTTATTGACACTTGTTGATCCTTGGCATTGGATTGGCCCTGCGACGCGTATAAACACACACATCTTGGCTGTCAACGCCTTCGTCAGCATATCTGCATCTGACGCTTCAGGTCGATTTTTAAAATTTCTTCTTGCAGTTTCTTGCGTATGAAATGGTGTCATATGTCCAGGTACTATATCCGAGCATGAACCGGCGATGTTGGCTGACGCGACCGCCCATGGTTGTCGTCCCAATTTTGTGCTAAATCCCATTGCTTGTAATGTGTGTTCCTAAGCATTGCACGCGTGCAAAGATTTTCTTGAGTGCAATGGTTCAAAGTTATACATTCAGCCTTGCCGAGCTGAGTGCAACGGTCCACACGTACTTTGAGCTGGAGACCATAGAGCGCTTCCAGTTATGACCGTAACTCCCGAGACCGGAAGTCTGTCATCAAATATAGCTGCTCCAATCAGGATCTGAATATGCCTTCACCGCAATGTTACCAGTACCTTGGTAGACGATACCGGTTAGTCATGTACTCTTAAGGTAGCGTAGCACGCGAATGACTGTATTTCTGTGTGGCAGTCCGGGGTTCTCCAGAAAGCGTGACAGCAGTGTTGTCACGTATGAGATTTCTGGTCGAATACAATAGACTATCACAGCAGGCACTCAATCAAGGTTTGATTTGATCACAAGTTCATCACTAAACAACCCTCTTTCGTTGAAGGCGACGACGGTGACGACAACATCAATCTTAATGTGCACGGATTTTCGATACTCTTAGAATCTTGTTAAATGAGTCGTCTAACTAGGTTGTCAATGCAGGAAGTCCACATGATCATATGTTTTTTGATTGACCTGTGCGCTCGATCTTCATGCACAAAATGAGCTCCACCTTGTCAACTCCTTCATCTTGAATAACCTTTTAGCACTTCTTTGACCTCAATCATCCCCCCGCTTGATCTTCTATGATAATCATGCCATCCACTTATCGTCCAACGTTAATTAAACCTTTCAGTGACTGCCTGGCTCAAACGCACTGGTCCCTTCCGCAGCCCTTAAGCCATAGTTCACAAAAGTATTATCTTATTTAGGCTCTCTGCTTGTTTCAACCCGTATAAAGTCTTTTTCTGAGCATTGTCAACACCCAGCGGAACTTCCATTCAGCATTTTCTGTCAGCATACTGATCAGGAAAGCAGTATTCACATTCCATTTGGCAGACGCATTCGGCACGCACTGCATATACCGTCCAAAATGAATGTTTGTTGGCGACCGCGAAAGAAGTCGTACAAACTTTCATTCGCGTCAAGTCGTCCGTGTGTCACACAACAGTGTCATTTTGATCGCCCTTCTTGGCAGAGATCCATCGTCATTCAATTGTGCGAAAGTAGTGAGCATTATCAGAATCAAACATGGATCTTGGCATTAATATCGATGTTTGATTCAAATCATGCTCACTATTATTGTTTTCGACGTATGTGACTGATTCTTCTACATTTTTGATAGGTACGGCTGTCGATCTACTTCATTCTAAAGATGAACTCCATCAATTTGATGGTTGGGATACTTTGAGCTTAGCATTTTCCAAGTCAAATACGCGATAATCCTTGATACGTTTTGCATAATTGCGAGACATTTATTTGGAACTCTTCGATATGAGCTTTGTTCTCGTCGCGTCGTGACCAAAGCGTAATCCCACGATATTTACAAACGTATGTAATTCATCCGTGGCGCTTCATTTTAAAAGTCGACTAATGTGGCTTCATGTTGAAATAGGCTGTACTCGTCGAACGATTTATCTAACAATTTGCTTTTCCACTGCTTTCTTCCACCATTCAGTTGAAAAATTCTTAAATATCGCAAATAACGAGACTTTAACAATATCGTCTCGGTTATGTGCTCCGCCATCTTATTCTGCTGTGGGCTTTATGAAATGAAACGTTGGTGAACGATGTTGCTCTGACGAGACACGGTTTTGATCACTGATTCTGTTCCGTTGTCAGAGTTCAAACACTTGAGACCCCATAGATTTTCGTTAAGTGTCTTAATTCCCCGAAGCTGTCAGATACTTCATTCTTACTCTTGACCGAGAAGATCGCAATATATCGTAGAAACCCATTCGGCAAAAGTTTGATATAGTTTGCACCTCCGTTCGACGGAGCCCTCGTTGGATATATCATATTGGTATATACAGCTCCAGAAGACATGTCGTCTTCTATTTCCTGTTTGATCAACTTGATGCCATTTCTCGAGGGCTGTGTCTTTAACAAATTTTTTGGCCCATGGGAGCATGCCAAAGCTCTCACTGAGTGTCAGCCATTAAATTTTCTGCGTGACATGCTGCTTTCTGTTAACAGCCGAGCATGTACGCTTTTTCCATTCTTAAACCAGATGCAATCGTCTTTTATTTTTCCCATATGACACACACGAAGAGTGAATAGCCTCGACACTCATAGCGCGTCCGCAAGCTTACTAACCGGCAACAATCTTCTGTAAATTTGGGATATAGAAAGGTCAAACATTGCTCATGCAAAACCCCTTTCCACCCAGACCGGCCAATTTCACTTTGCCATTTCTTTTGACGAGCAACGTTTTGCCATCTGCAATTGTCACTTCTATCCATGTTTGAATAATTTTGTATATGAAGTAGTCCTCCCTGTGCGGGGTCATGTGGGATGGGGCGCCACTGTCGATAACCCACCCTGCCGATCGCTCTTCACCCGCTGCAAATACCGCGTAATCATTGCTGACACGCTTCCGACCAGAAGTTTTCGCATAACATTACCAAGTTTGTCTTTATGAAAATACTTGCCCCGACATTCGCCATTAGTGTGCGGAGCTGTACCTATTAGATTTTTGCCTCGTCCACCTTTCAATATTTAAGCATTCTTATTTACGCGGAACGCTTTATCCGTAGCCTTCTTTCTGTGCGCCTTCTCCGATTCTTTGAGCATCACTTCTTCACTTCATTCAATGCGATATTCCTCGCATTTTTAATTTTCGAGATCCAAGCATAATCTGACGTCAGACTGCTGAGAAGTACCACCAGTTGTTTAGTTCGACTCGTCCATTGATATCCCATTATCTCGAGACCCCCACCTAGTCCATTAAGTTCGGCTGGATGTTCCGCCACGCTAGTACCACTTTCCACTATAAAGTCGTGAAGTTGTCACGTTCTCGACACTGAATAGTGCAGTGTGTGGTGATAAAAAACTTTACGTAGCGTTCTCATGCCTGTATGCTGATCGTATCGTGGTCTGATACTGAATCTCAACGCCTTGCGCAATGATACCTAATGCTTTACCGTCATATGCTAGTCACGTCTCTGTGATATCATTCTCACCATTGACCGCCATGATACATCCAGAAGAAATTTTCTAGCCTGAAAAATCATAATACTGGTTGTAGTTGTCACTTCCATGATAGACTTCGGTACGCTTGCTTGTCATTGTGGGTACGAACGTTGTAGTGAAGGAAGGCCTGGCTGCGGCCAATAGCCTGATTATTTAATAGATAATCCTAAACAAAGATCCTATTATGTTCCTACCTTTTTCTCAACAGATCCATAATTATCTGTCCCAATACACGATCTGGTCAGTGGACGATTGGAACGTTGAGGGGCAGAGAATCTGGCAAAGAACCTCACTGTGAGCTCCAAACACCTTGTAATAAAACTTTTGTCTTCAAGAGGATAAACTTTTGATCATGAAGGTGAAGCCACCACAATATAATCACACCACTTGGTTAATCTGAGTTTGTTTTATGTACGAACAAAGCTAATACTGATGCATGAAAGACAGTTATACCCGCAGCATCGTTCCTCAACAGTATGGAACAACAATACCCTCAAAAGCACCGGTTGAAATTTGTCGCTGCAGGAAGAAAGAAGTTTTCGGATATTTTGATACATGTTGGCGTGCATTTCGGCTGCGCCCGATCGTAGTGCAAGCTATCGAGCTAGCGGCTTAACAAAAACAACGGAAGCACTATTTTCAAGTCCTTAAGGGTGTATTGACCATACAATAAGTAGCACATTATGTGTGACATTGTTTAAAAAGATATAAT
>NW_020187446.1:1248714-1248957 GCF_900000015.1 Plasmopara halstedii | reverse complement strand
AGGGTCCGCTTGAGCTCAGCACATGGCCCTCCTACTTACCTGGCTATTGCCGGGAAGCGCGGGGCGTCTGATGACGCGAAACGTCATGATCTTTCCGATCAAAAGTGTCCATGGCGTCTGGGCAATCTTGCCGAAGTGGCGTCTCAAACTTCAACGAGTTTTTAGAGTCGGGATATCGCCGCCACTTCATCAGATATTGGGTCTGACCCTGGTGACGACGTCGTCTCACTAGACGTTCCGCGC
>NW_020187446.1:1248529-1248704 GCF_900000015.1 Plasmopara halstedii | reverse complement strand
CTGCTGATGGTCCTTCGTCGTCTTCGTCGTCGTCTGACTGACTACCTTCGTCGTTGATTGACGCCGCCTTTCCTGCCTCCTCCCTTTGACGGCCTTGTTCCTCTTTGATCAACTCAGCAAGCAGCTTCTTGGCGGGACCGACAAGATGTGTCCATCTGTTTAACGCCGGTCTTGG
>NW_020187446.1:1248414-1248519 GCF_900000015.1 Plasmopara halstedii | reverse complement strand
GACGACAGGAGCTCGAATAACGGCGAGGAAGACAAAGCTAGTCTTCCTCCCAAGAACCACTCGCTTGCCGAGGGTCGTGCTCGTGCTGCCAAGGCCCATGCAGCT
>NW_020187446.1:1247990-1248404 GCF_900000015.1 Plasmopara halstedii | reverse complement strand
TCCACCAAACACTTCTTTCGTCCACTTGACACAAGCTTAAGAAGGGTATCGATTGAGGGGGTGACCACACCAAGTGGCAGTGTGTCATCGAATCCTCAAGAAATATCGCTCCGCTTCTTGGAACACTGGGGATCAGAGATGGGAGATCCCGCTAGTCCAACAAATAGAGCTCATCCACCTGATGAGGCCAAGCAGCGCAAACTTCTGGACTCTATCGATAAAGTAGCATCAGAGTTGGATAGGGACATACTAAATGCCCCCGTGACACCATCTGACCTCGCGAGTGCGATCAAACACATGAATGCGACTTCAGCACCAGGGATGGATGGACTGACTGCTGGTTTTTACTAGGTGGTTCCAAAAGTGTTTGGTGAATGCTTGAGTATCGTCTTCCATGACCAGCTACAGCACGGC
>NW_020187446.1:1243471-1243542 GCF_900000015.1 Plasmopara halstedii | reverse complement strand
GCTGCTGAACGACATGAAGGCGCTCGGTTTGATCGCCCAGGGCGTGTCGTTGGAGCACTAGACGAAGATTT
>NW_020187446.1:1243378-1243461 GCF_900000015.1 Plasmopara halstedii | reverse complement strand
TATCCAGCGAAGAGGCTGTCCACAAGCGCATAAAAGTACGTAAATCCAGTGAAGAATCAAGTAGAATGTTTGGTAAATATTCA
>NW_020187446.1:1243155-1243368 GCF_900000015.1 Plasmopara halstedii | reverse complement strand
TGGCGCTAGCCATCTCAAAGCTCGGTGGTCGAGCGCGAAAATGGGCACTGACGTGCGGTCCTTCGACCGAAGGACCGCACGTCAATGCCTATTTGTTGAGCTGAAATTGCAGCTCTCCTGATTGTTCTCGCCGCCTAATCAAGCGTATCGCGTTTGATCGCGTTTCCTTGCCACCAGACAGGGCAACAGGGAATTGGTGGACCTTGTCAAAGG
>NW_020187446.1:1241957-1243006 GCF_900000015.1 Plasmopara halstedii | reverse complement strand
GGATTTCACAAAAGCCCGTCACAGTGGTTCATTTGGAACCATGATGTTTACGGGTGAATATTTCAGCAAAGGTGGAGCAATGCCGACAGTGAAAGAGATGATGATCCTTTCAATGCAGACAAACTAGTTCAAGCCTTGGATGACGTTGATGTCGTCGAGATATAGTAGCCCTCTACGAATTGTAGACCTCCTGTCAAAAGTGATCGATTTCTTGAGGCTACTAATAAATAAAAGACCGATCACAATTCGTAAAAATCCGATCAATCAGAATCAAGAAATTTTTGTAGGTCAAATTACGAGAAGTAGAAACTATTAGCAACCATACTAAATGTGGAAGCCTGGCACGGACCGACCGGGAATGAAGCGTGATGCCAAGGCTGGCAAAAAAGAGGACGACACGCCCTTAAAGAAGGATGATAGTAAGCCACAAGCGATGAAGGCTCCAGTAAAGTTGTCGCAGAAGACATTAGCCATGAAGGTATGGCGACAGATGACACATAGTTGTTGTATCGAAAATTAATGCAATTTTTCGTATGCAGTTTATGCAACGCAAGAAGACAACCGAAGCGCGGCGCATTGCCGCCGTAAGAAAACAGAAAAGTCAAGATACATGGGAGAATGGGCCAGAAAACGACGACGTGGACAACTGCTCTAAGATTATCTGTATGCGCGACGTATCCGACCCGTCACTTCCATTGCTTTTTGGCCGTCGCTCCTATGGTGGGTTTAACAAGGGTATAGAAGACGAATTTAAAGAGGCTTCGAGGGCGCTGCGCTTTTTAGCGTCCGAAGAAAGAGAATTGCGCGAGGAAGTATCGGCTGAGGAAATGACGTCTCGCATGCTGAAATACACGGGACTGGCTCGTCGAAAAGGTGGCAGCGAGCGACTTAAAAGCATCAAGCGTCAGCGGAAATAGACGCAGGGTTATAAATCATCGTCGTCACTTGAAGTTGTATACTGAACTCGTCACTCGTCATCGCTGGCATCTTCGTCGCTGAAATAGCTAGCGGCTTTCCGTTGAGGGCGACTGCGCGCTGACACGGCGATT
>NW_020187446.1:1240915-1241947 GCF_900000015.1 Plasmopara halstedii | reverse complement strand
TGCCCAAGGAGCAGTGCGACGTCATTGACGTCTTTTTCCGTGCGAAGCACGACGCAGGAATGGTACGTGAGGGCAAGTCCCCCCATTTGACACCAACGTTTTGTGTTCGGAAGCCGAACGGCAAGTGGCGTATCGTCCATGCTTACAAAAAGCTCAACGCTGCCACCATTCCGGCACAGACGCCGATCATAGAGAGGATGCTCCTCAGAACAACATGGTGGGATGTACAAAGTACAGTGCACTCGACTTGCTCGATAAGCATTACCAATTGCTCATGTGAGCGAGTATCATTCCGCTGACAGCGGTGAGCTCCGAGCGGCATGTTCTGGGTGTGGCTGGTGATGCCTCAAAGGCTGTCAAATGCACCAGCAACATTAATCGTCTTGTGACACAGTTGTTCAAGCCCACAGGGCGTATACACATACATACTATGACAGAATTTTTGTTCACAGTCGTGCGATGCACCAGCAACATTAATCGTCTTGTGACGCAGTTGTTCAGGCCCACAGGGCGTATACACAGACATACTATGACAGAAGTTTTGTTCACAGTCGTGCGATGCACGAAAGGACGGATAAGGAGAACCACATTGTCCATTTGAGTGCGGTGCTCAAGTGCATGCGCACGAACAAACTGTACGCTAATCCAGACAAGTGCATCTTTGGCGCAAAAGAATATCCCTTATCAGGGTGCTTCAATGGGAAGCGTGGCCTTCGAGCGGATCCCGTTAAAAATTAAGGCCATTGTAGACTGGCCGGTTCCAAAGGACCAGAAGAACTTGCGTTAGTGGCTTGGTCTCGCCAACTACTTGCACAAGTACAGCGTAAATTACGCAGAAATGGCCCGGCCGTTATCCAATCTCCTACAAAAGGACGCGGAGTGGTATTGGAACACCGAATATTAGGAGGCTTTTGATGGGGTCAAAGACAGCCTCCTGCATACACAATACTGGCGCTGTCAGACCCTGCTCGTCCTTTCAGCGTCGTCTGTGACGCTTCGGACTTTGTCATCGGTTGTGCACTGCTGCAAGCC
>NW_020187446.1:1240709-1240905 GCF_900000015.1 Plasmopara halstedii | reverse complement strand
CTTTCGGACGTGCTACAGCGTTCATGATTGAACCAGACGCATCGGTTTGGCGCAGCAGTGACAGTTAACGCACTCAAACGTTCATCGCGTTGCTAGCAGCTGAGATATCATGTCACATATTTTTTGGTGTTTCCTGACGTTCAAATGCGTTCCTGATTGAAGCAATGATTAATGAATATGGCGTCAAAATGCTCGA
>NW_020187446.1:1239154-1240699 GCF_900000015.1 Plasmopara halstedii | reverse complement strand
GGGCATGGTGTGACTGCACCCAAACAAGAATACGGTATGTGGCTAGGTAGCCAGTAGTGATGCATGTATTTAGATTTTATTATATATATATATTTAAGAAAATCTATTCATTTAAAATCAGGCGGCTTTTTTTGCCGCAGTTAAAATAAATAGAGATCGGTTCTATATTTCAAGCGGAAGAGTAATTAGCCTTGGGTTAAGGCAATAATTACTCTTGGAGTAAGCGGATTACGATCTGCTAACTTGTACTTGTTCAAAGTATAGAACGAAAGGTCGGTGACCTCAATTACGATTCCTCTAAGCGCAACGCTACGGCAGCCCCGCTGCAGTTATACTATAATGAACACAGTCCGCTTATATCCTCCTCTCAACGGTCAAATAGAATGTTGTGCAAGGTACTCTTGGCTTGGAGGTGCGAGCACTTGCGATGTCTGCTGCTTCAACTCTGTATATGTCGGAGAGCCTCTTCTACATAAGTTTTGCATGAAAGTGTCCGATAAAAAGCTCATTGTCTTAATGTAAAGACCGCTTGCGCGACGATATAATAATCTTTTTAAAGTACATTTGAGCTCTCGCTCATCTCAATTTCTAGTCGTTGAGAGAGAGATAAAAAGAATTTTCCATCCCTCTCGGAGAGACCTGAATGCTCAACATTAGCTGCGTCATGGTGCTTGCCAATTGTTTTCCTGAAGACATCTTGTCTAGGCGTTCTTGGTGATGTCTACCAGCGCCCTCTTATATATGTTTAATGCTTCCAGGCAGACCACCAGCGCTTCTGGTATTTGTGCCGTCGTTCCCCAATCTAAGACCTACATCATTTAAAAGCTTACAAGGCGTGTCTATTTGGTTTGAATACATGTAGTGAACCCACTTGTTTTTCATATTTAAACAGGATTTAGTTTTCACCGGGGAAATGGGTATTAATTAAGCTGCGCGCTATTCATAGAAATTATCTGACGCACTAAATTTGCGGTAGTATACGGACTCAGTATGGGCTTGTATGCTACACTCAAAAGCGGATCCGAGGATCCGAAATCTCTTAAGTTTGCTTAGTATTGGCTTTTTCAGAGGTGAAATAAATGTATATATCGGATGAATTATGTGTAGAGCGTAAACCCATGGCGCTTTGTAAATGAATATCTGGATGTATTGCTTAACGTGAGACTGAATTCTACGTATACCACGGACCTCTTCACTATGATGTCTTAGCGTCTTTTTAATACAAATACTTTGGTGGCTCTGAGTTTTGCACGATACAGAAAGTGAAATGTGTATTTTGCACAATTGAACGCAAGTGTGACAAGTTTATATACCATTGAAAGCTCTGCTGGGTGTCGACAATGCTACTAACGGATTTTTACGAATAGAAGACCTTCTACTATTACAAGCCCCCATCGAATTTTCGACAATGTTCTAGAAATAAAAGACCGCTTCGATTGAAAGACCTCTTCAAATAAAAGACCGCTGTAAACACCTTAGCATTGGGTCGTTTTTTTGAAATCGACCATGCATCCAGCAATTGAGCTCGGAAAGAAGCAGGAGGAA
>NW_020187446.1:1236053-1236575 GCF_900000015.1 Plasmopara halstedii | reverse complement strand
CCAGCAGCAGTAGTAGGCAGCCGCGCGCGCCCACAAGAAGTATTGTGTAGTCCTTCAAAGTCCTTCATCGACTCTTGTATGTTACCTACTACCCATCACATCAACCAGCAAATTAACCACGCGCCATCACCAATCATCATCATCAACGTCATTAGTCACAACATCATAGCCTTGATTGCCCTCGCTCGCTGCTTCCATCTGTCCCTCCCTCTCCTTCTGTGGCAGAGATTCTTCTTCTATCCTCGCCTGCTGAACTTCTTCTAGCCAATTTTCTTGTTTGCTGCTTTATTACTTATTTATTGATCGTCGAGATAATCCCACACCACCATGAAGTAGCAGCAGCAGAAGAAGAGAAGTGGAAATTAATAGGGTCGGTCATGCAAGAGGTGGTGTTGAGGTACACATTTATTATCAGCAGTTATTCCTCTATGATGATCGTGTTGTCTGCTTGTTGCTAACGGAAGAAGTAGTCGTAAGGTGAATGTAAAGTAAGAATGGAAAAGTAAGGAAAAAGAAGAAGAG
>NW_020187446.1:1235815-1236043 GCF_900000015.1 Plasmopara halstedii | reverse complement strand
TTCTGAGCTGCTATCGGGCTGGATTGACCGTGTATTTCCACCTGTACTGGATTCTCCGAGAAAAGCTCTTGTGTTGGACTCGATGAGAGCGCATATATCCAAAACGATCAAAGCTAGTGCCACCAGCGAGGTATTGCCATGTGCGTTGTGCCGGTAGGCTTAACACCCTACCTTAAAGCTGGTGACATTATTATTTACAAGGTTTTCAAGGACAATTTATCGGGTTGG
>NW_020187446.1:1235647-1235805 GCF_900000015.1 Plasmopara halstedii | reverse complement strand
AAATACTCTCTAGTAAATGGTACTTTGTACTATCAAACTGGAGAAGATGACACACCACACTTGTACATTCCTGATGATGAAGATCTCAAGAATCGTGTCATTTGTGAGAACCACGATGCAGTAGCTGCAGGACACCCTGGGTTTTACAAGACCTACTA
>NW_020187446.1:1235493-1235637 GCF_900000015.1 Plasmopara halstedii | reverse complement strand
ATATCCAACTTGGTGCCTAGCACCTTGAAGATAGTCGACCAAAATTTTCCCGTGAAACAGCGGTCTCTATCAGAGACAATCGACTCTGAGAGTCCGTGTTGTCGGAAAACACGATCCACGAACAGCGTTGCTGTACCGACCCCT
>NW_020187446.1:1234310-1234414 GCF_900000015.1 Plasmopara halstedii | reverse complement strand
ACGTGGTTCAGCTCTGGGAGCACGAGATCACCGTATGTCCTACGATGAAATCGCTCGTAATGACGCGAGACAGAGAGAACAGCAGTCTCAAGCGTATAGAGAGT
>NW_020187446.1:1228560-1234300 GCF_900000015.1 Plasmopara halstedii | reverse complement strand
ATGTCAAGCACGTGCTGTAGGGTTTTTCATTACACTCTAACCCGACTCTACCCGGCCCGGGGATTGAACCCTAGACCTCCCGGCCCTGAAGTGAGCGGCGAACCACTGCACCACAGGATCGGTAATGCACTGCATTTGAGCAAACTCTATATGTGGCCGCTTGGCGCTCCAGCGCTTCGGCGTCTCAGCGCAGACGCTTCGAAGAACGTCATCAACGACGCGACTCACGCACTCAGTTTGACCATCGGTCTCCGGATGGTCCGCTGTTGCCTGCCAAAGGACTTGGCGAACAACACGGGTGTGATGGCCTTTGTAGATCGTTAAAGCAAGATGGCTTATCTTGCGGCAGCCATCGATAGTTTGGGTTCTGCGAGCCTGTTTGTCGATCGTGTTTTTCGACAACATGTTCTCCCGAACTCAATAGTTTTTATTAGAGACCCGCGCTTCACTCGGAAGTATTTGTCAACGATCTTCAGGAAGCTGGGCACCAAGTTGACTGTGTCGCCAAACACAACGCTCATGGACTGCCAACTCTCGTATGGGTACCGGCAAACTTGCCAGCGGCGCCGCCGCATTCAGAGAGGGATTCAACCTTTGACATGTCTCACACGCGTACACATCTGTACACGTTGATTGTTCAGCTTGGGCCACCAGTAGTGGCAACTCACAGAGCTGTACGTCTTTGCACAACCGAAATGACCATTAAGTTGGGTGTCGTGGGTCTCATAGAGGATACGGCATTTCAAGTTCTTAACGTGAGGATTCACAATTCGTGGCGTATCCGTCGAATTGGTGTTGTAATACAGCACACCGTTATTCAACGAATATCGGTGTCACCGTGCGCGCAATCGCGCCGGCAATTTTTGTCTGAGTTTCCGAACTCCTGGCTTCCGACAGACTGTAGTAGCGCTGCTGACAACGTCACTGTCGTGACATGAGCAACCTCATAATTCGGTCTGCGTGACAATGCATCAGCCAATGCATTCTGCTTTCTTGGATTATACTTCATTTCAAAATTATACAATGCGAACAAAAGGGCCACCTGGCCATTCTCTGCGTGAGATGAGGCGACTGAGCTGCAGTGCGTAGTGACCCATGGTCTGTGTGGATCATAAACGGATTGGAGCCATACAGGTGCACCCTGAACTTGACAAGTGTATACTTCATCGCAGGTAATTCCTTGTCGTGGACTGGGTAGTTCCTCTCCGCAGACTTAAGCTGGCGAGTTTCGCCCCTCGGCGTCTGCTTGCAGCAGTGCACAGTCGAAGGCAAAGTCCGAAGCGTCGCATATGACACTAAAAGGACGATTGAGGTCTGGCAACGCTAGTATAGGAGGCTGTCATTGACCCTGCCAAAAGCTTCCCGATGCTCAATGTCAAAAAGCCTCCAGGTGCTCGATTTCCCGATACCATTCCGTATCTTTCTTTAGGAGATTCGACAATGGACGTACCATTCGCGCATAGTTCGCGCTATACTTGTGCAAGTAGTTGGCGAGGCCAAGCCTCTTGCGCAACTTCATTTGGTTCTTTGGAACCAACCAGCCTTGACCTTAGCTAGATCCGTTTGAAGGCCACGCTTCCTA
The DNA here is from genome assembly GCF_900000015.1 of Plasmopara halstedii. NCBI lineage: Eukaryota > Oomycota > Peronosporomycetes > Peronosporales > Peronosporaceae > Plasmopara > Plasmopara halstedii. Next base: position 1,232,718 of record NW_020187446.1, on the reverse strand, counting down.
ATAAAGTACCCTAAAAAGGGGGATTCTTCAGCCCCGAGATGCACTTATCGGCATTAGCATACAGCTTAGTCATGCGCATGCACTCGAGCACCGCTCTTAAATGGTTCTCTTAAGTCCTTAAAAACCTTGACCAAAGTAAAGACGTTCTCTTATTTATAATTGAAACTGTATTCAATTGTTTCATTTGCAGCAGAGCCGCCTATATCTAAAACCTAAGTATTTTCTTATCAAATAGTTAACCTAATCAATATGCATAACTACTGGCAGTCCCGGCACGAAGTGGCTTCTTGTTACGGTGTAGCCACACCATTGTGTGACTATACCAACTTGTGTAATACACACCTTTGTACGGTCACACCATCTTGTGTGACCCGTCCTTTCATACAAGGGTATGTAACTTCGTTGCACATATGGCTTTGGCTCCCGTTACTCCATCCTGTGCTCGTGAGCTGGAAATTGAAACCGCATTTAATGTGACACCTTTTGTCCCTTCGAAAAGAGGTAAGGTGAATGCGATAGGTGTTGGTTTGAGTCGCTCCTGCACGGAGACCTTTCATGGAGATGGCATTTGGTGTCGTTTCTGTAATTGGGTCTGCTGTTATCGCACTTTCAACTCTTTGACATTATCCAATAGTTGTCGCCTTTCTAAAGCAGAGCAAGAAGTTCAGTCGCACACGGTACATCCGTGAGCATATCATTTCCTGTTTTGGAAATGCCGCTCGGGGAAGGAAGTTAACAAACGCACTGAGAATTGGTATGTCATCTCTTCCCCAAAGCGGAATCGAGAGCACTCCTAGCAGCTTTCTAATTAAGAATTGCCATGTTTTATCTGAACTAATACTGAATATATCCTTTTACTTAATACAAATATACAATCGCCCAATTTAGTGCTCATCCACCTTTACCAATTGATATTTCTTCCGAGTTTTGGCTTCAAGTCCGATGATGAGTTCGGAACCATAATATACATTCAAATCTTGAGCATACTAAATGAATTCATTGGTAGTCAGCGCTTTTCTGCTATGATCGCACGTGGTATTCGATCCTGAAACATTGGTAGTTGCATTGCCAGTGTTATCGAATGAGGCTCGCAAACTATCAAACACCAGATTTAACTTAGTGCTGAGAGTGCAATTTCTACATTCTCTCATGTGAGCGCATGTCGAACACAAAAGTGACTATCTCACTTTAGCTCACGACAGATTATCAATTATACGAAGAATCTGGCCATCGTGTTGGTGTAAAGTTCATTGGGCCATTTATGTCGATATTTCTGTGATTCATTCCTCGCTCATCTTCACACCGAGGGATTTTTTGCCTTGCTTTGCCCACACGTTGTTAAGAAAAGTGTCAATTTGTTATCAGCTTCTCCTGATCTGCGCATCATCTATTCACGTAAAAATAAAGGCGACTGAATCTTATCGGCAGCTGCAGGAACGCTGCGACACAGAACTTCGGCTCTGTCTCCATGTATCAACTAAATACCGTAGTTTCGTCGTCTATTCGATTTCGGTACAAGGTCCGCTACGAACTGCGGATCGACACTAAACTAGTCAGCGACACCAGCTATCAATATGGCTGACGTAATCTGACTGATTAATGCGCTAAGTGGCCATCTACCGAGTGATAGCTCTCGGAAGCCGCATTTGTAAATGCAGCATAGCATCAACTAGACCATCACATGTAAACATTACTTTAATTTGTAATTCTGCTAAACCAACAAAAATAATTGTTTTGGCTGAATCTCTTTTATAGATTTATTGGATTGCATCATGCGGTAATTTGGATGGACAACTCATCAGAGTCATTGTTTATAATGCTAGAATGAATTTGTGAATCATACTAACGCATGAAACTTTTTGAACGACATCGGAGGTTGATGATTTATGCTTTTGTTTTGATTATAGAGATCTAGGGTTTGCGGCTGCGACGTTGTCGAAGTGCAATGAGCACATTTACTTAGTGCTTTTACCATTTGTGAGCATCATAAACCTGATTCTAACATATATTATACGAGGCGACTAAACCTCTTTCAGAGTAGCTGATTGAAATTATCATTTGCTCAAGAGTTGTAAGCAACAAAAAATGGTTTATGAAAAGGGGAGGGAACGGTGCAAGCTAACGAATGGTGACTAGTGCTTATCGGTGATTCGTCAGATTTCTTTATAATTACGTCTTGGTAAAATATTGAATGTCGTAAGAAATGCAGACTGTAAATATCAAGATAGTGACTTAATGTCTAGTTTATTCGAGACGCCCTTCTCCGAGCCTACCAAGAACATGAGCAAACGTTATTGCACCAGTGACGATCTAGACAACGTTCTAGAAATGCTTGCGATTACAGAGAATTCCGAACAATGAATTTTATAGTACATCGTCGTACTTTACACAATTGTCAGCAAAATATTAGTACAACATCTACTTTAAATATTCGAAATCTATAAAAATTTGCATTGCATTTCAAATCAAAGCGCGAAAATGTCGGACCCACTGACCGCGCCCTTCGCGGAACTCTGCGGCGCCCTTCATGGTCTCCAGGAGCAGGTGGAACGACTAGCATATGTACACGAGGCAGTGGATGACTTCAACTTGGCATTTGGTGCCTTTCAGGGCGCAATGGCATTGCACGCGTCGTGTTTGACTTATCCAAAGAACTCTCCAATGCCCATGGCCCCTACGACTCGCTCACAACCAAAAGACAACAACTTAGCTGCGTCTGGAACAGGAATAAATCCACTGGATAACTTGCAGGTGTGCTCTGCCGGAAACAAGAAACAGGATGGTACGTCAAAAGGCAAGAAAAGTAGGGTAGCGTCAAATGGAGAGCTCGTGCAGAAGAAACCGCTGGCCAAAGTTATTAGTATGAAGAGGCAAGCAAAGGTAGATTCAAACAACTCGCGGATAAAGAAACGAAAATTGGCGACCAAAGCAGCACCACCTGTATGGACATGGGAACGTCGTACGTTAACGACAATTTTTATAAATTGCTTTTGGTTTTTGACAACTTGGTGCAGATATCCGAGAGAAGATTCCACGCAAGTACCAAAGCCCTGCAGAGCTTAAGAAGCTCGAAAATATTGTGCTTTATCTCAAAAATCGACACTGCGCCATGTACGCCCTTGAAACAATTCTCATTAAGTCATTTGCTTACGTGTACTTGATATGTAGTTCTATCTCGGACTTGGTCAACCACAGCGGACTACCAGTCATTCGTTGCAAGGAAATTCTTCAAACGCTAATGAAGCTTGATCTCATTGACCGCAAGCGCGAAAAAGCGGTACGATTGTTGACGAATCAAGCGAGTAACAGGATACGGTGACCTTACTTTCTGGATGTGTTGCTTTTCATAGGGATTTCTTTACAGTTTTGGCTCAACCAAGTGAAGCTGCATAAATTTGTGCCCGCGTGAGAGACGGGGTGACAAGCGCTTTTTTCTGCTTCGTGAAGCACTTCGTGAGCCACACCTTTCGAATGGATTCAGATTGATGAGCACCGTTCGTTTGTAGCTCCTTTACTTTAATTCAGAATCGTCTTTAGTTTCCCACCGCTCATTGATGCTTTCTTCCAGCGCCATGTCATCACGCGAAAATCGTGGAGGTCGAGCAAGCGCCAAGCGTGAAGTCTTGTGAATATTTATACCAGCTCCACCCGAGCCCCCTCCGTCTCGAACAACGTCAGCAAAACTTAACGATAAACTCATCGATCGCTCGCTATTTTTTCGGCTTAATGACTTCGTGAGACCATGCACGTGACCCCGTTTAATAACTGACTGTCGCTGCGGGCGATCTATTGATTTTTGGCTCAAAACGCTCGCTTGGACGTGGCGATCATGACCTTCGTTTTGCAGAGCGAGTGGACTACTAACATGTCGTTTACGAAAGCGAGTATTGTGACTCACAGTTGAGGTTGTTGAGCGTGTCGTCAACTTCCCACTTTCACTTCCATTGTGGCGATGCGAAATTGAGCTATTGCTCAAAGCGCTTAAGGAACGAAATTGCTGCGGGTAATGAGGTTGTTGCTGTGGCTGTGGCTGGTGATAATGATGTTGGTGAGCATATTGATGGTGCTGCTGCTGGTTTGTGGGATAGAAAGGGTACGAATGTTCCACACCTGCCGTGACTCCACCAGTCGGAGAGGAAGTATCAGATTTTGCGTTTA
>NW_020187446.1:1227876-1228550 GCF_900000015.1 Plasmopara halstedii | reverse complement strand
ATTATGCTCGACGCTCCACGATGGAGGGAAGTCAGCTGTATGCTGAGGCGCTGAAAGTCACTGTTTGCATAGCGACGGGGACGCGTGTCACGGCCCCGAAGATACCTGTGGACCTCGGAGTCAAGTTTCTTGACTTTGATAGCATGGAACGCTGTCTAGTCTAAGACTCGGATGCAAGGTATGACCTCATCCTATGAATGGCATGGTTGGAACACCATGAGCCTTGGATTGGTTGGAGGTCAAAGACCTTGGGCGCTACGCGAACGGCTTCTGGTGGGGCTTTGGCGAGTCATGAACCCACATCTTCTGATAGGCAAAAGCGCTATAAGCGAGAGCACTGGACCGAGACGGTCAACGTGCTAGTCATTGGAATGTCAGAGTTGGTAGACACCAACGATGCATTGGACAGAAGCTCCGAGCGTGACTCGCGGGCTGATCGTGAAGTGGCACCTAACCAACTGCGCACTGCTCAAGTTCTGGAGCAGTCGCTGCATGTCACGCGTGACATGGTCGGCCGAGGTCAGAGGCATCGAGGGTGAGGCCCATGTGATGCACGTGAGGTGGCACGTAAACCACTGAGCTCTGCCCAGGTTTCAAAGCAGTCGCTGCATGTCATGTGTGACATGGTCGGCCGAGGGCCGAGGCACCGAGGGCGAGGCCCTCGTGATTCACGC
>NW_020187446.1:1227438-1227866 GCF_900000015.1 Plasmopara halstedii | reverse complement strand
AAAAGCTTGCTTGACTGTAAGATAGACATATCAAACAGGGACGAAAGTCGGTCATAGTATTGAAATTAAATTTAATGATTTAGTACAGATAATTACTGAAAGAATAGAAAATCCAATTGTTAGTTCATATGATATCATTTGTGCTGTTGATCTTAACGCACCTAAAAAAGAATATTTTGAGTTACTTGACCAACCACCGATAATAACACCATATACACCTAATGAAGAAATTGCTATTTAACCAAACATTTCACAACACGAGCTGACGACAGCCATGCAACACCTGTTTTTTATATAAAAATTTTATATAAAAATTAGCAAGAGTTGGTAAGGTTCTGCGCGTATTATCGAATTAAACCACATGCTCCACCGCTTGTGTAGACTCCCGTCAATTCCTTTGAATTTCAATCTTGCGATTATACTTTTCA
>NW_020187446.1:1226781-1226910 GCF_900000015.1 Plasmopara halstedii | reverse complement strand
TAAATAAATTAATTCTAATTTTTTTAAATTACGCAAATATTTAAATAGATTAAAATTAGAGACCTTAGCGATCAATCTGGGCTGTTTCCCTTTTGACAAAAGACCTTAGCGCCTAATGTCTGTCTATTT
>NW_020187446.1:1226593-1226771 GCF_900000015.1 Plasmopara halstedii | reverse complement strand
GGTTACAGGTTTGCCAAGAATCAACAAACCTTATTCGGCAAACCATGACATCAGCTGGTGTGACGCGCTTGGTCAATGCAGATGAGTAGTTTCGCAATTCTATCCCAAAGACTCACATTTAATCGCCCCAACAATCGTTAACCGAGTCGGATCCAACAGAGGCGAGAATGACAAAAAA
>NW_020187446.1:1225921-1226583 GCF_900000015.1 Plasmopara halstedii | reverse complement strand
CTTCCATAAAGACGGTCACTGTGACCGCCTCCGGAAGGGGATCTGCTGCCATCCCGGCTATGAGAGTGCGCATCACTTGGACAGAGTCCACCAATCCCTTGATGCCCTGTTGGGCGGCAAGGAAACGCGATAGCATGCGATTTGCCTGATTAGGCGGCGAGAACACTCGGGAGAGCTGCGAATTTTGCTCCGCCTAGGAGGGAAACGCAGCTTCGACCGAAGTGCGGCACGTCAGTGCCCATTCTCGCGCTCGATCACCGAGCTTTGAGATGGCTAGCGCCACGCGCTATTGCTCGGTCTGGAGCATGGCGGATGTGATGGCTATCTCGACCTCTCTCACCCAGAGCAGGAGATTCTCTCCATCCTTCCACTCGAAGACCTTAACGCTCACCATGAGCGGCTTAGGGAGGGGAACATCATCCGTCACTGCCGGTGGCGTCATAAACGCAAATGATGCACACATCTTCTGCTGCAGGTGCTCTAGCAGCGCGTTTTCGTTATTTGAAAACGTCTCTAGACGCGCATCGATTGCCTCGGGGCCATGCGCAGCAAGGTGTTGCTCGCCCTCAGGGCCAAGCAAGGACACCAGCTTTATAAGCTCGTCCTGAATGCTTCAGGTCGAAGAGGAAAATTCTTTTTCATCCTCACAGATATCAGTCAAG
>NW_020187446.1:1225383-1225911 GCF_900000015.1 Plasmopara halstedii | reverse complement strand
ACGTGCGCGTAGCGCCCAAGGTCTTTGACCTCCAATCAATCCATGGATCATGGTGTTCTAACCATGCCATTCCTAGGATGAAGTTATTCCTTGCATCCAAGCCTAAGACTCGACAGCGTTCCACGCTATCAAAGTTAAGGAGCTTGACTCCGAGGTTTACAGGGACCTTCGGGACTGTGACACGTGTCCCCGTCGCCAGGCGAACAGTGACGATGTCACCCAACCACGCTTTAAGCGCCTCAGCATACAGCTGACTTCCTTCTATCATGGAGCGTCGAGCATAATTGCCCGACGCCCCGGATTCGATGAGAATCTTCCATGGCTTCTCGAAGCCCTTTATAGCCCGGCTTGCATACACGTTGCGTGTTTAAACGCACGGAGCTCTTCGGAGCTGGGCCCTGCTGACCTATATCTCCCTAAGGCTCAACAGAGCTCAGTTCTTCCACAGTAGGTCGCCCCGCGCCTACTGGGTGGTGTCGTTTCACCGCGACAAACCAGGCTGGTAGGAATTGGGGCGATGGTTCGAAT
>NW_020187446.1:1225139-1225337 GCF_900000015.1 Plasmopara halstedii | reverse complement strand
AGCTCAGCTCATGGCCCTTCTACTTCCCTGGCTATTGCCGGGAAGCGCGGGGCGTCTGGGCAATCTTGCCGACGTGGAGTCTCAAACTCCCACGACCTTTTGGGGTCGGGATATCCCCGCCACTTTATCAGATATTGGGTTTGAGCCTGGTGACAACGTCGTCTCATTAGACGTTCCATGTGATAGTGGACGTCACCT
>NW_020187446.1:1224464-1225109 GCF_900000015.1 Plasmopara halstedii | reverse complement strand
CAAGTCAAGTTTGCACTTTCACTACTTGATGATGGATGGTCAGAAGGTCGTGACGAAAATCAAGATGAAAAAGTGATTGAGTGGATACTGGATTCAGGATCCGGTCAACACTTAATCGGCAACTCATCATGGTTATTCAATACAAGAGAAATAGACATCAGTTGTACCATTCCAGACGGTACCAAGCTCAAAGCTACCCGAGAAGGATCCATGTTGCTCACCTGCACAGTGAGTAACATTGACCGAGAAGTACTGCTCACGAATGTACGTTACATCAAGGGATTGTCGAAGAACCTGCTCACTTATGGTCTATTGGAAGAGAAAGGATGTGTTTTACAGTACAAAGATGGACATAGAACTTTACACGACACCGGCAGTGGACGAGATGTGACAGACGTGACTAAAAGACACAAAGTGCTCACAGTGGGGTGTAGAATCAAAGGAATACATGCGATGAGGCAGAGCGAACCGAGACAGCGCTCTCAGCACTCACATTAAATGCATCGGGAGACAGTATAGCACCTGTGAGGGACACCCTGATTAACTTGCACCAGCGTTTGGGACATCTGGCCTACGACACGATCGAAAGGATCGCCAAGAATCCAGATTCAGGCATAGAAATAACGAATGATACACGGAAAGTCC
>NW_020187446.1:1223599-1224454 GCF_900000015.1 Plasmopara halstedii | reverse complement strand
GAAGCGATTTAATTGCAAGGTTAGCGTGCTGCGTACTGATGGGGGTGGCGAGTATGCCGACGTAGATTGGTTTGCAACAAGTCTGGAGTAGAGAGGCAAATGTCGAAACCTTACAATCAAGCGTTGAATGGCAAAGCCGAACGAATGCACAGAACAATCATAGGTATGGCGAGAAGCATGCTGTTTGTCAGCAACTTACCACTACAATTCTGGGGCGACACCGTGAAATTCGCGAGCTACATCCTAAACAGAAGCCCAATCAGATCGAATGCTGGAAGGACGTCACCAATTGAGGCTCTGACTGGCAACATAGCAAGCGTGAGAGACATAGCTATATTCGGATCGATATGAAGAGTGTTTAGAGACCCAGGGAAAGTAAGATCAACTCTAAAGAAGCGGTCAGAGTCAGGTACCATCCTGGGAATTTCAGAAGAAATTGAAGGGTACATAGTTTACCTATATGACTCAAAGAAGGCGATTATTACCACTCACTTGAAGTCCATAGAGACGTTCACGGAAGCCCAAAATGCTGAGTTGCAAGCGAGAGCACAGAATGTGCTTCAAAATCAGGACGATGGAGGAGCAATGGATGTCCAGCACCCATCAGGAGACAAGGAAATCGAAATGATAAAGAAGTCCAAGTCAAACAAGTCTTGGAATAAGAAGAACAATAAGAAACCTGCTGAGAAGATGATTACAAAACAAACTTCAAAGAAAAAGAGCAATGAAGAGACTGCTTACCTAGTGACCAACGATCCTAGAACCTACAATCAAGCAATGAAGATCAAGGATAAGCACCTATGGACTATTGCGATTGATTCTGAGCTTGACTCATTAGAGCAGAACGACACGTGT
>NW_020187446.1:1223487-1223589 GCF_900000015.1 Plasmopara halstedii | reverse complement strand
CCTGGGGATTTCAGAAGAAATTAAAGGGTACATAGTTTACCTACATGACTCAAATAAGTTGATTATTACCACTCACTTGAAGTCCATAGAGACGTTCACAGG
>NW_020187446.1:1223347-1223476 GCF_900000015.1 Plasmopara halstedii | reverse complement strand
TATGTGACGAATCCAGCCCTAAATTGCACGATCCAAAGAGTTTCAGGTCACTAGCGGGAAGTTTGTTGTGGATTTCGCGTTGCACGCATCCAGACTTGTCATTTGCCGTCCACAAGATGACGAGAAGAG
>NW_020187446.1:1223164-1223337 GCF_900000015.1 Plasmopara halstedii | reverse complement strand
TCGTCAAAGCAAAGCAAATTGCTGAAGAGCTAGGTCTTTCTGAGACTGATTTTAAAGCTTCTTGACAATGGTTGAGTCGTTTCCGAGCACGCAAAGGGCTGCAGAAAATTCTGTTGCCTGGGGAAGGAGCAGAAGTAAACAAAGATGATCCCGAGTTGCTGGCATCATTGAAA
>NW_020187446.1:1222667-1223154 GCF_900000015.1 Plasmopara halstedii | reverse complement strand
TTGGTAATACCCATCGACCAAGTCGAGCGCACTGTACTTCGTACATCCCACCATGTTGTTCTGTAGAACATCCTTTCTAGGAATCGGCGTCTGTACCGGAATGGTGGCAGCGTTAAGCTTATTGTAAGCATGAATGATACGCCACTTGCCGTTCGGCTTCCAAACACAAAACGTGGGTGTCGAATGGGGGAACTTGCTCTCACGTACCATCCCTGCGACGGGCTTCGCACGAAAAAAATGCGTTAACGACGTCGCACTGCTCCGTGGGCAGGGGCCATTAGCGTGTTACGCAGTATTTGGTTCCCGGAACCTGGTCGATCTCATGACGCACTCCTCGATCCGGAGGTAGGACCGAAGGCGGGTCTTTGGAGACGACATCTCGATATTCCTTTACCAAAGGATAGTACGTATCCAAGGGATTCCGTAGGATCGACGATCCACTTCGTGCGTTCAGCATTCTCTTGAATTCCTCCAAGACATCTTCATT
>NW_020187446.1:1222222-1222657 GCF_900000015.1 Plasmopara halstedii | reverse complement strand
AAGAAGTTGGCGAGACCAAGCCACTTACGCAAGTCCTTTTGGTTCTTTGGAACGGGCTTGTCTACAACGGCCTTGACCTTAGCGGGATCCGCTCAAAGGCCACACTTCCCATGAAGCACTCTAACATGGGAATCTCTTCTGCGCCAAAGGTGAACTTGTCTGCACTGACGTACAGTATGTTAGCGCGCATGCACTCGAACACCGCTCTTAAATGAACGATATGGCTCTTCTCATCCGTCCTCCCGTGCTCGGCACGACTGTGAACGAAAATGTCGTCAAAGTATGTCCGTGAATACGCCCTGTGGGGCCCGAACAACTGCGTCGCAAGACAATTAAATGTTGCTGGTGCATTTGACAGCCCTTGGGGCATCACCAGTCACTCCTAGAGCATGCCGCTCGGAGTGGTCACGCTCTTAGCGGAATATCACATGCTCC
>NW_020187446.1:1221683-1222125 GCF_900000015.1 Plasmopara halstedii | reverse complement strand
CTCGTCCAGCTCAAGAAGAGCATCTATTGCAGGCATAGCCTCGAGGCGGACGTCGCCATTCCCCTCCCCGTCATACCGTTGACGAGGGTGTATAACTGTGCGCCATCGTCTACGGTAGATACACCCTTGAACAGGGTCGACGCCCGGCGTCTTGCAGCCAGCATACGGCGTCGCCGTCGCCTCTGTACAGAGGTTCTATGTCTCGATGAGACCAGGGTGAACATGCACTCCGCGTCGTCCGGTGTCACCCTTACTGTCCGCTCCTCTGGAACTCCGATGTTATCCACAACATTAAAGGAAAAGCCGCTAACCCCGCAGTCTTCGTCCAGTGGATAACGTGCCACTCCACGCGCATCTGAAGGGCCGTACCAAAAGATGCCTCGGACTCTGTCCGACCACGCCATCAATGGCATGCAGCGACCGCTTCGCAACGAGAACAGTG
>NW_020187446.1:1221284-1221666 GCF_900000015.1 Plasmopara halstedii | reverse complement strand
GTCGTAACAACCGAATTCATGGACTTTACAATATGTTGGATGAAGTTGGCATTCAAGAAATTTATACCTGGTTACCTTTGTCGATAACCAAGCAGCTATAGTGCAATTGGAAAGGCGAAAGTTCGACATCTAAACTCAAGCACGTCGATATACGCTATAAATATGTACAAGAACGCATCAGAAACGGAATGTTGGAGGTGAAATACGTACAGATTGAAGAAATGAAGGCCGATTTGATGACAAGGCTTTGTCGGCGACTAAACTTGGAGAACTCCGCGTGCTTTGTGGGCTCGTGGACGATGTACAGCACACCGAGGGAGGAGTGTTATAACAAGTTAAGTCGTACCTAAGTAAACCAGGAGGAGTTATGAAACTTCCAACA
>NW_020187446.1:1220707-1221274 GCF_900000015.1 Plasmopara halstedii | reverse complement strand
AGGACCTAAATATATTCACTTCGGTTTTTGCCATCTTATCAACACATCTTATCAACAGCTTAACAGCCGCAAACAACAGCTTCGCTTCACCACACCTTCACCGCCATGACAACCAAGCGCACCGAAGTCCTCCTAGAAGATGGTAACTACTACCATTGGGAGTTCAACATGAGGATGGCCGTCGCAACAAAAGGGCTTCTGGGTCACATTATGGGCGCGATGGACGAAAACGAAATAACGGAAACGTGGCTCGTGAATGACGCCAAGGCATTGGGTATAATTGCCCAGGGCGTAAAAATTCAACACCAGACCAATATTCGATCTGCTACTCGTGCCTTGGAGGCATGGGGAACGCTTCGCGATTTCTACAATCGCTGCCCCCTGCACAACCGTGTCACGATGACACGGCGTCTTCATGAGTTTAAAATGGAGAGTGGTACTCGCATGGTAGAACATCTGGACGCGTTTGATGAGCCGGTCGTGGGACTCCAGACGACGGGAGAGCCGGTGGATGAATCAAGACAGCCAGTGGTGCTTTTGAGCAGCTTGCCGGCGGAATACGAGATT
>NW_020187446.1:1210569-1220697 GCF_900000015.1 Plasmopara halstedii | reverse complement strand
ACATTTGCAGCACTTTACGCAGAGGTAGCGTATCGGGCCACCTATTTAGTTCAACAGGCTTGAACTCCGATTTTCCGCGTACACTGATATATGCCAGAGAACAGGGTAAAATGTACATTGGAGCACAGCTTCGAGCGAGGCGCCTCAATATCCTTTGGAGAACCCCGGTCAGGAGCGTGTCGGTCGTGATGCGCAAGGTGAGGACTTTGTGAGCGCGTCAGAACCGATCAGCTCCAGCCGAAAGAGACTGCTATCTTGTGAAGGTATCTGGGGATGATAGCTCAGCAAAACGGCCAGAACACGCTTTGCGTGCACCCTTCTCTTCCAGTCATGCCTCGTTTGAGTCCCGTTAGCCTCCCTGCGCGTTATTGAAATGAAAGAATACAATTGTGTCTCGAGGAGACGATTGCGCTTCGAATCTAGAAATAGAAGACGACCGTGACTCGCGGGCAGTAAGGCCCGACCATAATGTTACAAAGGCGACTCGTTCAGTTCAATGCGACTTAGCAACACCGACTGACTGTTACAGTAATGGGCCGTCCGTACACACACATATTGAGGAAGGCTTAGGTCAACTGACACGCCCCACAGCGTGTTACTCGCTTCCAACGGGCCGTTGACTTTCGTGGAGCGGAGGAAAGTGAGGTAGTATTTATATTTATATCGAGGTTCCACGTGCCCTGGTATAAAGAATGTGGGTTACACAAGATGGTGTGACCACGCAATGGTGTGACTACACTTTAACAACAAGGAGTCAGTTCGTGGCTGAACCGCCAGTGTATAAACATTTCATAAGATTTTACTATATAGATAGGAAAACCTATAGATTTAGATAAAGGCTACTTTGCCGCAAATAAAACCGAGAAATACAGATTACGTTCTAAACGGAAGATTTAATGAGCTTTGATTATAATTTACTTTTGAAGTAAGTGGATTGCAATCAATACTCGTACTGGTGCTAAGAATAGAACGAAGGTTACCAACCTTAACCAAGCTTCCTCTAAGCAAAAGAACTACGGCAGCCCCGCTGCACTTGGTAGCACTTGCAGTCAATCTACACCTGAGTAGTATCGACTGACCCTTTTTGAGAATGGAGCAGCTCTCTTTTTCTGCCCCAGGGCGTGTAGGATGGGCTTAAAGAGCTGATGTCTCTGCTTGGCCCTGAGGTCGTGCAACACCTCGCTTCGCAAGGACCTAAAGCAATCAGCGCGCGCCTAGAGGCGTTTTCGAACTGTGAAAATGCTTTGTTAGAGAACCTAAGCAGAAGATGTCGGCGATGGCTGCGTCCATAACGCCACCGTCGACGACGGATGACTCCTCTCAACCCAAGCCGCTAGTAAGCATTAAAACCTTCGAGGGAAAGGATGGAGAGAATTTCCTGCTCTGAGTGAGAGAAGCCGAGATGGCTGTGGTGCCCGCCATGCGTTAGACCGAGCAACAGCGCGTGGCGCTAGAAGCTCGATGGTCGAGCGCGAGAGTAGGCACTGACGTGCGGCACTTCGGTCGACGCGGCTTTTCCTTTCTGAGCGGAGCTAAGGCTGAAGATTTTACGATTGTTCTCGCCGCCTAACCAGGCATATTGTGTGCGATCGCATTTCCTTGCCACCCGACAGGGCAAGAAGGAATTGGTGAACTTTGTCGAAGTATTGCGTACTCTCATTGTCGGTATGGTAGCTGATCCTTTTCCTGAGGCGGTCACAGTGACCGTATAAATGGAAGTCTTCTGTGTGCACCCCTCCTCTTTTGAAGAAGCAGTGAATATGGCATTGAATGCCGAATTCAGCTTTCAGTCGGCACGACATGGTTGAGGTACACACTATAGCAGCTCGTCGAGCGGGCCTGAGCCGATGGATCTCATCTCTGCTGAGGACGAAGAGGCAGAGCTCCGAGCTGGCTACAAAAACCCGACGGTGTTTTGTCCGTGGAGGCACCCGTCAGCCTCGGATTGGCTGTCCCCTGCGCAAGGCGCGTCAAGATTCATCGAAACGACATCCCGTTTTTATCAGTCTTCTAATTCATTGCGGGGATCGACAGCACCCAGTAGTCGCGGGGATCCCTACTGGGGAAGAACTGAGTTCTGTTGAGCCTCACAGAGGTAGAGGTCAGCAGAGCCCAGCTCCGAAGAGCTCCGTGCTCTTGAACACGAAATGTGTATTCAAGCCGGGCTTGCTGGTCGTGGAAACTTTGGTGTGTCATGAACTCACCTCTGTTGAGAGGCAAAAATGTTATTGGCGCGGACACTAGACCGAGACGGTCAACGTGCTGGAGATCGGAGTATTCGAGTTGGTGAACATCAAAGGTCAGTCCCGAGCATGGCTCGCGGGCTGAACGTGGAGTGGCACGCAACTCACAAGTATGGAGGGGTATAGTTTCTTGTTTTTTATTTTTCAATAGTTTTTTACTTCGTAGGTGGATTTTTGTCATTTCAGGGGAAAGTCGAGATTCAAGGTAGATTTTTTCCATTTAAATATGTTTTTTTTCATTTAATTTGATAAACGGTATATTTTTTTGTCGTACATTCGTATGGTTTGCTACAAAATTGTATTTGTAGCAAAGGTTGCTAGAATTTTGTGATATGAGATCTCGTCATCAATCAGCTTCCAGCATAAATTGTAATTTTTTGCAATTTTTAGGATAGACTAGTAAAGAAACCGTTAATCGAAGTTTGATGGGACAAGTATCCAAAAAGCTACAGTTAAGCAAAGTCTGTCAAAGCGCAAAGTAAAATTTGAGGCCAAATGTGTAGTCATGTCATGGCATTGATATGGCCAATTTTGCTTTTTTCTCTATTGTCGCTGCCCGTGCGTGTGTATGTAAATGTAAGTTTGAGTAGCCAAGATGCTGGCTATCATCATTCTTCTCAAGCTGCCGATGCAACTGTTATTCTACATCCGTTAAATGAAAAAGAATGGAGGCTCTACCCGAAAAGAGACACCAATTTATCTATTTTGACGATTGTTCAGCCTGGTGCACATTTCATCGCAGTTAATTTTAAGCGACTTGATCTTTTACCAGGTGATAAGCTCATTGTACGAGATCCCGATGGTTTGGCGTCGGTCAGTATCACTGCAAATACCAGCACGAAGGTTGACCTCACCAATACATCGCCAAGTTCAGTATTATTACGGACTCACCCATTTTTGATTAAAGGAGATCAAGTTGTTGTTGAATATTTTCCAAGTGTTTCAACACTTGTGCTTCCACTGAGTTTGCAACCCAGCGTTGTACTAGCCTCGTATATTTACGTCTTGTATAATTCTTCGGTTGCAGATGTCGATACTGAAAGCACGGTTGGTGTCAAAGATGAAGCAAAAGAGGCTATATGTTATCAAAAGACGGAACCGAAAATGTATGCGAAGGCTCGAGCAGTAGCAAGATTAATGATCTGCAATGACCAGAGAGGGTTTTTAAAAGATAACTCTGAGCAAGTGACGAGCTGGGCGTTCTGCACTGGCTGGATCCTTGGACAAGGCAATTATCTTATAACAAACCACCACTGCATGAAAGACGCAGTAGTCGCGACAGAAGTTGACGACAATCCCTTGAAGTTATTATCCAAAGCCTTGAATCGGTTATGGCCCCATACTCGTTCTCCAGCAAACAAAACTGGTCGTATTGTCGAAGCAGTGGTTAGCTTTATGGCCGAGACAAAATCGTGCCAGGAGACAGGTTACATAGGTGAAAATGTTGGAGTGGTGGAAGCCACAAAAGTGTCGGTTTTGGCAGAAAATCCAGTGCTGGACTATGCTTTGTTACGCGTGTTGACAAATGAATCAACAACCGACTTGGCAAAACGCTATGGCTCCTTGCGTCTTCGCGTTACCGGTCCTGTCGACGGCGAAGCTATCTACATTCCCCAACATCCGCGTGGTGAGCCTAAGGAAATTGCAGCAACAAAAGATGGGAAACCTGCGGTGATCGAAGTTTTGGCCGCCTCAAACGATTCTTCGGACTTTTTACGCCATGAAGCGAGCGTCATTCAGCCAATTGTCGAATATAATGCTGACACAGAACCTGGTTCGTCCGGTTCGCCCGTATTAAGTCAGAAAGACAACACTGTTGTGGCACTACATCGCGCCGGAAGCTTTGAGACGCTGTCATCCACGTCTTCGGAGCTTTATAACATTGGAGTTCGCGCTGATTTTATTGCACGCGACCTTAAGCGACGCAAAGTTCTGCCCAAAAACTCGTTGGTGTGCTAAACTCTGCTGAAAATGAGCAATTTGTAGCTTCTGGCATCGATCGATATTCGCCTTGAAAAGTATCACATTAGATTATTCCTTTTACAGAAGACAAGGTCCGCAAGTCATAAGTTTTCGTACATCCGAGTGCTCAAACTCTTCCATGTCATTTGAAAATCGTATAATTACTGATGTTACTAAATTGGAGCAGACACTATTGCATATGCATTTCACCAATGTAAAATCAAACACCTGACTGTCCGAGAAAATCAGGGCACGGTTTACTGGGATACACGTAAATGTTCGCAAACTTTCTCGTTCGTGTGTTGTGCAGCGCTGTTTCGATGGCATACTCCTCAAATTAATCTTCATATCGCTGTATCGTCAACACAACGGAGCGTGTACTATTGACCATTACTGACTGACCTGACTTTCTGTCAAGAATTATTTCTAGCCTTCAAGTTCTTATTAAATCATATTGCAGCCAATTTACACGCAAGGTAATGCGGATGTTAGATTAACTTTTACAAGGCGTTAGAATCGAAAAGGTTGTTCATACAATTCAAATCAAATTTTTACATGACATCGTATTACCACTAGTCCAAGTAGAACTTAAAATTTGATGCATCATATCCTATTGGTAGGCTCCATGTAAGTGATGGATGTTTCAAGAAATATTATTTTCTAGTCAATTAGCAGGATGCGATTGATTTCTTGATACTAGTTGAATAATTGAAAAAGCGGATACTTGATACCCCTTAATTAATAGTCTGTTTTCAATCGTTTCAAACTTGTTATTTGAGGTGTAGCTATTTATAAGCAACATAAATCTGTAATGTGCAACGTATCAAAGGTAAAGGGAAACGCGCAGCGAAGTGTTCAACGATGAGTAGCAATGGCGAAGCAATTGAACGTTCCCATCAATCGGAACCCATAAATTCTTATAAAATTACATCTAAAGAAGCAACAGAAGATTCAGCTGATGCCAGTGAAGACTCGACTGGACGTCGTCGATCGAATTACTCAGTAAAGAAGAAACGCGAGCTTATTGCACTTGCTCAGGTTGCGGGTATCCGTGAAGTTTGTCAACTTGAGGGTGTACCACGTCGTACAATGCGTCATTGGTTGCGTGATGCGGAAAAAATTAATAACTTCGAGGGTCCAGATACACGCAAGTCTATTGGACGTTTAGGTCGCCGTGAGCTATTACCTTTTGGACAAAAACTAAGCAAATTCTTGGAAAAGGGGCGATCTGAAGGTAGAGACATAACATCGTCACATATGATTGAATATATTCGACAGGAACATGCAGAGTGGCTTGAGTGCTATATGGCAGATAAATCAAGTACGGAGAGTGGGCATGCAGCGCTTGCGAGACTATGTCAAAGGTTTGTTGAGCGACATGGAATTACTCAGCCGGAAAGTGACAGTATTTTAACACGGCATAGTACATTAATGCCCGATATGACAGCAACGGCATGTAAAAAACAGTCTACAAAGGTCACGCTGTCCTCAAATGATATGCAGACGTCTACACAATTGAATATGTTAGAATGCGAACGAGGTGACAATACTCCGTTGCTATTTGGATTAGATATTGGTACTTCGGCTATCAAATGCGTTGTTGTGAAAGCTAAAGGTCGAGAAACTGTTGCTACGACAAATGTTTCGCTGAAAGAAGTGACTGTATCGGCTCGATCAAATGACAAAATTGCCAAATATAAAGAAGGCGTGCAGAATGTCGACCAAATACTATTGGCAGTACAGCGCGCTATAGAAATGCTTCCCGAATCGGTACGTCGTCGAGTTTCGTCGATTGGAATCTGTGGTCAAATGCATGGGATTGTGTGGTGGTGCAGTCATGCTGTTCATGAATCAGCGGATCTTTTATTAAAAGCACGGGGTTCTTGTATCTACAAAAGTGAAGACACGCTCGACCCAGCGTGGAGTGAACTGATTACTTGGCAAGACCAGCGTTGCACAGCATCTTTTATAAAAAAATGTCGAGAAAAGGTTTCTTCCTTTCACACGGCGGAAACTTCTGCGATATGTAGTCCAATTGCTGCTGGTTATGGACTTGCCTCATATTCACACATTTTAGAACACTCTTCACACACATTAGTGGGCATGGATGCATGTGGAACCATTCAAGATTTTGTAGCTTTTGTGCTATGTGGTCATACACTTTCTAGTGAGACGGCCATGGATACAACGAATGCACATAGTTGGGGTGGCTTTAATATGAATACTCTAGCGTGGGATTCTCATGTATTGCGTGCGTTGCGAATTCCATTCTCGATGCTCCCAACCGTTAAAAAACCAGGCTCTTGCATTGGTCACACCTGTACGGGGTACACTGCTTTTGGGTTGCCCTTTCAAAAACCTGTGTACGTTCCGATGGGTGACCACCCGTGCTCCGTGTTGGCTGCAATATTAAAAAGCCAATCAGCATTGGGTAAAGATCTCAAGCTAACGCGTGCGTTCAATATATATTGGACGACTTGGTGAGATACTGACAATGTTGTCCTGCAATCTTAGTCGTCAATATTGGCACGTCGGCTCAATTGGCCATGGTCTTAACTGACGCTGATGTTGTCAAGCTACCATTTGGCCCGAAAAGCGATTCTCTGACCAGAAAACAAGGCAACTTGAGCTTTGAGGTGCGACCATTTTTAATTGACCACCACCTTCTAGGGGTGGCGGCATCTCTATCCGGGTATGTCTCAAATCAAATTCCTTTTCCACGTTATATGAAACTAATATAGTGATGATGTCGTCCAATACAAGTGGGAATGTTTTTGCCTGGTTGGTTCAGCAATGGCAAAACTGGACTAAAGAGATGGGATTAGCTTCTGCAGATAATGGTGATGAGGAATCGGCAACACAAAGAGATGCTGAAGTCTACGCCCGGCTTATTCAATTGGGAATGCAGCACCAAAACACGCAACTCACGTTTGTGCCGACGTTAAATGGCGAGCGCGCTGACCCAGACGCCACCGGCAGTATCTTAAACTTGCGAATGAACAATTGGAGCATGGGTGATATTACTGCTGCACTGTCTCGCGGCCTTGTTGACAACCTCTTTGCTATGATTCCAACAGAGGTACAAGCTCTCATTTCTACGCAACCGTACGTTTTTATTTTATGATTTGTTGCGACCTGCTATATGTCGATTGATCTAGTTTTCGCATTTGGTCTTTAATGTAGGATTATCGGTACAGGCAATGCCCTCGTACGCAATGAACTTATCCAACGGTTTCTACGGTGTCGTCTTGCTAATCCTCAGAATTTGCATCTACAGACAACTGCTGATGCAGCTGTGGGCGCGTCGCTTGCTCCTTTACTTGTAGATTATGCAGTGTAGTCTGATCCTGAAGGTGCTCGTCGTCAATGTCGTAAATAATTGCCAAGTCTGAAAATTAGGAGATGCAAAGCGTTAAGGCAGTTGGGGATTGTATATTTGGAAAGTCTGAGAGTTTTGCTCAACCGATATCTTATGGACAACATTCTGCAGATAAATATTAACATGCAAAAGAATGTCCTTATTTGGTATTGCGATTACATCCGTCACTCTTGCTCTTATTGCGGCCCACTTGCTCTTATATTAGAGAAAGGCAGGTGGCAATCTAGGACTCAGTCAGTTTGACTTCTTGCGCTCTCGTTTAGCTTGTAAGGGTAATAAGCTTTGTCCAGCTCATTTAGTGATAGAAAAACAAATTATTTTGATATGTTTTGTATAGCGATGAATTTGAACAGAATGGGTTGATGAGAATATACACGCTGCGACTAGACGTTACAGTTGTAAGGACGTAAAGTCACGTGCTGTCTAATATTGGGGACAAGAGCAGGTCTTTTTCGTTGCCATGACGATAAACATCAAGGTATTAATCCTTACAGAAAATTTTGAGGACGTCGTCTAAGTAGAAGAATTGAAGTTTCTGCTCTTGGCTCCGTAGAAACAAAGTTTTTAAAAAAACGTACGGAATTTTACTGTGTTACGTTCAGTATGTCACTTACGCAGAAGATAAACTTGGTTTTCATTAGTAAACAGATAGCATGTTGTTTTTAGGTAGTAGCGCAGTATTTAAGAACTCAATAATGTTTGAGCTACAGTTGTCGAAACATTTGCCAATGAATTAGGCGTCAGCAACTTCACGCTGCGGGTTTCCTATGACACTTCCGTAATTTGATCCAGCCCATCTTCCATCGGGAGCAATAAAAGCTGCAGGGAAGTAGTTGCTTGAGACGAAAAAACTAAACACAACATAATTGACAATTTTTAGATTAAGCAGCTTAAATTTGCTAGATATTTAAATCGCCAAGAGAAAAACTCCAGCCTTCGCTGTCTCAACATTAGCTTCTTTGCCACTAACTTTTCATTCACATACGTTCAACTATAAATTTGCGGCTTCAACGTTCCTACATCAACCTGAGCTGTGGAATTGTCACGTATTTTCAAACAGAACAAATTCACAACTTAAGTTGCGACTGAATCACAATCACGTACGCACGAGTATGTGCAGGTAGAAGTACACTTACGCTCCGTACTCCATGACTCATGAATCCAAGAATTATTCGCTTGCATCCATTGCTATCTCAATTAGTGCAGATGTTTTTAAGCATCGTTCGACGTTTCTTCCCTACAATCCACACGAAATGAGGAGGGCCTTATGAAAGATCTATCAGCAGACTTAGTCCTGCTTTTGCGCAAACTTTGACATTGCTCACGTTCCACATTGAGCGAATGCAAAGCTTGTTGGTACCACCTCCTGTTCTTCTCTTTTCAAGTCGCTTCATTCGTTTAAGTTCTCATCTCGGAATTGAGAAGGTGAGAAGGTCTTCCTACACACGAAGTTTTGTCAAACATGGCGAATGGTTTGCAGCCCGAGCGTAGCTTAAGAATATCGAC
Organism: Plasmopara halstedii; assembly: GCF_900000015.1. Taxonomy (NCBI): domain Eukaryota; phylum Oomycota; class Peronosporomycetes; order Peronosporales; family Peronosporaceae; genus Plasmopara; species Plasmopara halstedii. Next base: position 1,211,607 of record NW_020187446.1, on the reverse strand, counting down.
GTAGATGTCTACCAACTAGCCTTCGTTCAACTGCGTGGTTGATGACGGATGGCATTGACTGTTAGACTTGAAGGAATGCATATGATTAATTTTCTTTTTTATTGATGACAAGCTGCACTCCAATCTGTCACTGATCTGGTCCAAATGTCAGAACTTCCGCGATCAGTACTTCAGAAAACCGCCCACAACTTTAAAGCAGCGATGACATTTCCTAGCGTTTTACTACGTAGGTCAATGTCAGCATTGACTGTTTAACAATTGGAAGATACCGACAACTTCGATTCTTAGCACACTACATTAATAAATAAAGGTAGCACCAACTGTTGAAGCATACAGAAATGGGATCCGAGCTGGCACCGGAATATAGCCAAAATTCTGTCTCGGTGCCAAACAGGTAGAGTTCATCGTCGAGATACTGAATGCTGAGTTAAGGTTGCTACAGGTTCTTTCACATTTGTCTAGTTTGCCAAAAAAGCTGCACAACCTGGAAGGGTGAGCTCGAATGATGTTCGATGGCTGCGGCTCGTCTTGAATGGAAATGCTGCAATCTCCATTCGTAATTACTTACTGAAGTATTCGGACGTTCAAGTTTGACCAACTGCACGTAGGCGCTGTGAGACAGCGACAGCTAAATGAAGACCTCATATTACAAGCGCTTAAAAGTTCTGTATATTTTTACATGAAGATCAAGAACATACAAAATCTACGCGATATGTCTGCGGTCACATATGTTTTATAGACGTTGTTAACAGCAGGTGAATCCTGGCTGCGATGATTGTGGTCGACAATGCATTAAATAATATTTGATTGAGAAAGATACTTATTATGTCGGGTTACTCACTTCTAGCGCTCGTAGCTTTAATCAGAAATCAAATGACATCACGCAAATTGAGCTGTTGCTATTCAAGGTGTTAAAATTACACCGCTGAATGCATGTGGGTGATTACGGATGCTGATTACGGACATAATGGTAGTCGCTCATTGGTCTAGATAGATAAGGTTACATTAAGAAGCTTCTAGAAGGATCTCGAAGGACAG
>NW_020187446.1:1209547-1210559 GCF_900000015.1 Plasmopara halstedii | reverse complement strand
GTTAACGCTCGATCGTGTCGCTGGGCAATCGTCTGCTCATTGCTCATCATCATGGCTTTCAATTGAGCTACCTCACTGTAGATCGAGACAGCAACGCATGAGAGCAAAAGGAAGTAAAGACGACGTGAAATGCTGCGTTCCGTGATCATGGATGGCAAATGTACTTGAGCTTTCTGAAGAAAATCGAGAAATGAATGACTGGAGGTGCAAGATCACGTATATGCAGCGCCTGTAGCATATTTTCCATTCCCCATACAAATTTTACGACTTGGAACCACAGACACTTCGCATAAACAAGGATATGTACTGGCTATAGCTGATTCAGTGGATCCTGTAAGCCTTTCCTCAAAGCACAACGAATTAGAGCGTCAGAAAAATAAATGTTTTGGCTAGAAATACATCATAACACGTTGAAGCTTACAGAAACAGCCGCATATCACATTCTGATTCTGTCGTGTGTTGAACATTAGCAGTCTCTGCCTCTACTTCCCCAGTATGGAACTGTTTCAATCTTGCTCGATTTGAATTATTTCTTCGGATTTTTGCGAGGAGAGTTGTCTACGTCAGGTTCAATGTTGGGTGTATTGTTTAATTCTTCTATGTAGTATTTTGGTATTAATCTGTGGAATCACATCCTGAGACTCAATTGGAGAATAAGCGGCAGGAAAGGTGCACCTGTTGCATTATCTTGGGTCATGTCGTCATAAAGCCACATTCTACTCAAAACGCATTTCATTCAAAGCGACAGCAACCTGCACATTACTTAGAATGCTCACATCGACAACGTCAAGGCGGATTTCATAAGTAGCCATGTGTTTAAAATAGTTTACACAAGCTTTCCCAGATGATCCGAAGATCGAGGCTTATCATATGGTGCGGCACTGACAAACTCAATTTGCTAATTCTGATTCAACTACTAACGTAAGCTACATCAAATGGACTATCCGTAATGTTGTGAACTCGAAGGCTTTTGTAGATCCTTTTGAATGCTAACGGAGTGCACTCTGTGAGT
>NW_020187446.1:1209439-1209537 GCF_900000015.1 Plasmopara halstedii | reverse complement strand
TGTCGGTGGGAAAGCTTGCCGAACGTGGACTAAGTGTGGAGTTTCAACGTGCGTCATGTACCATTTGGGACAAGAACGAAGCGTTGACAACTGGAACG
>NW_020187446.1:1209250-1209429 GCF_900000015.1 Plasmopara halstedii | reverse complement strand
ATAAAATATTTTCGCCTTTATTGTCGATTTTTGGTGTCTTCTACACACGGCTGATATTGGTGCTACTGAAAACCCAGGCAAAAATTTGATTTTTTTTACATCAGCAAGACAGCGTCAACATTGGGTTCGATTGAACGATCACTTTGAAGCAGAAGCGATGACTTGAGTTTTTATGTATA
>NW_020187446.1:1209134-1209240 GCF_900000015.1 Plasmopara halstedii | reverse complement strand
GGCTGTAGAGACTGCAAATGCAACTCCGGGAACATTTCTCGACGAAATAGGCGAGCGATAGATTCAACGTGGCCTCGCCCACGTTTCCTGCGTTCTTGGGCGTCCT
>NW_020187446.1:1189296-1209124 GCF_900000015.1 Plasmopara halstedii | reverse complement strand
TCGTGTTTTTCGACAACACGGACTCCCAGAGTCGATTGTCTCTGATAGAGACCCCCGTGAAACGGGAAAATCTTGGTTGACTATCTTTAAGGTGCTCGGTACCAAGTTAGATATGTCGACGGCGAATCATCCGCAGACCGATGGTCAAATTAAAAGGGTGAATCGCGTCATCGAAGATGTTCTTCGCAGCGTTTGCGCTGAGACACCGAGGCGCTGGAGCGCCATGTTGTCACTCGTAGAGTTTGCACTAAACAATGCAGTGCATGCGTCTACCGGCTACACGCCGTTCTGCGTGAACGGGCTGATTCACCCTCACGTCCCGCTGACGCCGCCATACCATGGCTCAAGGCTTGGTAAAGGAGGAATAGCTGAACGGCTAGCTGATGTCATCCATCACCATCCGTAAAAAAATCGATTACTTTCTGTCTACCAGACTGAGTGTCCTCCGACACGTTCGCGATGCGATGGCTGAAAGCCAAGACCTGCAGAAACAATATGCAAATGAAAAAGGAAGAGGCAAAGTGGAAAGCTGTAGAGTCGAGGACCTGGTTTTATTGAATTAAAAAAAGTTGCCTACACATACAGCCTCTGCTGTTTTCCGGACGAAGTTTCGTCCACGGGTTATCGGACCGTTAAAGGTTGTGGCTAAACGGGGCCTGGCGTACACGCTGAACTTTCCGAATAGGATGCGCACCCACCCGCTTTTTTACGTGGGCGTGCTCAAGCCGTACCGGGATCCGGCGCAAATGAACTCGGAAGCGTTGGCGCCGGAGCGGATTCCACGGGCCCGCGGCCACCCAGAAGTTGAGCCAGCAACTAATTCTGAGCTCGGAGTGCAACAACCTTTATTTTCAATGGTGCCAAGCGCTCCACAGTTGCCTGCAGCGATGCATTCGCCTGCTCCACGGCTAAGATTCGCTCCGACAGAGAGCGGTACTCCTCAAGGCGAGGAAACCGGCGCACGACGTGCTCTAAATCGTCAAGAGCGTCCACACAGCGATATGCTACTTCATCATGACGCTCAGCGGTGCTCCAATTACGAATGACCTTGTCCTCAAGGGCTCGAAGAGCATAACGAGCAACGGACGGCGGTCGACCCGGTCGACCCGGTCGTCACCGCCCGCCACCGACTCTTCTCGATGAGAACGGTGACATCCACTATCACGTGGAACGTCTATTACGACGACGTCGTCACCAGGGTCAGACCCAATATCTTGTGAAGTGGCGGGGAAATCCCGACTCTGAAACCTTGTGATGGTTGAAGCGCCACTTCGGCAAGGTTGCCCAATCGTCGTGGACGCTTTTGATCGGAACGATCAGGACGTCCCGCGCTTCCCGGCATTGGCCAGGGAAGTGGAAGGGCCATGAGCTGAGCTCACGCAGTAGCCCTGAGCTCTTGCGGTCGACGACACAGAGATCGTGGGAGCATCAGGGGTTGTTAGCCCATTCGTCGCAGGGCGACAATATGAAGGAAGTCCTTGAGTTTGGTAAACTCAAAGCGGAGGTGTCGCTTCACACGCACGTCCACTTCCTTCTGGATCAACTGCAGGTTATGCAGTGAGGATAGTTTCGGTGCCGTTGCACCCATCGCTCAAAGAGCGCCTCGTCATCTGTAGCGCTTTCGTTAGGGGCGAGCACTACAGGTATTGTCCGCATTGCGGGTACACGAGAACCACCTCGTCGTGCACTCAGACGAGTGCGATAAGTTTCCAACGGAGCTTCTTGTGGGACCAAGAACCGAGCTCGAAGAACGTTCCGTGTGGCATGCTCATCATCCCTTCTGGCCGGGGGCGCGATGACGTGGACGCGTAACGATCGAGCTACCGCGTCCTTCGCTTCCAAAGTGGGACCCGCAGGGCGAGAGCCATTCTCCACACGAGGGTCAATGACCGACCGTGGATGGGCGCGCATTAGAGCCGCCTAACAGGCTGCTTCATACTGCCGCCTCAGTTGACGAAATTACAGGAAACGGACATGGGGCCCGCAAGACACGAGCAGGGCTCGTATCGCGCCGCTGGCGCAGCTCGTCTTCCTCGGGCTCCCATGCGGGAAAAGGAGTGTCAGACTCATTGTGGACCACATCGTCAACGAGACCACTCGGCACTGAAAGCGTGCGCGGAGTGCGACGTTTGTACTCATCGAGCCTAGGATATACACCCCTCGGTGCTGCAGAGACACTGTCCGACGTTGCACCGAGTGCGGGAGATAAAGTTGGGCTCTGCCCATGCTCGCCATCAGAACCGGCGGGACTTGGAGATTTTGTTGTCATTGACACAGGGCTCATTGAGCAAGGAAGTTGTTTGTTCCAACAAATGGAGTTGCAGTGTCTAACGGACACGCGAGCCTCGTTGAGGCAATAATTGATTGGAACTGTCAATCTTAATGGGGGAGGGTGTAAAGGGGTTACACGAATCCTGACAACAGGGGTGTGTGCGTGTCACACGAGATGTGAATAATGTGACCACACACCCAAACAAGAATACAGGACGGGGCTAGGTAGCCAGTAGTTACGGAAATATTTAGATTTTACTATATACATTTAGTGCAGTTAGGAAAATCTAAAACGTTTAATATTAGGATGAAAATATAAACGAAAATCAGTTTTGATTTTGAACAGAAGTGTTCGTTTGCCTTGGTAAGGTTCTTAAGTACTTTTAGAGGCAGTGTATTGCAGTCCGCTGCACTAGTACTTGGTTCTTGTATAGAACGAAAGATCGGTAACCTAAAGACGCTTCCTCAAGCGCAAAGCTACGGCAGCCCCGCTGCAAGTACAATTACTAACAACGCCCGACTGTCGCAAAAAGTAAACAGTACGCGGAGGTATTCAAGATGACAGATACGGATACTTGAGTCGTGCAACTTGCGACGGGGACACTTGGACAGTGTTGAAGACTCTTTGAAATCATTCCTTTTGAGATGAATGACGGTAATAGCGTAAAACAATATTCTGTCCGAGATTTGGGTTTGAGATACAATCATATATTAGAAATTGCCAGTCTGCAACGCCGATTTTCATTGATTAAGTGCAAGTCTAAAACGTCGGGTACCATTAACTTCGGTTCTCGAAGAGCTTCGCTTCAGGATGAGATTTATTTGCAGCAAAAGTGCGAAGTGTTTTCGGCTAATCTCGCTAGGCAGATGCGACAGTAAACAGCTGACTTTAAAATCGACGGACGAGGTACATCAATTAGGGAATGATTGTGGGTACAACACATCAACCAAACTGATATCTTGGTAATATCGTTTTTAAATTTCAGTTTGTTAAGCAATCAAAATCACTATCATCCAGAGGCGGGTACTGCTTGATATTGATAGAAGGACATTGACGTACGGCCAACGCTAGCAGTCATTTTACGTAGCATGCAAAGACTTAAGTAATACCACAACACGACAAGGTGAATTTTGCTCACGACAATCCGCTATTATGAGCTGTCGACAATATCACTTCAGGCATATTACTTCGATACACTTACTGTAATAAGCAATCAAACCAACATATATACCAAGCAGACTATTATACTAGTCATATTTAATAAAAAAAACTTATGTGTCACACAAAAGGCTCAAAGTGTTCACGCCAAGAACACGTATGATCTCGCGATTTTGACGACAACTTGTTGTAGTTACCAGCAGATACTCATTTCTTATGATTATAACGGTAATCTCGGATGGCGATGCCAGAAATGAACTGGACTCGCTAAGCCCCAGACATGCGTTCATAATTTCGAATATTTCGATCGTCTATTTGAAAGTAATATCATCTTGAATGTTCAAGTCTCTTGCAACTACCCAAAGAAATAGATCCTCAAATCTCGAGCTTCCAAAAAAAAGTCGTTTTGAAGCATTGCCTTTCCCGATAGCCACCATACTCGATAATTTCGTTCATTTTGGAATTTGCTTTCTTTTCTTCAGACGATCGTTTTCAACCTTTTCGTTCCGGCTTTGATTTGAGCTTCAATGCATCTCTTCTCTGCTTTAAACGTTATATTATTCAGCAGTCAAACTTTCGCTTGTCTCGTGCGCTATGACTGGAATATCACAACACTCAATACGACGCTTTTTGATGGCGTAAGAGGCAATTTAGGTTACGGTATCAACAACGAGCCAGCTGATCGACACCCAATCAACATCACATTTGGTGATGAAGTTGAGGTACACGTGACAAATAAATTGACGGAAGATACGTGCATTCATTGGCATGGATTACGACAATTTGGAACACAAGAGATGGACGGTATCTCTGGTATCACCCAATGCCAAATCCCGCCGAACGTGACTGCTATTTATCGATTTAAACCCGATAAATGTGGCACTTTTTGGTTTCATGGTCACGAAGAAGTTCAATATGCCTTTGGTCTTCGAGGACCTCTTATTGTACACTGTCCACCTCGTCAACAACAGAGTTGGGAAAAAGATGTTTACAAAGAATACACAATTCTACTAGCTGATTGGTATCACGATCTACCTGTCGGAGCTCCTATTTGGGATACTGTCTTGATTAACAATGTTGGTCGCTATAATTGTACAATAGCACAAGCTGCTGGATTCGATTGTGGACCAAATGCTCCACTCCCTCGTTTCCACTTTAAACCTGGTAAAAAATATTTACTTCGACTCATCAATACATCAGCTATGGCAGCATTTAAATTCAGTATCGACAATCATACGTTTCAAGTGGTAGCAAGTGATGCTGACTACGTGAAACCATCGACTCCAATTAATACAATTACAATCAATGTGGCACAACGATATGATATTCTAGTCCAAGCTGCATCAATATCACAATGTCAAACTTTGACTTCTGAATCATATTGGATTCGTGTACATTCACTCTTTGGTCTTCCATGGACAGCTCGTTCAGCTGATCAAGTTCCTAATGGTTTTAATCCTAACGCTTTTGCAATTATCGACTATGAAGTCAACATGACATCCGATCCAACAACATCAACGTGGCCAATTGAAGTGACAATTCCAGAATTTGACTACCTTCCTGTCACCCCAATTAGTCTTCCAACCATTCCAGACCAACGTATTGTTGTTGAGTTTACTCTTGCTGTCCTTCCACCAAATCCAACTGCATTTCTTGGGTACATTTCACTCAATGAACAAAGTTTTTCGTCGTTAGAAATTCCACGTACCCCCCCATTGTTTACGATTACCCAAGGTGCAGATACAAACGACCTTCCAACAACCGCCAATGCAATTGCATTACAATATAATGCCCATGTTGAAGTTGTAGTTGTCAATGAAACGCCTGATCAACATCCGTTTCATTTGCACGCTCATTCTCCGTGGATTATCGGAAGTGGTCGCGCATCACGCGAGAATATTCTCGGAAATAACTTTACGGCTCTTCGACTTGAAAATCCTATGCAGCACGACGTATTTACTGTTCCCGAATGCGAGACTGACGCCGAAGGAGCGTGTCAAGATCTTGGGTATGTTGTCTTTCGCATGAATGCTGATAATCCAGGTGTATGGATGATGCATTGTCATATTGAGTGGCATTTTGTCATTGGATTGGGAATGTTGTTTGTCGAAGCACAGGATGCACTTCATGAAGAAGGATTGGGAGCGTTTTCTTCCAATATGCTGCTTAGTGTATGCAATGGAAACTATAGTATCTAGTGGTCGTTAAAATGCAATAGTGACAAAACTGATTTAATTGAGTTGGTAGTAAGTATTAAATCAACACGACGCTTGAAAGAACAACCTACGTATCTTGTCATTATGCCGCGCCACGTAAATTTCCAAACAGATGAAAGTGATGAGTACGAAAGTGCGAGATTACATCCACTTTTACAATATGATATGGCAATTATATTGTGGTTGGTACAGCAGAAAGAGGTGCGTGAAACAATTGCTGTCTTGCTTCTTTTATACTAAGAATAATATCTTTAGAAACGTCCGTGGCTACGGACGTTAATACACTCGACGACATCTCGTCGTCGAACACAAGATTGTTCATTATTAATTTGGTATGTCTAGATTGCGAATTAAACTACATAATCTGACATTTTACTGTCTTAGGTTCGTTTTCATCACGATGATTCCAGAATTTGGGTTTCCGTACTTTTGGATTTGCATTGGCAATTTACTTGTTGTTGCAACTTTACAATTTGTTGCCAATTGTCCTCGACCTTTGGATTTGCATCCGATATTATGGCAAATGCAACATCAACGCAACTTTAATGACACACGAGGATTTCCATGTCTTGACTCTCATATGGCAATAGTTGTGATGTTCCCTGCAATTTTGCACTCTCAGTCTATGATCGTACAATTTATCTTTGTACTCATCATACTCTACATTGCACTCTGCAAATTGTTACTTGCAACTCGTTTTTTATCTCAAGTACTTGCAAGTTTCATCCTGGGATTCACTGGAATTCTTATTGGGAATCATGGAACTATCATTATCAAGAGTTATAAACTGCCACGAGGGTACATGTGAGTAACTATATGTAACAAACATCCAACGAAGTGTAACCTTCGTATTTCCTCATAGGATTGCAGCAATCATAGCGCTTTTGGTTTTCTTAATGCTTGTTCTTGGTACGTGGATTGAAAATAATGAAAGCACGTTAATTGGTGTACCCAAACAAGATTTTTTGGACGTTTTTACCAATATCCTCCATTCTGACGTTACAACGTCTGAAATTCCACTACAACATCAAGAGTCTCAAACTTTATCACTTGAGAATAAAAGCAATGATGAAGAAGAAATCAGCAGTAAACGAGATTCATTCTATTTCCTTATCCAAGGAATGCGTGCAAGAAATTCCATTAGGATATAAAAACTGAATATTAAATCGAAATCTTCTACTTTGTAAACTCTTTCAATGCAGTTTCAATCTCTTGACGCTTTGTCTTGGATACTCGTGGTAATAATGCACTTTGACCAACCCAAACATTCATACGAATATGCTCGTGTGCTTGTACTCGTACAACTGCTGGACCTATAGAAATTGTACTCAGTACGTTTTGTACATCCATTGATAATTTTGAAAAATCCACGTGATCTTGTGCATGTTCAATTAAATTCAAACATTCCACTATAGAAATATTGAGACATCGTTGAGTAAAATAATTGTCCAAAAATCCGAGACTTTCTTCGGACGGACGATAGAAAATTTGCTTATGTTCCGTCACTTTTGTAAAAACTTTAAGACCAGTATTGACAATCTGAGTATACCAGATATATCAGAATATGAGAGAAACTTGTAAGAATTAATAATACAAATGTACGTACCTCAAGAGCATCGCCACTTAAACACGCGTTAGAAATGTCCGTGTCAACAAAAAAGACTGTCGTTGCAGCATCGGAACGACACCAGAGATTATTCTAAAAATAGATAGAAATCATTTACCTTATCATTTGCAAACTCATTTCATATAATTCTTACCTTTAATGTTGCGTCTTGAAGACCGTAAAAATCACGCAACTGATTCCAAATTTCGTCGCAAATATTACGATACAACGTCTCTCGCTTCTTTTTCTTCGTAATATTTTTTTTTTGAGTTTCAATGCAACGTTTTTTCTTTGAATGTATCAATGTATTACACATAGAAAATTCCACGTCTGGTTTATAGTTTTCACAATTTTTCAAAAAATGACCACTTTTGCCACAGAGTTTGCAAATATAAGCAACAGGTGGTAATAATTGATCTTCTTGAAACGGGTCAAGACCTTCTTGAAACCCGGTTTTATTCGGTAAATCACCCACTTTATGCAATACAGCAACAAAAAACCCACCCGAATTTTGATCCATTGGAATCAGACGAAGTGTTTTCACTAGTTGCTTTGTAATTGTACCCTCATTTGGAAACATCGAACGTGTAATCCGTGTACCCCGCAGATCTGAAGGTACTTCTTCGTAAGTATCAAACCATTGATGTACCTTGTTATTCTCTTGATATAACATCTGACCTTTGTGCGTTGACTTGGACTTCGATCTCCAGCCCACACGCCATTTTAATCGACCAGGACGAACAACTAGCTCCGGTATAATCATTGAAACATCCAATAGTTCCAAAGCTCCATCTGCTCGACGTAAAATTTCAGCCACAACTGCTTCATTTTCAATTGGATTGAATGAACAAGTTGAATAGACAAGTGTACCACCAACTTTCACTAATGCAGCACCTCGTAATGCTATTGCTATTTGTATTGGATGTAAGGTTAAACCTTGACCAATGTGCCATTCTTTCCATAATATTTGATTCTTACGAAGTGTACCATCCCCACTACATGGTACATCACATAGAACACGATCAAATACATTCGTACATTCCAATGTCTTTGTCTTGGTATCATATAAACCCGGAAAGGTATCACCAGCTCCACATGTTACTACTACACGACGTAATGTATTGCATGATAGACGATGAACTAACATATATGCACGTTTCTTGTCAAGATCATTGGCAATGACTAATCCATTCTCTTGATCGTTACTTGTTGAGAGTAAAAAGTCAAGTATTTGGGTCGTTTTCGAACCAGGTGATGCACACATATCAAGGACACGATGCCCAGGTTGTACATTTAGAAACAATACTGGTAACATACTTACAGCTTCTTGACGAACAATATGACCACAATCTGTTTGTTCGAGTAACCACGAATGAAATATGCGAATATCATCGTACTTTGGTGCTACATTTGTAATTTATTAGAAGTATGAAGCAATTGTACCGACAAGTTGACACGTACCGCTTTTTGAAAGTGCCACACGACCACACATCATTTCCCACGCAACATTTTCCTGTGGGTACCATGTAATTGGTCTAATGAACCACATGTGCCAAGTAAGTAAAATAAAATATTGAAATACTAAGTTCGCTACTCACTTGGGCGGATTTATCGAAGAATTTTCATGAAAATATTTATCGCTAGGAAATTGAAATTTCGTGGCTAATAAAGTCTGAAGTCTATCATATAGAAATATTGTGTTAATTACATAAAAACCACTTATTTCATAAAAAATACCTTAAAGCGTCGGGACGATGCAGATTTAAGCGGAAAGACACAGGCAGAGGCTCATGTAGCATCTTCATCAATTCTTCTAGCTCCACGTCATTCTTCACTACATTTGTCTCACGCTAATATAATAATTTAATGTAATTGTTACTATTACATTTATTATAATATGTTGTAACAATACCAAGTACTCTCGAAAGCTCTGCTTGTAATCGTCGAGTGCTGGCTTGGTCTTCGTCATGAAGCTTGAATGACCAGTAATATGATAATTGTAAAGGTATACCGCTAACGGTATACCTTCGCAATACCGTAACTACAGTAAATGCAAAAGTATATGTCTAAATGGTAATCAAAAACACCGGTATTTCTATACGGTCAGTTAGTTACCAGTATACTATTTAAGGCTCTAGTGCGAGTTCAAAAAGGCATTGATCCATTCTAATACTTTGACGCTGTCTTCGTCCTCGAGATAGTCATTGAGAGCTTTGTTAAGCAAACAGAATTGACGCGTAGAAGCCGTGAACATCTTTTCTTTCAGTTGATTACAGACTTCATTGTCCACAACCTTTTTCTTGGAGAGTAACTCGATCGCTTTAAACACAGTGTCGACATTGAAGTCCTCTTTATCACTTGATCCATTGCTTGTCACACATAATTTCTTGGTAAGTGGTATAGCTACACCAGTGCTTCCAAATCCACCAGCACCTCGTTCCGTGTCCTCAATCTCCGTCACTTCTTGTACTTCAGGATATTCAATTTTTTCAAGAATGAGTTGTGCCACGCGATCTCCGCGCTTAACAATAAAATCTTCGTTCGAGTGGTTAAATAGAATCACACCAACATTGCCACGATAATCGGCGTCAATAACTCCAGCACCTGTATCAATAAAATTCTTCAAAGCAAGACCCGAGCGTGGCGCCACACGTGCATAACATCCTTCAGGCACAGCAATGACCAGGTCTGTCTTGATAATACCTTTGCCATGACTTGGAATGATGGCATCGTAAGCTGCTGATAGATCCAGACCTGCCGCAAGACTTGAGCCACGCGTGGGTAGAATTGCTTCAGAAGTTGTTCGCTTCACACGAAGGATTGGGATGCCACGACTATGTTTAAATGCCATGGTACGAGTAAGAATGTTCGCAATCATAGTATCATGCGAGTATAATTTGGCGGGAGAGATTTTAATTGGATATAAATCTAAATCATAAAAATTTCAGGTACTTCACACATAATTTCCACGTCAGAGTCCTGATCCGAAGCTTCTCAATATGATTCCCTCCTATCCGTCGCATGGTCCTCCTCTCCCTGGTTCCATGGTACCACCACCTCCAGCTGGTGCCCAAAGACCTGGAGGAAATAGTAATCCAAGTTATTTTACTGACAAGAAGAAAGGGGAAGTGAATGAACTTAAGAATGTACGTAGCATTTCTTTCAATAAAACGACGTCATTTTAGTGCTGATATCTTTGATTATATAGCTACTACGAGAAGTGACGGTTGAAAAAGATGTGAAACGTAAGCGTGAGATTATTAAAAAGGTCATTGCTTATATGACACTTGGTATCGATGTATCTCGTCTTTTTAGTGAAATGGTCTTATGTGTGGATACAAAGGACCTTATTTCAAAGAAAATGGTTTATCTCTACCTGACAAATTACGCTCAGAAAAACTCGGAATTGGCTATTATGTGTATCAATACCCTTTTAAATGATTGTCGGAATGAAGATCCGATGGTACGTGGATTAGCACTACGTTCACTCTGTTCTCTTCGTCTTGATTCGATTCTGGAGTATATTCATGATCCATTACAAGCTTCATTAACTGATACAAGTGCTTATGTACGCAAGACTGGAGTGATTGGTATTTTGAAAGTATATTCACTTAATCCTGAGATTATTAAAGAAAGCGACATGATTGATACATTGTACAACATGATTCGAGATCGAGATCCTCAAGTTGTTTCCAATTGTTTGGTGGCTCTTAATGAAATTATGGCTGATGAAGGAGGAATTGCTATTAATCAACCAATTGTGATGCATTTGCTAAGCCGCATCACCGACTTTAATGAATGGGGTCAATGTAATATCTTGCAAATTGTTGCCAAGTACAAACCAACAGGTCCAGACGAAGTATTTACAATCATGAATACACTTGAACAGTGTCTACGTGTGTCTAATAGCGCTGTGGTACTTGGTACAGCCAAGTGTTTCTTTAATCTCACTCAAGCGCGTGGTATGGAACAGATTCAAGACCAGGTCTTTGAACGAATGCGTCAACCACTTCTAACGCTCATGGCTGGTGGAAGTCACGAAATCAATTATTGTGTGCTTCATCATATTCTTCTGCTTGTGACCAAAAAGCCACATGTGTTTAGTCGTGATTATCGTCAATTTTACAATCGATACAACGAGCCTACACATGTTAAATACGTCAAGATTGACATTCTAGCTCTTGTTGCTGATGGTGCCAATGTCGCTGACATAGTCACTGAATTAAGCGAATATGTAACAGATGTAGATCAGGAGCTTGCTCGCCGTGCTATTCGTGCGATTGCTGATATCGCAGTTAGTCCGAATCTCTTAAAGAATACAATTCCTCAGCAATACCCCGGGGGTGGTAACGTCCCCGAGGCTTATGGCCAGCATGCGGCTGAACGATTAGTGGAGCAGATGCAAGATCATATATTAGATACAATGGTGGACTTTTTAGAGCTTGATCTCGACTACGTGCGTGATGAAAGTCTGGTTGTTATGAAGGACTTACTGCGTAAATATCCAGACAAGCGCCACGATGTTTTACCTGTTCTGTGTCGGATAATTTCTGCAGTTGGACAGCCTGCCGCAAAGGCTGCAGTTGTGTGGATGCTGGGGGAATTTGGCCAGGACTTACGTCGCGCACCTTACGTATTAGAAAAACTTATTGACGACTTTAATGACGAAGCTTCGTCTTCAGTTATCTTGGAGCTTCTAGCTGCAGTGATGAAGTTGTTTTTTAAACGTCCACCTGAAATGCAAAGCATGTTGGGTCGTCTACTTGGATCTGCTATCAATGAATCGAATCATCAAGACGTGCGTGACCGTGCATTGCTCTATTATCGATTACTGGAACAGCAGCCAACGGATCAGGCTGCTGCAATTGTAGCTCAATTTCGCTTAGAAGAGACAGTTAGTGTGTTTGCTGAGTCAATTGAAACGGATTTGATGGACAAGCTCTTTCAAGAGTTTAACTCGCTTGCTGTTGTGTACAATAAGCCAAGCGAGCTCTTTGTATCGCCAACGCATTTGGCAGGTCCTGCTGCGCCTCTTGATGACGAAGCTGAAAGAGAGGAAGGTGATGAAGAGCCAATGAATCCTCCACCCGTCAAACAACAGCAACCACAACAGCAGCAACATTATGCACCTGATCCACCTTCACAACCAGTAGCATCTAGTATGGATCTACTTGATATGGACTTTAGCTCGACTTCGAATGGCCCTCCAAAACCTCCAACAACTCTCACGCTCATTCCTTCGCCTGTCATGGATGCTGCAACGTTTCAGGGTCAATGGGGTAGTCGACCAATTGTAGCAGAAGTTGTTGTCCAACTTCCAACGTTACCTCCACAAAACGAGCTCGAACAAGCGTTTGCATCACGCGGCATCGTCACGATGGCTTCAGGTGACGTTGGTCCACAATACAAGTTTTTTTTCTATGCTCAAGACACGCAAGGTCGATACTATTTGTCCGAAACGCTTGTTGAAAAGGCTAATCGTACATTTCGAGCAACGATCAAAGGCGTAGATGAGGCATCAGGAAGTCAATTTGCAGACTTGATGCGTCGTGTTCTCTTTGGATAAAGCTAATCAACAGCATGTTTCGTACACTTGAACCTTTTGGGATTGTTAATATTAGTTTATTAGAAATTGTATCGTTGCACACAGCGACACCGTCGCCTTACGTCGCTGAGAATGGCAAGATTGTTAACCTTGTTCGATATCATCTGACATGAATATTCGTCTCTTTGTAACCTGCGTCCGTGCTGCCACTTCGACGGCCCTTGCAAGAGCGTTTACACCTTCTTAAGGTTTGCTGTTTCACAGCTTAAATCCGTTGACAATCTAAACACACTCTACATTTTACAATGACCCTGATTATGCTCCAACGAACAATAGTTCTCGAATCGTAGCTGATAAATGCCACGATTTTAAATGTTCGGATCTTTTAGATAGATTTCCTGACTTAGATACTAATTTTATTTAGTGATTTGTGCGAGTTCTTATATCATAATATTCTATGCCGCTTGTTTGGGATTCACTGGTGGAATTGCACCGCTGAATGACCCGATATGGCATTCATGTGACCACGGTCAAGCACGTCGATTACGACTATTTATTTCGGACGTAATTACGGATATTTTAAGAGTCATTCATTGGTTTAGGTACCAAGATTGCTTATTAGAATGATCTAGAAGAATAGGCTGAGAGGTAGCACAGGTTAGCGAGCTAAGGACTTAAATATAATTTTTACTTTCTATTCAACAAAGAATACACTTCCTTGTCTGCAAAAGTGTTCATGCAATGTCATGATTCTTTGTGGTTGTTATGTGCGCTTTGTTAAACTTGTATCATTCGATGTCTCGTTTAAGCAAACAACACTTAAATTGTGGGTCCGAAAGCGTGATGAACGCTGCACGATGTACTCGTTCGGTATTTTCAATTCACGAGCTCCACATATCACGTTAGTTAGAGCATTTTGTTGTCTTACATCAGACTCACGGTCAGTGGTTGTAATCAGGCCTCATGATAAAGGCGGTTTATAAACTGGGTTGTTGGTACCCAGTGTTTTTCTCTCATTTAATCGAGGCCATAATGAATTAACATAAGCCGCATGACCTGTGGTCCGGTGAGACAGCTCCCAACTCCTTGATTGGCAGTATTTGACAATACTGCCAATCACCAGCTCCTCCATCAAGCCCTAGTGCAGTCCACCAACTTCTTCACCGCCACTTCCTGGTCACCGCAACACTCACGACCTGCTTCATCACCACTTGATGGCACACGCGAACACCGCGACGACGTTCACCAGCTTCTCCAACGTTACTTCCAGGCCCAGGAACACCACGACAGCATCTTCCAGCTTCTTCGCTACCACGCTTTTGTCCTCAAAGACCACAACGTTCAAGAGCTTCTTGTGCATGCCGCTGTTGATCCTAACCTTCACCATGTCTAATGCCAGCTCACGTTCACCTCAACAGTGTCCATGAACATCTCCGTCTTGCCCTCGTTGGTCTGCAAGTTGTTTCCGGCTGTGTTTGACCTCTCGAAAAAACATAACTTATTCTCATAATTTATTTTTATTTTACGTAAACTTAACGTAAAAAAACGCTAACGGGAATCGATCGACGGGAACGGGAAGAATGCCAAATAACGTCAACTCGGTTTACGTCCCCATCACTACTAAAACCTATTGACCACCGATGACCATCGCATGCAAAATCTCGTTTAATCTTTGCTTCCGTTTGCTGTCATGCGTTGCTTTACTAACCTCCAGTGAGTTATCGCAATCGAAGGCTATGACGGTGTCGATGATTCCAAG
Source organism: Plasmopara halstedii (assembly GCF_900000015.1). Classification (NCBI taxonomy): domain Eukaryota; phylum Oomycota; class Peronosporomycetes; order Peronosporales; family Peronosporaceae; genus Plasmopara; species Plasmopara halstedii. Next base: position 1,194,568 of record NW_020187446.1, on the reverse strand, counting down.
ATCTGAAAAAGCTCTCGTTCCGACTGCGGATCTTTTGTCAACACCTGTGGAGGAGACGACTGCATTTCTTACGGCCGAAAAAAAGATGGGCCTTCTCTCACGTCTTCTGTCTTTTTTTAAACCCTCGAATATATGGAATAGACTCGCCTCATCTTGGATCATGAGACTTTTTAAGCCCCACATCTACTTGCGATACGCCCCAGACAAAGAGGCAGCAGCATTTCAACTACTAAAAAAAGCGCACGTTGACAAGGTGGAGAAGAATCTTTTCAATAGTCGTGAGTTCCAAACGTGGGCAAGATACTTTGAGAAGGCCTTTCCAGAAAATCCAATGATAGGGTTTGAATTAATGATGTCAACACTGGCGGAACACGAGACGAGCAAATTCCTTGACTCTATTCCGACTACGAAGGCTGTCGACGGCGATTTGGTTCTTAGCGACCACTTTGCAATCGCGCTGATTGACTTTCTTGCCAAAGTTGAGGAGACTAAGGACTCGAAAGCTTTTGTTGAAAGCCTTGAAGACTCACTGCTTAAACTAAGTGCTAACCTGAAGGCAGTTGATAGCTCAAAAGCCACTGGTGAGCTAATAGAAGGTGAAATCCTTCATCGATGGCTCAACAGCGGCGGTCGGAAACTAATTGACATTTATAATCTACCGAAACTGCAGAAGTGGTATTTTTCTCAGCCTCAACAGGAGCAGAGTGATCTTACCAAAGCGTTACACCTCGAGTTGCAGGAGCAAGGATTCGGTTGGACAGCCTTTGGTGATGCGTACATTGCAGCTGAAGACGGCGCCGCTAAGACAATTGCAACGGATATTGTAAAGTTCATACTGGAACAAAATCTGGTGCAGCTGAATTTGGAGAAAATGAATGATGGTTTGGACAGGCTTTCTTTCGACTTGTGGGTTAACACTGCAATTGATTTACAAGCTGACCCTGTTAAGATCGCGTTGCCATTATTGAGAAAAGTCGCAAGTGATGAGGTGATTCTAAAATATTGTGCCTCGGAAACTTCTGAACAAAACTTTCGCGCTAAGTCATTGATGCGATCATCGAGTCATCGCCAGTAGGCAGAGACGAAGAAATAAAAGCCTAATATGTTTGATCAAAGCTTTTCTTTGACGTGGTTTTGTTGAGGGCGTGGATTGATGTCATGAAGCTGCGCCATAAAGATGATGCAGATGCCGTGATAGCTGGAATTTCGCAAAGGTTTGGACATTGATTAAAGAAGGAAAAAAGAGCAATGAAAAGAGTATTCAAACACTCTTGCACAATCTCTAGGCTCTTTCTATTCATGTTCCAATATTCCCTAAAGCTAATTTGCTTAGACTTGTAAGTAGTTTGTTAATGCACTTGTATTACCCGTGTTACTTAATATGAATCAGAGTAAACGTTGCATTTTAACCAGACGAAGTTGATGAGTGAAATGAAGAAATTGACGATTTGGTTGCATCATCATCGTACATGTCAACGAGCATCTGTCTCGTAGTTATATGGTCAATGTATGGCAAGGTTGCCACATCACCATATGCCGTGAGATTGGTGGTGATCAAATTGCAATTAAGCAAGTTTATCGGCTGTTTTTTTGCTTCCGACTTGGAAGCGACGTTAGAGTTTACCCTGACAAGGGCAGCGAGAGCAATGACATGGTTAATAGCTGTACGTGTGAGCTGGCATAGCGTACAAGTGCTAACGTTGTTTGGTGAGCTAAAAACTTACTTGGTGTTGAGATTGGCGCGTGCGTAATTAACGATCACGCTATGCTTCAGGATTGTCCAGTATCCAACGCAGCCCGCCACATTCCAATTTTTGAAGCACAACGTACTGCTTGCAACGTTGGCGAAAGCGTCTGATGGCTCTCAGCTCTGGACAGGGACTGTATACATTTTCGAACCAAGGAGTTCATTCGAAGTCATTGAGGATAACTATCCTACAAATAACGTCGATGGCACGGCACCAGTTCTTCTTAACGAGATGTCCATGGTATAGGTATTGGCAACAGCGACGTCTATTTCAACCGACTCGCTCTTAACCGTCTTTTCGCTGTCGTCGACATCTTTTCGCATGCCTTCCTCTATTGTTGGAGTAATTGAATTTCAGCGAAATGTTCGTGTTTGGCTTATGCAAGAGCATCATCGTGATTGAAGAGTGATATGATACTAATCGTCACAGCATAGTTTGACTTTCACGACGTCAAGTTTCGGTGCATTATCTTGCGCTTGGAATCGCGTGCAAGCATTTTAATTGATGTGGCGCATTTGACGAGCTATTACAGCTGCACGGTCAAGCTACTGCCACTTGTTTGGGCGAATATGGAGCGCAGGATCAAAGATCATCAAGTTGGGACATCGGAAAAAGTTTGCATCCTAGCGATCCTGACCCACGATCTCGGAAAAAGTTCAACACTTCTTGTCATGATTCAGCTATTTAAAGGTAAAAATCCACAAGCAACAGCTTAACCGTCCAAATGATATGCCTTATCATTCTCGCAGTGGAGGTGCTATACGCATGCTTGCGGGTGAAGCTACCATGGACTCTCAATTGGTGACCTCTGCAAAATCCATCGCAATATGTCTACCGAGTCGTCAGAGTTTGATAAATATTCGCTAAACCAACAAAGAATTGTCGCTGTAGTGACCACTTGTCTTTGCTTCAAGTGCCGTCAGTAAATCAACTTGTGCCTGTTCCTGCATCCTCAACAAAAGTCTTTCTTCAGCTAAAGGTGCGGTAGAGGAGGCGATCATGAAGGTTGTAGACAACGCATGAGCAGAGCGTGTTTGTTTGTACGATAGATGGGGCTCGGATTCACGAAATCAACGTTAGGGTCGATCGGGGTTCTAAGATCCCATCATGAGCACCGGCGTCGAATGAGACGGATTTGTCAAGTAGCTTTGAGGAGTCGATGGGGTGTACACGTTGTGGAAGTTGATTTTCATTAAACGCATAAATGCATGTAGCAATTTAACACGTCAAGCTCGGTGAAATGGTCAGCAATCGCCACACTGACAACATCGGCTTAGATGTTAGTGCATGCTCAATCAACATCATGCTACATTAGTCGCGCTAAGGTCGTTCACGAATATGTGGTGGTGAAGACTCAAACTAGAATGCGTGGATATCGGGGAAAAACGTTCGTGAATACCAGGATGTGATATTTCTTAAAAATTGCTTGACGCGAAGTTTATGTTTCCACGCCAGAATCATGATCCGATTCCTAGTCGTGGACGCAATGAAGATCGCAAAGATCATTTTCTTACCGGACACAATGCCCTATCGACAGCTACCATCTCTAGTATTTTAACAGCTTGACGACGAGCATTGTGTCGTCGTGGTGTGCTTGTGAAAGAGAAGTTCCCCATTATTGGAAGTCTAATGTTGAGGATCGACTAACAAACTTCTGTTCCTGCGATCTCAAGTCAGGTATCATTACTAGCAATAATTGTGATAAGCTAATTGTTAATATAGCTATAAATGACTAGATTCTATAAAACTGAAGGTATGTATTATTCACTTGGAACTAGAATCGAAATCTACCTCTAGCTTAAGCTGGAATGTTCTTAAGAAAATGCATTGCAAAGCCAAAGAGCGTTAAGACCTTAATAAGCTCAGCACCAACGTAAAGAATGTGATAAATGCGATTGGGTCGATCGCTGACTTGAACAGTGTGTCGAATTTCGCCAAACTGCATCTTTTGGTTGAATGACATACTTTCATCATTCATTTCTTTAAGTGCTTCATACAAAGTAAATTCCGCCGTGAGTTGAAGTTTTGGATAAAGCCACATGGTCTGGACTAATAGTAACACTGTTAAAACGATAAGATGCCACGTTGCATTACTTGTGGACGACAGAACTATGAAATGTACCATCCAAAGTCCAGCATTTAATCCAATTTCGATTGAAAGAAGCGCAGCAAACATGGTACGACCAAGATCGAGCGCTAGATGGCGTGGAATAAATGGAGCTCGGAATTTAACCCATGATTCAGTCCATGATATAGCTAATAGAAATCCTAACCACACAAGGGAGAGAAATGAGGCAGCTGCTCCTTTAGAAATCCATTCGAATCTTGCGGATACAGCAAAGAGAGCACCAATGCCAGCGTATACTCCACTCAATAATCCACGCGTCTTAGTGTCCATTACAATAATTTAGCAGAAAGCGAGTGAATGAGATTTCTTACTTCACGAATTAGGCAATATCAGTACATTTGATGGAAATAATTGATGACCACCGATTTGTAATTCTGGATTTTTTTGATTTGGGTATAGTTATGTAAATAAATACGTAAGATATGAGTGCCCAAATGATCATTTGGGCCTAAAAAGTAGTCCATCGAAATCTCCAATTTTTCTAATTCTACCCTTTTTATTTACTGGATTTACTTCACTGAACTCGCTCCCTGTCGTCACAAAGTAAACGACTCGATCAAGCGTACGCTACACACTTAAGCTCACGTTTCTTTCGATCTCCTTTATCATATAACAGAATGAAGGTTAAGCACTGGCTGTTACTCATAGCTGTAGCAGTAACCACAGCAAAAGCGAAAATTACAGACAATCGCGTGCTTCTCGAACTTGAAGAAACTCTTCTGGCTTTAATCCCCCAACCAAGTACGCGACGACTGCTGAGTGTTGATCTCTTTGAAGAGCATGCTGCACGGTATTTACTGGCTGCAGTTGATACGAGAGATGATGTGATTTCATTGTTTCAATTGTATAAGAAATTATACCCCGAATTGGTGACATCATTTGGATCAACAGAGGCGACACAACTTACGTATTTTGAAGAAAATGTGTTTCCACGAATTCAAAAGAAAGCGGATGAGTTACTTTTGAATTCTGGTGATGATAGAAATGAGAATACTGATGGAAGTTTTGATAATGAGACTCAAACAGAAGGTGGAAATGGTGAGAGTGACTTGACAGGTACTACGAGTGGTAAAGGAGGTTTGGGAGGAGGTACTTCGGGTGGTACTACGGGTGGTACTACGGGTGGTACATCACTAACGGGAGAAACATTGCCAACGGGAGGTACATCGTCAACGGGTGGTACTTCGCCTACGGGTGGTACATCGCCAACGAATGCGAATACTCCGAGCGGGATTGGTGGTGCAAGGGGGGGGACTTCTGATCGAACGCCCTCGAATTCTGGTGGAATCAACTCGGGGAGTGCTACTCCTGGTGGTACACTAACGCCGAGTGGTGTAAACACGGGCAGTACTAGTACTGGTGGCACGCTTACTCCAGGTGGAGCAAACTCCGGCGG
>NW_020187446.1:1188721-1189286 GCF_900000015.1 Plasmopara halstedii | reverse complement strand
CAACGTAAGTAAACATACGTCTTTGATATTCTTGAAATTGATCCAAAAACCTTTTTCGTTACGCGACCACATCTGGCCTTTCGTGGCCATCAAAGTAAAGCCCTTGTTGATAAATAGTGGGTGTGAATCCGAGATATCGAAGCCATCTTTGAGCAGTTCGCTCTCGAATATCAAATACATCCCTGAGCTCCAAGTTAATATGCAATTGTGTTCGAACACAATGCGAGAATGTTCTTCTACTAATGGAGTCTGGCGTTTGCGATCGCAGCCACGTTAGACAATGATTTTGAACGTCTTCATCGTTGACCAAGGACTTTGTCTTAATGTGATATCCCTGATGTGAAGCAGACAACGCTTGGTTTTCAATGTAAAATTTGTCCCACTCGCGGAGCTTTCTAGCTCTGTGGTCATTTGCACCATTGTTTGATGGCATCATGCTCGAAACGACCGATAAAGAGCTTTCCACTTTGGATGACATGTTCTGCTTCAGCAATAACAGATAACGATGAACTGCTATAGAGCGAATATAGTCGAATTTGCTTAGGCTTAACTGGCGCTCAATCGT
>NW_020187446.1:1188555-1188711 GCF_900000015.1 Plasmopara halstedii | reverse complement strand
CGCAGAACGGATTAAGAGCTTGCTCATGTTATTACGGTAACGTCGTCAGTGACAGATTTGATCCGCGCCGTATACACGGATGTTGGTATATGTGTAGCGCTGCTACAGACTCGGGGGCAAGATGTTTCGATACTAGGACAAGAAGTTGTCGTCGCG
>NW_020187446.1:1145300-1188545 GCF_900000015.1 Plasmopara halstedii | reverse complement strand
ACGAAAATCAGAAAAAAGTGATCTTTTTGAGTGGCTTTTATTTTGTGAAGTACGGTAAAACACTTGTAATTTTATCTAAGGCGAATTCTTTCTCTCTCTAGTACGGTGCGGAACTACTTATTTATCTCATGTGGCCAAATGATATTGAATTTTACACGGCTGAAATAAATGAGGTTGCCTGAGCTTCTTCTATCTCGTGTTGTGAAAGCTACAATATAGTGAAATGTGAAATAAAAAATGCGAAAAAAATAAACTGCGTAAGACAGCTGCTGCTACTATGCGGTATATTATAGAAACTTACTTGAGAGACTCTAAATTTGGCGCCAAGAAGCTCATCTTCTGTGCGTTAGCAATCATCTTTCTGTTTCTCCCATATATAGCTAGCTATACACAATTAGTTATATGCAGGGTTACCTTACCTTCAAGCCTCCAGGCTGTCGGAAAATGGAGAATGATGAAGGAGCTTATACAATGGATGTTGTGATTAGGCAGAGTTTTGCGAAGGAAACACAAATGTCGTTCATTTTGTACACCATAAACAAATATACAATTTTAATTTGCAGACGCGACCTGTTGTAAAATTGTAGCACTTTGCTGGCTGTCACACGGACATCAAATTATATATAGTGAAACCAAAGCGGCGAGATGTGGAGCGTAAAACATGTTGGAACTTCATGCACTGACCGCTTTTGTTTAGTTTGATAACCATAAATTTTATCCAAATATTATATTAAAAAACCTACTCCCTCAAGATTGCTAAATCTTTAAATCCCCTCTGGCTGAACATGAGTGCGCAGTCCACGTTCTCCCAGACACCTTCATATAAGGCGCATTCGTCCCACGCAAAAGTGGTGGCCTTCGAAGAAGCACTCGTTTATGAAGGTTAGTCACAGCAATATTATCTGCGTCCGAAAACTGAGCTGACAATCTTGCTCTTCTGTTTGTATGTAGAATTGAAGCGAACGATTTTATTGCTCGAAACAGTGGTGAAAACCAATGCCAATGAAAAAATTCCACGCATTTTGCGCACTACAAGCAAGCTTCGTAAAACGTTGTCGATGACGCAGCTGCAGCGAGCCGTGGAGCAGCTGCTGCCTCCACAAAACGTTTCCAAGCCCGTACTGCTAGCGCTGCTAGCCAGGATTGAATCCAAGGTTCAAGTTTATACCAGTAAATCTTGTATCACCAGTAAGGACGAAAACGTGGAGATGATGGATGCATCACCGGCGATAGACGCATCACCGGAGATAGACGCATCACCGGAGATGGACGCTGTTCCTGCGTTATCCACCGTATTGCTGCCTGTCGTAGATCTCATTGAAGTGGAAATTTACTTACATCTGTTCGTGCTGGCGGCCTTGATCAAATTTAAGCTTGCTGATGAAGCTCTCGATTTAGTGGACAAGTTGGTGGTTCGCTGCCAGCAATTTAATCGCCGTACATTGGACCTATTTCAGGCGAAAGTATTCACTTACTACTCCAACATTCACGAGTATTTTGGACACGACCTTCCTGCTATCCGTGACACGTTGCTAAGTGCTCACCGCACGTCATGCCTGCGTTATGATGAGGCTGGACAAGCCACATTAATCAATCTACTTTTGCGTAATTTCTTGATGGGAAATATGTACGAACAAGCATACAAGTTTGTAAGCAAGACGACATTCCCAGAATCCGTATCAAACAACCAGTTTGTGCGTTATCTGTACTACGTGGGCAAAATTCAGGCCGTGCAGCTCGAATACACAGAATCGTACACCAAGCTGATGCAATCTATTCGCAAAGCCCCCGCCAACACTGCATATGGCTTTCGACGTACGGTGTACAAACTTGCGATTATCGTGCAGCTTCTCATGGGCGAAGTGCCTGAGCGTAACGTGTTCAACCAGGATGAATTTAGTAAGGCACTTGCCCCATACCTGCAACTTACGAACGTAAGATTGCTAACACTGTTATCTTTGGTTTATTGCGATGAACTGACTTACAAATGTGTTGCTGTGATCTCTCCTTCGTTGAGATTATAGGCTGTTCGTGTTGGAAATTTGGAGGACTTTAATAATGTATTATCGCAACATGAGGCGGCATTCAAATCTGACAACACATACACACTCATCCTTCGGTACTTGATCAGATTTGATTTAAGGCTCTTGAAAAATTACTTATATGTGTATGGCGCTGTTTGTGTAGTTTGCGCCACAATGTTATTAAGACGGGTCTGCGCAAAATAAGCACCTCGTACTCGCGGATTTTATTCAGCGATATTTGCGGCAAGCTTGCGCTTGAGGATGCTCAGAACGCTGAATTTGTGTGTGCCAAGGCTATTCGGGACGGCGTGATCGATGGCGTGATTGACCATGAAAACGGCTGGCTGAAGCTAAAAGAGACCATTAATTTGTACACCACCAACGATCCACAAACGGCGTTTCAAAGACGTATCACCTTTTGCCTTGATGTGCACAACGAAGCTGTGAAAGCCATGCGATACCCACCTGATGCCTATAAAAAAGACCTCGAGAGCGCTGAGGAGCGACTTGAGCGTGAAAAGCAGGAGGAAGAGCTTGCTAAGGAAATTGAAGACGAGATGGACGAAGGGCTATGATTTGAGAAGGAGACCTCAAGCATTTGATTGGTCGTGTACTGATCGCTTTCTGTTGCCGCACTTACCGATAAAAGGTGCACATTCATTTGCAGCAATAGTAATAAATGACTTTCGTTTGACACAGCTTCAACAAGATCCTACTGTCTCGAGTAGATGATGTATTTCTTTTATTGTCGTTACACAGTTCCACTCGGTTAGATCAATTCACTTCTTCTGGGCCCAGAGCGGCGCCTGGTAACGGTTGGAGTTGTACGGCGATTGACCCGCCACCCAGCCAGGAACATTTTTCATGGCCTCACGTTCCTTCTCCAAAATGTGCTTCTCTTGTTCCAAGTATTCGACATCAGCCTCTGCCTGAAGAAATGGCAACAATGCAATTCGATTCTCACGCTCCTCTTTAGCCAATTCACGCTGGTGCTTGTTTTGCTGACCTACAAGGTAGTAGCCTACGGACGTGACGAAGAACGTGCCGAGAAAAAGGGACCATCCCGGTGGTCCGCGCGTAGCGGGACCATTTCTAACAAATTTGACCGGCGAATAGCCTCCCCTTGGCGGCATATCTTGGTTGGGCGTGTGGAAATTAGGCGTGGCCATTACTGCGTTTGCTGCTGCTGCGTGAATTATATTCTCTGTATGTGTACCACGCACTTTTGTATATTAATTTTGTTTTCAACGGAGACGCAATGGCCAATACCATTTGCCCAACATGCTCCTGTACCGAGATTGATGTAGTAGATGTGAGCGGAGACGCCGTGTGCGTGAGTTGCGGTACCATTCTGGAAGAGAACAACATTGTATCGTCCGTTGAATTTCAGGAGTCGGGCGGTGGCGCGCACTCTGTCGTAGGGCAGTTTGTGTCCGCTACAGCCTCCAAGTCTTATGGAATTTGTGGTACTAATGGGCGTAATTACGGTCTTGAATCGCGTGCTAGCACCCTGGCCAATGGCAAGAAGAAAATACGCCAAATTGCAGGCATGCTTCGCCTTGGTGATCACTACGTGGACTCTGCTTTTCGCCTTTTTGCGCTGGCATTGCAGCGCAACTTCACACATGGCCGCAAGACGCAGACGGTCATTGCTGCCTGCCTCTACATCGTTTGCAGGAGAGAGCGCTCACCGCATTTACTCATCGACTTCTCCGATAAGCTTCAGATTAATGTCTATGTGCTGGGTGGCGTATTCCTCAAATTCTGCAAGCTGCTGCAGATTCATTTGCCGCTTATTGATCCGTCGCTTTACATCCATCGTTTTGCGTCGCAGCTTAATTTCGTAGGTAAAACTCATAGCATTGCCACAACTGCGCTGCGCCTCGTGGCTACGATGAAGCGTGACTGGATCGAAACAGGCCGCCGTCCATCAGGTATCTGCGGTGCGGCCTTGCTCATCGCGGCACGCTCGCAGTCGGTTATGTGCAGTCTTTACGATGTTATGGACGTCGTCAACATTGGCGAACGTACGCTTAAGCAGCGGCTGTATGAATTTTCGCTTACACCAACAGCGCAGCTGACATATGATCAAGTAGGTAAGTTCGAGATGTCGCGTGTGGAGTGTGACCCGCCCAGTTTTCAACGCCACCGCGAAAAAGAAGTCATGGAGATGCTGTTGCTGGAGTCGAAAACTTTGCAATTAGAACCACAACGACGAAAGCGACGAAGAAAAATGCTGGAAGACGAAAGTGACGAAGACAACGACAGTGTTAGCGTGTCGGCGGCCAGGGGACTGCTTGACACTAAAGCGCAGCGCATTAAGGATGAGGAGATGTCCCGTTTGTTAAGCTGTGATGCATATTACAAGAAAAAGCAGGTGGAGTCATTACTTGAGAACGATGGGGCGATTGTTGATACAAAAGGATGTGTTATTGCCTCGAAAAACGATAGTGGCGTGGATGATGACGACGATATTGACTACGGATTTGACAATACTAATGAGCAGATTGTTAATCATGCTAGTCGCTTGGCGGCACAGGAAATTTTGTTTCGAGTGCGAAAGAAATCGACTCGCTATATCAGACGTAAGCGTGAAGAAACAAATTTTTACAAAACAATTGAGCGAGATCTTACGATGGCCCTTGAAGAGGAAACGAAAGTACGAGACAGCCAAGTTGATCATGACGAACAGGATGACGGCGGGACAGAGCACAGTACGCCCCCCTTATCAACAGCAAATTCCAAGGCTCTTTCTACAGTTATACGTAGACCGAGATCACCAGACTTGACGAGCGCCACTTCTGAAAAGCAGAGGAGGAATAGGGCGAGTGGCGAAATTAATGAGCAAGACGATAATGCTGAAACTTTTCGAAATGAGAACGTAATGTATACAAGTAGCGTTGCTGAGACAGGAAATGTCCAGGAGGGAGCCGTTGACTCGTTCTCGGACCTTGATGACGACGAAATTAACTCCTTATTGTTGACTCGAGAGGAAGCTGAAAAAAAGAAGGTTTTGTGGGAGAAGATGAATAAGGATTATATTCAGAAACAAGTGTGCCTCAATCAATGATTAAATCTATTTAGGTGCACCATTGCTAACACTCAGCATGGTTCTTACGCTTGCTTTACAGACCCAAAAATGGCCAAGTGGTTTGGCGGCGCCAGATGTTTCCAAGAAGAGAAGAAAAAAAAAAATTGATGTAAACGCGCCACCTCCTGATACGGCCCAACATGCAATCTATGTACGCACTTGATAAAATTCATGACTTGCACACAATTTCTGACCCGCATCCCTCCCGCTGTACAGAAATTAAAGAGCAGAAGGATCAATTACGAAGTAATTGATGAACTCTTTGGCGAGGCAGCAAGCAACGGACTTTAGAAGATAGATTAAAGTATTGACATTGATGCTGGAGCGAGAATACTGCGTACTTGAGCTGTGAGATGCTCATTAGTTCTTAATGCGTCTATTCAAGAAGACACTTTGAAGCGTAATGTAATCGTGTAATCATCTCTTGCAAAAAATCATACAAGCGCTGTGCCTTACGAATGGCACATCCTCGTTGCTTAGAATAAGTAAAAACATGACTAACACCCTACCTAGCCCATTTAATGACAGTTTCAACTTTTCACTGCTTGAAAAAGGCCAAATACGAGTTAAATAAATCTCTTACCTTTTTTCACTTAGCTCCATGAGCACAAGTTCATTTGCCTAAAAACACACAATGTATGCAACAAGTTTGCCATGCACTTTGCACAGAGGAAGCTTTGAATCTCAGAGTCTGCATCAGCAAACGCACAGAGGTTGAAGTTCGTGAAGAAGCCAATATTGAAAGAATACATATATAATGAAATATTTTTTTCCTCATAACAATTGGCTACAGTACTCATGAATATCCATAATGACTTCAAGTTTAACCTAAAATTCGTACAATTACTTGGTAAAATGGTACAGAATGTGAATCAATCAACTACACAAGTTGCCTCAAAACACCCCTCATGTGTACCACTTTGATATTCACACCTATTTGTCTTTTTGAAAAACCGTGCTAAAGTGGCCGAATGCTGAGTCTAGTACTCCACATTTTGCCCTCTGCCGTGCCTGCTCATATTGAGCGTACGTACACCTGGGGTCTACCCCCATGCACCAGATCAAATAGCCTAATAATCCCTAACTAAAAGCATGATTTTTGCAAACAAAGCGCTTAAAGAAATTTTTGGTGAAAATGCCGAGGTGTTCTTCGATGAGATCAGTTCCAGTGACTCTTCAGTCCCGACCAAACACCTCTACCCTCACCCGTCGATATACTGCCTGACCGTTCTCCAAGGTGGCGGCGCTTACTGTGCTCAGCGTCCCCGTTGTGCGGGTATCGGAATCCGTGCCAATTTTCATTGGCGGGAAGTGTTTGGACATCCTGCACAGAAACCCACGACGATATCTTGCCTGTTACTAACGAGCTGGACCAGGATGAAGGAGCCGAATTGCTATACTGCAAGCACAAGCGCCATGTCGACTCTAGCTTAAACCATTATTACGGTTGGAACCTAAAGCCGTTCGCCTTGCTGGCGCAGAGCTCGTGCATGCCTATGTGTGTAAACCTACTTATCCTCGCTAGAACATAACGTGGCATCATTCGCTCTGTGAGCGCCTTTCAACCCACATCTCATTACTCGTTAGACGTTTCGTCTGCGCTTGGAGTAGCAGCAGTTGGGGAATCGTACCTACCATGAGGGATGTACTTTGGGTACTACAAGGTGACGAAAGTACCGCTGGGTATATGTCAGCTCGCACAATGGAGAAAGATACATGCCATATCATCTGTCTTATGGCCTTACAAGCTAAGAGAAAAATCTGCCAATAGCATCAAACCCTGCCTGACTTTACAAAGCGCGCGCAAACGTCAAGGTAATATCCCGTTACCCACAGCTCCCCATGAGACAGCTGAACCAGCTATCATCCAAGTGTCCTTTTCACCGCAAGATCGGTAGTGGGAAACGCGCTGCAACGGGCAACCAGCCGCTTTCCCAAGGGATATGAGTCTGAGGGTTCACCAGGCCGTAAACGGCCACGTAATTACGAAACTCTTGGCTTAGTGGAATCTCAAACTTCCTCGAAAATTTTAGACTAGGATAAACCCTTCAGCTACACCGAATATTGGTGACAGCCCCAATTCATCCGTCGGTTCACCAACTGCCCTACGTGGAAGTAGACCTCCCGTGCTCATCGATCAGTGTTGACAAAGCTCGACGCCCTCTTCAGATGGCGGCACGAAGACTTCTCCGGGAATTACGAAGTACATCCTAGACTGAGATTCGCCGGAGCTCTCTGAGCTTTGCCTTTACGCTGGATGGCTTGAGGCATCCCAAGAGGCTCAAAACCAAGCCGCTGATTTGCAGCAGTAGATAGCTCAGCTGCAATGGATGGTGGAGAAGCCCGACTACCCCATAGGAGCAGTCCGTGTTAAGGTTCAGAAGCCAGCCCTTATAGAATACGAAGTGTTTTTGCATTCATTTCGGTATATAACATATTTTTGTGTGCCTTCTGCCTTTGACATAGGCGTATTGCCTTTGTTTGTTTTGGCTCTCAGCCATAATGTCGCACTCCCTGCGCGCAGCAACCAATGCCATTTTGATGAACTCACTGATTTGCTTGGGGGGTATTGGCGAACTGATATTTCGATTGTCAGCTTCCCCGTACACAGACCAGAGCCACTTCGTGGCGGTTTCGAAGTCACTCAGGCGCTTCTTATATCGATCGAAAAGTAAAGATTGCAGAGGCTTGTACTGCATTTGATAACACAAACGCATAGATTGGAACTAGCTCGCTTCGGCGCCGCTATCTCTCCGCGCAAGTGCTTTCTCCACCACGGGATTCATGCGTTTCATGTAACCATTTATTTGTGGATTTTCAGCGGTTGGCATACACAATCTGGTGCCGAGCACCCTGAATAATTTAACAATAAATCTACTGTATAACGTGGATTTTTCTTTGATACAGTGGCTACTGGTAAGCAATGTTGACGACACACTTTGTCGAGAAACAGCTTGGCAGTATACTCATCGATCTATTATCCCTGACTGAAGCGAGTTCAGCCATTTTGCTCCAACTGCCCACAAAGACGACGATTCCAGTAATATATTTGAGCGTCGTAGAAGGAAAGAGAAATAAGAAATCATACCGATGAATTGCCAGTGCTCTGCCGAAACTGGCATACTGGCCAAAGTTACTACCGCATGTAGCGGGTTTTAACCGGCTGACATATTTCATACAGGCACACATATGTGCATACCGGCTTATACGTGTCGGACCACCAAGATGTCGCACTCACCAAGCAGCATATCTTTTTTTCTTAAAAGGTAGTTAACCAAACAGCACCATGTACCTCGTGCCCTGTTCAAGATGTTGCACTGTGGTCCTCATCATGAGGCATCACTGGACGCTGAGTGACATGAGAATTAGTGCTAGAATTTATCAAGCAATGGGATCATGCAGAGCAAGGTAGATTTCCAACCGCGCCTTCTAAAAAAAGCTTCTAAGGTCTCACTCCCTGCTTACCGAAGCATTTAGCAGCGTTACACATGTAGCGTTTGACCCGTACGCTATACATATCAACTTATCAATTGGTAATGCCACTACTGTGCTATTGGTCCATATCTGATCGCGGCGATAAGAGGGGGTTTCCGCCACTTGATTTCATGGCCCTCTTCAATTCTTGCCATGTGTCATAGTAGCCCGGGTGGTTGATTTCCCATGTCATCGACCAATCCTACGCGTGGTTCTCCAAATGCGACATGGTAAGGGCCACTTGACTACGGTCATAACAAATTTGAACCATCGCGATAGCGATGTTCATTTCTTGCTGCCGAAACGTGTACTTTTCACCTTGATTTCTGCAGGAAGCTCCATGTATACCGACGGTGTCTCCACCACTTGAGGAGGCAGTGACGGAACTGGCGTCGGTATGTTCTGGGATAATACTTGCTCATACGCAGCAAAATTTGCTAAGCGTTGAGTGATCGCATCTTGATCCAATTGAAGTATGTCGGAGACAGCGTGATCTCCAATTAAAGCTTGCAGATTCATCACACACTCGCATTGCGAGTGTGTCAGGAATGATTTTTCTCCCCTGTTGATCTGAGGGCGACCATGTCCACATTGTCCATAGATGAATCTATCGAAGTATTTGGCGCGGGATTGATTCCAAGTGCTATCAAGTGTAACGGGAAGTGCCCATTCGTGTACACACTCTTTTTGAGGAAGGCTTAAGTCAGCTGACACGCCTCATTGCGTGTTGCTCGCTTCCAGTGATCAGTCGATTTATGCAAACAAATAGGAAAAGGTAAAGTGACATTTGTTGTGGCCAAGAGGCCTTGCACCTTCCATAAACTCATAAGTCCAACCAATTTTGTCTAAACAGAATCAAGGAATGTACAACTATTCAATTGCACCAAATATCGCAAAAATACAACAAGGTACAATTGTTCGAAATTTACACTAACTTGATGTAATTGTGGATATTCAGAAGTATAGGAATATCGGTATTTGTCAAAGTGAGGAGTCCGAGGTACACGTGGGCTGCTAGTCGCACGTTAGAATAGAAAGGAAGCTTCGCCATGGGAAATGGTACAGCTTATATGTTTTCTATTAGTCTAAATATAACTTATTTTGACTATATAAAGTTTTGGAATCGCAGAGCGATCTAGCAGTACTAAAAGATCGTATATGTTCACGGTTTTGGCTATAACAGGAGTGCACGAACACAACTTCTTTGCGTTTGTAGAAGTGGACTCGGAGAATCAGAGTGCATAAAAGATTCGTTGCATCTCGTGTTTATTCGACATCTTTCGTCAAAGCAATTACTGTCACATTATATGCGTACTACCGTGAAGGCGATTTGAAGCTCGAGGGTTGGAGCATTACGAGCGCCGGAAAATATGGACTTCACCCACGCATATAAAAGGTATATAGATCTTTGAGCAGCCGAGCATCACCGTGATACCCTAGATTTTACGTCCGTGGCCGTAACGCATATCTACGTCCTGCGTGCCCTTCACTTCGACGGCTAAGAGATATGTTGGGTTGAGCTTCCACGCAGAGTCATCCGTAAATTATCTTGCACGTTGATGTCGAGTTCCAGCAAGCGCATTGAGCTTTATGGGGAAGAAATAAAAATCATCACCCCCAGTTTTGCGATGCTATGGAAAGTCCTGGTATATTTAGTTGCGTTGTGCGATTGACGCAAGAAGGTAAAAAAACGAGAGCGTATGCGTAGGCATTGAAATTAAATTCGTTTATCTAGCGATCGGAACATGAGTAAAGTGTTGAAGGTTGTGTTGATCTTTCTGGTGAAGTTTGAAGTCTTTGACAGCGTTGAACGTTATCTCGACCAGGATCATAACTTGAGATATTATCGCATCCTAGGTCTTGCGTGGCATGGCTCGCCATAAGCTATGGGTCGAGTAATAATCTGAAACTCTTAGTAATGCTGTATAAACCCATCTCTGTTATAAAGCAGGAGCTCTACTGGTGCGGACATAAAGCTACGATATCTTTGATGCAAGACATCAAAATGTCTGACAAAGATAGTACAAAGTTCCTTAAAGTTATATCGCAAGGCAGAAGCGTCAATGAGCCACGTTTTACGATAAAATCCAAACAAGCAGTCGTATTTCGAAATCCTAAGCTCTTTTTCCTGAGTCAAGAGTAGGCGACGGTTTGTCCTGGCCCATAGAATGATTCTCTGATTGGACCACTGTTAAATGCCGTAAGCTGGTGTCTCCTGTGCTAGAACCGGTGGAGTGTAAGAGAGTGTGTGTTGTAGTCTCCTGGTCTATGCTGGTAAGTGTGTTTCAAAGTTGAAAGACCATGCTTTCAAGGCTACTAAATGACCCAATCTTGTCAGGATGTGACGACACTACTGTGCCAAAACTGCCCTGTGACGCACCTACCGTATAGAATAGTCATGCTTTACATATTCTAGCGAGAATTCACTGAGCTTGAGAATAAGATCTTGGGAATGCTTGCAATTACTGATACCGATATTGTGCTCTAAGCGGAATGTCTGAGCCAATTTACTAATCCCGCTGCTGTAAGCAATGCAGTAACCGATAAGGATATCGACAAGCTGTTTCTCAAGATAGAGATTTGCCAACATGGCTTGCAACTAGCCATTGTTTCGATACAATCTGCGTTTCATAGCAAAGATTTAGCAAATTTTGTTTGAGGTGCTGGGCACCAAATTGTACATGTCAAATGCGAGGCGTCTACAAGCAAATGGTCTCCTACCAAGTACTTTCGCTCTGTTTCGTGCGCTTTCAATTTTTGGCACTCTGAGAGCGATGCTGAAGCGACGACACCGAGGGATTCAACCTTTGTCCCTCGTGCCAAAGTCGTAGCTCAAAGTGGATCAACCACAGAAGAAGCAGAGGGGAGACGCACTCTCCGGGTACCCCCCTCTTCTAGATCGACAAGATAATCGATACCACCACATCTGGAATGTGGTGGTGGAACGTCCGTAGTCGGATCTAATCTTGGTGAAATAGCTGAGGTATCCAGCAAATGATAATACATGGGAGCCTCGTACTAACAGTATTCGCGAAGATCCCATTATCGTTCGTGCGTTCGGTGCGGGTCCGAAGACGGACCCTGCTTAGGAAATATATCCCTTTCTTTTCTCCCTTTGTCCCTCTCGTCGTAAACTCAACTGATGACCGAGCGTACTTTACGTGCATCCTCGACATCGGAGTGAACCCGATCAATGCGCAAATCGAAATGGCATATCGCGTACCTCCCTGAGTAAGGGTTCAGGCAATAACCGTTACAGCTCGGCACCAACCCACATATGATTTTTCAAATTCAAGCACAGAGCCATCGTCACAAAACCCCAAGCAGAGAATAAAAGGGTAGTTTTCTTCTTTGTCAAGAAAAGTTTTGTTGTAAAAGTGTAAATCGGGTGAGCTGAATGTGGTTGTGATAGCACTTTCGCGTTATCCGGACTACGAACAGTCGCATATCACGATGGGAATATAGCACGTGGACAAAAATAGTCGCAACGTGTGTTGCGTTGCTAAAAGCTTTTGAAAGCAACAATATTTTGAGCTCCGACGTCACTCGATTGAAGCCTTAAATATCGCGTTCGCACCGCCAATCGTTGTCTTAATGCAGCACTGAAACCTTGATACACAGCTTTTGATGGCGAAAGTATTAATACTAAATATAGTAAGAGGCACATTAATTCCTCTGAAAAGACCAACACGGAATAAAAATGATGCAAACTTAGTGAGCACCATTCTCTGGCGGCTCAATAAATAAAAAATGATATAGCACATAGTGTGCACGTGAATACGTGGCATGGAGTTTGACTATGCCCACATGTATTGACGGCTTTGAGCATTCCGCCAATTTTGGCCGGACGTCAGTAGGCTATTTGCATGACCTCCACTTTTATGTTCCAGAAGCGCGTCTGATAATATCAGTATAGTAGCATTTGTGGACTGCCGAGCAAGGTAGCTTATCCCCCTGCTATCACTTGTGAAGATCCAGCTAAGCTAGATTTTATAATATATGTTGATAACATTTCTATTATTATTGCTTTTTTCGGATCAAAATTTGAGCTGTGCATAAAAGTATGGGGATTTTGTTGGAGGTACTTGGCACCAGATCAGATACGTGTATCGCGGACCACCCCAGACAGAATAAAGACTTTGCTTTCACCGCGCGAGTGGGGGGTCTCCTCCAAATCACTAGCGCGGAGATCCGCGGTGCTAGAGCAAATGTTATTTATTAATTAAGTCGCGTCAGTAACGCTAGACACGCCTCATCGGAGCTTTATGAATGATTTGCTTATTCTCGTGTTTACTTGGCACCTTTACGATGTGGAGTCCGTAATGGTGAGGTAGATTGTCAACACGAACCTACTTGCCAAATTCAGAACGGCTGAAGTTTGTAGCAAAATCGACAATTTTATCTTGAAGCAATTGAGCGTCTTGCATCAAGTTCGCGATGCTATAGCTGAACGCCAGGATGTGCAAAAGCAACGTGCAGACACCAGAAGCAAATAAAAACCGCACGCGTTTGCCGCAAATAAAAAGATATAACAGACGTGATTCGCCTACCAACACATGCAGTACACTGAGTCTGTATCTCTCAGCTGCGCTTGCGCCATGTAAGACATTTTACATTCGTGACTAAAAGTGGATTGACTTACACTCTTGATGTATCAAGAGAGTATAGACGTATCATGTGCTCTACGTGCGCTAGCGAGAGCGGTATTATGACCCCATCCTTGGGGCTATTCCGGTGCGAAGCGCTCCTTTAATACTTAATCAACGTTTAAGCTATTTTTTTAAGTGCAGTGACAGTATACCTTCTGCTCTAAAAAATTATTTCGATTCTTTTCTGAACCGATTTCGGTACCATAAGCCAATCGATATGGTTGTTTAGCTTATCATGCGCATATTCATATATTGGCTGCATAACGAGCCCTTCCAAGTATGGTGTCGTGCTGCCATAACGCATCAAGATCATGAGGGCTAGTCACACGAAGGCTAGTCACACGAAGGTCGTCCTTCGTCAACTCCACTTGATGAAAATTAAGTGGCTTATTTTCATATGGAACGGATGGTGGGCCAGCGCGCTCACTATCAATTAAACCAGTATCTAGCGCGATGAAGTTTCCTCATTGAGAAGACTCGTGGAAAGTCGGGATTCGACAGTGACACAAAAACCATAACGCCGTACCATCCCTATAGCTGAGCAACAGTCTGCTCTTAAGCAGCGGTTTGGTTTTGAGCCGCTCTGGATGCCTTTAGTCAGACAGCATGATGACAAAGCTCAGGGCTCCGGCGACTTCGAGATCTTGCTAATCTCAGCCTTAAATGCACGTTGTAACTCCTGGAGAAAGTCTTCGGGCCGCCACAACATAGAGAGCTGAAGTGAGCAAGTCGCTGAAGGGTCGAGCTTCGCCGGCACTGCTCAATGATCACAGGGTGGCTCATTTTCACAAAGGCCACTTTCACTTAGGACATTTGGTGGATCGGTGGGTACACCGGGGCTTGACCAGTGTTACAAATCGCATCAATCCATGCTTGGCTTTGCACAGCAAACGTCAAGGCAACATCCCATTACATCCAGCTCCTGCTTGTTACATACTTTTCTGCCCGTCTCCTTGAGACTGCTGAACCAGCTATCAACCAAGGGTACAATATCAGTCGCCTCACACCAGAGGGAAATGCGCTGTTATGGGCAACAGAAACGAAGAACCTCAACGGAGATAAATGCTGAGAGTGTACTATGTCGTAATCGGCCACGTTATTATAAAATTCTTGACGCAGTGGAACCTTAAACGTCCGAAAAAGTTTAGATTAAAATTGGCCCTTCAACTTTATCAGATGGAGGCACGCGTATCCTGGTGTGAAGGGGTGGGTCACATACGATGGTGTGGCCACAAAATACTGCGGCTACACCTTCACAAGAAGCCACGACGTGGCTGGACTGCTAGTAGAAACGCATTTTAATTAGGTTTTATTATGTAATTTGAAAATCCATAGATTTAGATACGGGTGGCTTTGCATCAAATATAACAAAAATATACAGTTTAAAATTTGAGCGAATTTGTTCTTTGATTTGGGTAAGGGTTGCGATTACTCTTGGAGTAAGCGGATTGCGACCCGCTACACCCGTACTGGTTCTAAGTATGAAACGAAGGTCACCGACCTTGGCGCTGATGACTTGGCGACCCTCTCCTCTGTCTTTACATCCCGAGAGATAAAGCACGGTGCGCGGTATAACGCGCTTCCCATCTAGCAGTTAGGTCTTATCATGCTTTAAGCTGAACATCTGCCTCGCAGTTTCACAATGAAGTGCAGCGTTGTTCACAGCAAGAGTTGAAAGGTGGTGAGCGACCGGTATTACTGTTTGACCACACTCGATTCTAGCAGCTATTTACTCAAAGGTTGGCTGGTAAGGCAAAAAACGGGTGAGGTGACGCACTTTCTTTATCCAGTGCGTACTCTCCATCTTTTTCGCCCTTGCTTAGTACTAAGGTACGATCCGCATGAAAGTTACCGATTTATTGCACTGGTGCGGCTCGAAGGCAAGTAAATCTTCTTAATAGTGGTAACCTGTGGGATCAGATAGGGATTTTTGAAAAAAATATGCGCGCTCGTATTTTAAGCAGACGGCCCATATGCATAGGCAAATAATAATAAATTCAGTGACGTGAACTAGTCAAATACGGCATCATCAAAACCGCTACGTTTCTTCACTTCCAGACTAGCGAGCTGGGCTTGCTCAGCCTGGTCATGTACGTCGCAGCGAAATGTGGTGGTCACCCACCCGAGTGCTACCCGAGCTTGAGGCTTCTTAACTTTACAGAAAGAGATTTGAGCTACTGGAACTCACTCGCTAGGACTAAGCTTCCCCTAGCGCGGGATGCTGGTAGCTTTCCGACCCATTTTGGGACCAGATCCGTACCCTTCATTACACTTTGAGGCTTTTTCGGTCAGTAGGGCCTCTTCCAACCCAAGTATCACATACCCAATTGGTGCGCGTTGGCAGAGCGGTAACACTACGGGGGTGTGGTTGCTCGTCCACTTTAGTGACCTATCTCTGTCGTCCTTGATTCCAATCCTTTAAGTATCGAACTAGGTACCCTCAAACCAAGCTACAAATCACTTGAGCTAGAGATAGGTGCTACTAACCTTGCAGATTCCGGAACCCACTCGCTAGGAATAAGCTTTCTCCAACGCGAAATGCTGGTAGCTATCCGACCAATCTTGTGAGCGAGTTCCGTACCTCTCTTTACACTATGAGGCTTTTTGGATCAGTAGGACCTCTTTCTATCCAACTACCACACACCCAATTGGGTGCGGGTTGGCAGGGCGGTCACACTACAGGGGTGTGGTTGCTCGTCCACTCTAATGACCTATCTCCGGCGTCGAAATTCCTCCACGACGCAATTCTCGCGTTCCATCTGATCCCGCACCATCCGCGGAAGCAGCCGCAGCAGGAGGGAGAGCTTGTTGAGCCTGCTCCAATTGATGGATCTGATTTTTGATTGCGTCCCCAGTCGAGTTTTCATGACGCCAAGCGAAGACACGTCCTTCGCAAACGACCTGTCTGTTATCCTTCACGCATTTTTGCGCTAACGACACTCGATGGGTCACCTCGACCAGCCGCTGGTTTATCAACGAGAAAAGGATCTCTAACAAAGCACATCCAAGACGGGCTACCTTCGAATAAGGCTGCGTTACAACCAGGTTGGAAATCGCGTCGTCAAGATGGTAGGGCTTGAGGAGCCTTACGTAGAACGTTGAATGGGTCCTGGGCCAGCTTGTCAGGCTGATACAGCAAGCATTTCCATGGCACGACACTACTCGGAATACACCGATAAAGCGAGGTGAAAGCTTCTAGTTTCCCAAACTTGAGACCCCATCGTCTGATAGGTTCTTAGAACGAAGTAGTACATAATCCTCAACAATACAATACGGTTTGTCTTGACGGTCTCGTCTATCTGCGTATTATTTTTGCAGATCCTATGCGTTAATCATTGCGTCTCGCACCCGTGTGATCCCATTCACAGGACCGATGACGAATGAGTCCAGAGCGTTCTCGTACTTGCGCTTAACATTCACATCATTGACTGTATTAATTTGAGAGGCAATCATTTGCCAAGCTTCCAAACTTGACACCACCAATCACACAAAGCGGTACATGCGGGTATCGTAAACCATTTTATACAAAATGGCTTAATTCCAGTGAATAAATGAACCGAATCGCTCATAGCAAACTCGACGAATGGCAACAACAAACGTCATTCTGCAGGGTTTTCCGAACCGAAGCTTCTACATCACCAACCACCAACCACTCGGTTGGCACATTCTTCTTGCCCATGAGTCTACCGATGTGAACTTACCAAGCGAGTGCCAAGAATGCGAAACAATTCTCTCCAAGAGCCTCTCGTGTATCCTTTATTTATCAGAGACGATGGCGTCTGGTAACTCGTGTGATCAATACACAATTTAGCCGAACCTCCGACATCGATGACATCGCTACATGGAGCCATGCGGACCATCATGCTGAGTCTTCCATTAAAGACGAGCACCCCATTGAAACCATCAGCATTCTCCGGAAGCCGAAGATTAAGTCGTTATCAAAGGACTCCCAACAGGCAGTAGGAATATGAAGACTCTACAGTGGCACTTGCGAGCGGTGAGCGTCCACGTGTTGTGCCACCCACTTGTACATGTGGAGTTTCTAAAATTGGGCACTGAAAGATTGGGAGATCTTCTCATGGCCAAAGTGACCGACCATCAGCGTATCATACGCCTGGTAAAATATCCTGTACTTCAAATTATCGTTGTGAGGAGCCACAATCTGAGGATTGTCATCAGGTGCAACTTCATAGTGAAGGAGACTGTTTTTCCATGCATAACGATACAATCTTGATTTCAAGCGACCAGGAAGCTTGTCATAGAATTTCATATAGCTCAATGACAGTGCTCTGATGATCAGATAAATTGAGAACAGCTTGATGGAAGCACCATTACTTTTTTTGCACGATGATACGAAGCCGTATAGCGTGGTTTGAGATGATTCTGAGATTGCAGTTGGTTGGGTATTATTGCAAAAAGACTCAGAAAGACACGATCGTGTCGTCTCCTTTCAATCGCGACAGCTGACGCCTGCATAAGAAAATTACCCTGTCCTTTGCCATTACTTGAAGGCACATTTATGTACCTTTTTTTACCCATTCACGACTAGGAGCTTTTTGCAATAAAATATGCTCTGGTGAAGTTTCGTGTTCAGCTCTTGGGTTCAACTCCGTCTATCGTCTACATAGACTACCCAAGCTTGCATTATGCACTTCAGTCACCTCAATTATCACAGCAAATGGCTCGCTGGTTATCCTTCTCCGCAGAATTAAAATTCACGGTCGCGTACAAGTCAAGGAAATTGAACATGCTGGCAGATGCATTGTCACGTCGTCCTAATTTCAAGCTAGCTCATCTCAGCTTTATCGGAACGATGGATTCGATATGATACGTCGAGCGGATTATGGGATGAACAGTGTGATAGTTCCTCACAATATATGACCCTTCCCATGGTACCGTCCTTCTACAGCAAGTTTAATAGTGGGCATTAGTCGCACGAGATGCGATGCAGGACATTGGCAAATCCAGTCCATTTCCTCAAATTCTTTTGATTTCGTGGCGTTGGCCACTCCACGATTGTCTTGAGTTTATCAAGATCTACACAAACACCATATTCACGAGCATAATAACTGAGATCCGTTACTTCGTCTGCACCGAAAAAGAATTCTGCAAGATCTGCTTGTAATATTTGTTTACGCATACATTCTAGCCACATGGAGATGCTCCAAATGCATGTTTGCGGTAGATCTGCCATCTTCGCCCGTCGAATGGACAAGAATATCGTTGAATCATATTCGTGCGAAGCGTCGCAGTGGTCGAAACATATGTGAGGCCAACCGATTGAACGTTGCTGGGCATTGGATGACTCCTGTGGTATTCCATTAGATACCGGACGGTGTACTAATAGTCGTCAAAGGGACGTCCTCCTCCCTCATCACGATTTAGAAATACTTATCGACCAGATTTAGTACAATTTTATGTGTACAAACGGACATCCGTCGAATAATGACATCCTTGCGCAAGATCAGTGTTTGCGCGAGAATTTTTTGCGCATTCAACATTTTATAGGTGTGAACGAAACGCCATGAATCATTTGGTTTACGGACACAAAACGTCGGTGCGCTGTGAGGTGCCAAACCGTCAGCGTGCGTTTGAACAAATACTCATCAAAAGAATCAATTTCTCACGCGACAGTGGCCACTATCGAAGCACTGCATGTTTCAAACCCGGTTCACGATCTATTTCGTGTTGAGCTCCACGTTCGGGTGGACGACCAAAGGTCGGATTCGTACGAAAAACGTCATAACTAGTAAATAATGAGGATCAGTTGGAACCTTAAAAAAACCGATTTTCTGCGTGATTCCACACGCTGTCCAATTCCTCGAGAACGAAATCATCCGTGGCACATTATGTAGTTCCGCTGAGCCGACCTTTGACTATACTAACACGACTTCCGCAACGACTTCACACTTGAGGTCGTGAAGGAAGTCATCATAAGTGAATTTCTCGAGCTGCACCAGCTCTTCCATCATCGACAACGGTGCCAAAAGAACATTCTCGGGTAACTTCACAACCAGTAGTTGCATCCACATTATGTGAATCAGCGTATTCGCATGCAATATTCCATCATGGGGAGTAGGAGGCTGGACTAACTCACCCGCGGACTCAACCGCATCCAAAGCAGGAGTATCAATATCGCGATCAGCAAATTTCGTTGATTTCTTCACATAAGTGTGCTCAACAAAATGACAGTTGGAAGCATCACCTTTATGGTCGGTTGTACCCACTGACCCACAATCCGACTCAACCACTGTATTGGTGGAAGTATTGGCATACCCAGTCATAGACGATTCCTTCGACATTCCATTACACAAATGGCGTCAACATTCTCTCGTCTAGAGGAAGGCTACAACCGGCATATCTCCCTCAGAAACTCTTTCGTTTGGAAAAATCCCCCATGACCACCAACTATGTATTCGTTTTTACATGGCCAGTACTGGGCACAACTTGATCTATCGACACACTTCCTGAGTGACTTCCGCTGTCCCTCATTTCGATTTCGTTCACTCAATACGACTTTATGCCTTCCTGAGTGGTTACTGCTGTATCTCAGTACAACTTCGTTTTTTTGCTATGTCAATTGCATGACATACACCAACGAAGCGTAGATCATTATCATCAGCATAAAAATGCCTAGCACTTGAGCACTTCATCTGGTGGATAGTGAAAGTGTGTTCATTACTCCCAAGAGTTCCACCTACGCCAGCTCCCAATCGTTTTCGATCGACAATCGATCCATGGCTCGTACTTCTCAATTCACGGCATATTTAATTTCAGCTCATACTGTTTGTCCATCTCTAGAGCTGTGGATACCTCCTTCGAGTTGAAGTCTTCAAACCTTTGTTGCAGACCAAGCATGGTTGGCCACCGCACCACCGGCCAACATCACTGAGATAAAGCCATTGCTTATATCTAGTGTATCCAAAAGCACTGATACGTTTCCAGCAACATTTTGCATCCGCGCATGTAACGCGACGCTCCGGAGTCAAACAAGACTTCTAACGGACGACCGTAACCCTACACGCTCGCTGTGACCATGAGGAGACCACCCCGACTCGTTCTGCTAACGAAGAACAGGAATCCTTCAAGGTCTAAACCCTCCTGAGTGATTCTACCACCAAACCCACAAGAGTTTATCATTGCCTCAGCAGACCACCCTACATCTACTGGGCATATGCGACTCTTAAACGCCTCGTTATATTGGTACCACGTGACTCGAGACCATTTCAACGAGAATTGTATTGAGAGGTACTTCTCTTACTTGGACAATCACGGCGGATGTGACCAAATTTTTGACATCCGTAACAGCGAATCCGCAGCCTACGAACAGACACCGTGTTAAAATACATTGGTTTTAAATTTCCAAAGGCAGTTGTCACTGCTTCCATCGGGTTGACCGATCGACTACATGCTTGGCGCTGACGGTAGTCCTCGCGCAATGCAGTCATAATTGCATATTCCAGAGTTGTCGGGCTCTGGTGGAAGTTTCAGTCTTAGAAAGACGATAAAGGGAGTCCCTCAATAAATACAGTGACCACCACTGCCATACTGACAAGAAGCGGAGCTTCTGTACATAATCGTACAATGTGACGCTGTCTTGACGGCATCAAAAAAACATCGACTGTCGAAAAACCACATTCATTGAAAGGAACTGACCCTTTTCAGGGCTTGTCACATAGCGAAGTAGCCAGAGCGATTGACGTCTCATATTACCACCCAATCCTTCACACGGCCATCCAAATGCGACATAGTAAAGGTCACTTGACTACGGTCATCACAAACTGAATCATCGAGATGGCGATGTCGCCTAAACGCACGATTTTCATCTTTGTTCACGTGAAAGCTTTTTATGTTTATTTTCACGGGACATTCCGTTTGTCACCACCACTTGTGAGAGAGGTGACGCAACTCGGGTTGGTATGTTCTGCGATAGAATCCTAATACTCCTTGCTCATACGCAGCAAGATTTGCTTAGCGCTGAGTTATCGCCTCTTGATCCATTTGGAGCATATCGGAGACCCGTGCTCTCCGATTTAAGCTCGCAGTTTCATTACACACTCCCATTGCGAGTGTGTTAGGAGCGAATATTACTCCCTGTTGATCCAAGGACGTCCACCGCCTGTGGCGACCTTATTATCATTTGACAAATCCATCGAAGTAGTCGGCGTTGGAATGACTACTAGTGCAATTAAGTGTAAAGCGGAATTTCCCGTCCGTGTATACACACTTTTTGAGGAAGGCTTAGGTCAGCTGAGTCGCCTCACCGCGAGTTGCTGGGCCGCTGACCTACGTAGAGAGGAGGAAAGGCAGACATTCAATATTATAGCCAATAGGCTTTACACTTTTCTAACCAGATAAGTACATTCAGTTCAGATTCAACAGTACTGAAAGGAGATATACAACAATACAGGGTATACAGTTGATGTCAGACACAAATTATGTGCCCCACTCTTCAATTGTGATGGTACCTTGCCCATTGCGCGAGCATGCGGACTAAATTTGAAGAGATCGTACCATACCGCATAGATCTGCTTGTTATTGAATGAGCTAACCCTCCTCTATCGTTTTAAACAAGCTATGATGGCAAATGACTTACTCATGCGCCTACACTCAAATTTCGCTCGAAATTTTGATGTAGATATCCGTACTGATATCTCGAGCTATGCATCTCAATGGCTAGATATACAGTCAGAATTAGTACATAAATTGGCAAGATTAGGTCTAAACAACTGCACGATCAGACGTCCGAATGACACGGGCTCATTAGACGCTCTCTGGGGCATAACCAGCCACTCCCAGGACATTGCCCTGACAGCTCAATCCACGCAGAAACAAACTACTTATCTCCAGGAAGATCTGATACTAAGCTTCAAATACGTCAAGGGTACTGAAAAAGGTATGCTGTTCAGCATCACCTTGCTAAAACTTGAAATTTGCCCCGAAATAGCGGCTACATTAAAAGTCTTTATACGCATGCACTATTTGCCGTAAGAAGTCTGGTCAACTCAAGTGTATCGCGCCACTTGCGAATCGAAATGTTTTCTGACACCAGAAATCGGCATCATGTGGGGCGATTCTTTAATTAATAAAATCCGAGTCGCTTTTACCGCTTAAAAAGAGCTTTCGTCGTATGGCGCAGTATTTGAGCCCAGCAACTAGGTCCACCTCACACCTCACTCCCTGATGTGAGAGCAGCACGCGGGACGATTTTTGCCATAACGACGTGCCGAACATACAAATTCATTTAAAAGGAGATCGTGAGAAGCTGCGCCATATTTGATTTACCATGTATTACATCTGTGCAAGTGCTGAGCCAGGCCAAATTGCATCCATAGGATCTCTGAACCAGGGATCCTGGCGAAAGCATGATGGTTTTGGATTTCGCGGGATCTGCCAGCAGGCCATGCATCAGAACAAAGTAAATTAGGTTGAAGAATTCATCGGCACCAGAGTAATAACGCAAATGCAATTATGATCTGAACAATACCGCAGCATAATTTAAAATGTGTTGATTATCGCCGAACGAGAAACGATCGCGCAGATACTCCCCAGCAACGAAGTACGTGTCCTTCTAAAACTCTGAATGCAGTATGAAGCACCGTAATGCATATCATGACTAGTACTCGGTACGGATATGAAAGTGATGCCACTGAAAAACGAAAGTTACGTGAGCCACATGATATGCTAGACTTACCCAATGCATAGCTATCATGTGCTAGTAAGCAAATATTACACTTTGTATCATTCTAGCCTGATCTTAGATACACAACTATAATTTGAGCAAGTGTGAAGACAAGGTACCCTAAGTAGGCTTGCTTGGACATCTTAGCGATCGGTGAACTCATTCTTTGTGCGCTGACTGAGGAAGTTTTAAGAGTGTTAGGCGTGCGGCACCCCTATTGCGCTACATTTCCATCTTTTCAGCGTCGTTAATTGCAGTTCTAATGATATGCAAATGTCTGAATAGTAATGTGAGTCTCAAATGCATCTACCAAGACATAAAGCAAATAAAACGAATGTTTCGCATACACCTTGTGCAGTCATTACCGAACATAGCTTGGTGTGCTAAAGTGCAGGTTAGTAATCAGAGGATGGGATCAAGCACTTGATATTTACAATTAGACGACATAAAGCCTTCAAGACAATAGATATTTAATTTGCAAATCGGATTGTCTATGAATCTGAACCTATGAGAGCTGTATTTTAGTCCCGTAAAGTAGAGCATTCAAACCAGCACTCGCATATTAATTTGTATCAGAACTGTGGATTTTGATATTTGACATCTTTCTTATCAAAATCTGATTATGGATGGAAGGAATCGAATTCAAAAATCCAAAAAACTATTTTGGCGAGAAATATAGCGGTGTAGAGTCATAGCCATACAAAACATCAAATATACTCACATCGAAGGAAAGCTTCTGAGGCTTCTTAATTGACCTCGACGTGATCAATTTGATCAGACACATTTGCCGCTCCACTCCTTAGCATTCATACATTACTATAAATTCAACTTGCACATGTTTCATTATAGGATAGTGTCATGTATGTCCGCTGCACTTATCAGTGATGGCTGATGGTTTCTATTAGGAATCTACACTAGTGATGAGACCGATGTGTCCATACCATCTGATTGATTGGCGCGAGTCAGTCTCTTTGTGTAAGCTTTCGACAAAGACTCCAAGTTCAAATTTCTCAAAGTCTCCCTCAAAATTCCCAAGGTCTCCTTTGTCAGATATATAAGTTTCGCGTTTGCATGTGAAGGCCTTCTATATATATGCTTTAGGTGCTCTAGCGGATTTGTCATGTAGCATTAAGAGTTTATCTCTTTGAAATTCAATTCTATTTGAAACTTTTCCTATGACTCCTTCTTTTAATCGCAAGCGCGTGTACCGAGTTAGCGCTACCACGGAAAGCTTCCAACTTCTGGTGGCACTTTCTATTAATTCCAATGGCCAAGTTGAAAGTCTGCATAGGCTGTTTGTGTAGCATGCGCTGACCTTTCAAGATTAAAATAGACAAAGGAAGAGATGAAGACGCCGAAAGGTTCAATGCTCGGAAAGATTGGAAAATTGTGAAAGCAGCACTTTCCATCCATGAGACCATGACTTCTTCACAGCCAGCCAGCAACCTCGTGATGACAGCAAAAATTCTCCTCTGAAACTCGGTACATCTCCGTATCGTCTTGAAGAGAACAAACCTTTAGCGAGATGGCTTTCTGATTTGGATTCAGCGATGCCGCGCGACTGCTCGTGGACCAAGTCTGACCTTGCGGGCCAAAGGAAGATTCGGACGAATGGAAAGCGCTTGATCAATCCAAGTCGCTCTTTCGATTTGAAAAACTTCAAGCTTAAGCTATAGAAGGCTTTCGGGCCTCCGCAGAGCACGTTTTGATATCGTGCTCGTCTTCAGGGTACACACGATCTAAACGCTACGGAAAACGAGCGCGATCTCTTCTCTTAAATGTCTCTAAGAAGCCGAGTGATGTCCAAACGCCTTTATAACATTCATCGCATGATTCAGAGACTGTCTGATCTGGTACAGCTGTTATATGAATATGCAAATACGATGGCCGAAGCTATCGAGCGTACGGCGCAAGAAGAATTGATCAGCGAGCTTATCGCTTGTTCAACAAGACAACAAGGATGACCGTATGATGGTCTGACACTGATGAACATTTCGCGCGTTGACTCGACCATCAACAGACAGCCACGTAATGACGAAAAAAATGTTTCCGCTTCGACAAGCCCGATTACACCGCGAGATATTGTACGGTTTCTGCTCTTGACTCTGCATGCGAAAAGCTCGTTTAAAGGGAGGCAAATGCCTGTAGTGCTTCCTTTCTGACCGAACGCATGTCGTTCGACTAACATCTATTTTATGCATTCTACCTAAGTGAAGACGTTGTGCAGGGTTCTACTGCCATCAATACCAGGCCGGACCTAGAACCAACACAACCTTCGCATGCTTTTCTTGCGAGTAGAGAAACACAGATATCGTAACTTTAGCGGTGGTTCCGTCACAATTATTATTATCCTTGTCTCCTCTACAGCCCCCAATCGCTTGATCAATCAATCTGCGGAGAATATGCGCCGGTAAATAGTATAATTTTCACTCTCATTTGTCTGAGCCGTATGTC
Organism: Plasmopara halstedii; assembly: GCF_900000015.1. Taxonomy (NCBI): domain Eukaryota; phylum Oomycota; class Peronosporomycetes; order Peronosporales; family Peronosporaceae; genus Plasmopara; species Plasmopara halstedii. Next base: position 1,163,171 of record NW_020187446.1, on the reverse strand, counting down.
TTATTGGGTCGAAGAACATGGGTGTGTTTCTAGTTTGCGTGCAATCATGATCTCTTGCAGGTCAACCATGAAGCGTTCGTTACCAACTTTTATACGTAGAATTTCACGCTGAATCGATTGGTGCAATCAGAATTTAAAAAAAACGCCTACAAGAAGAGTTAAAGGGATGCTCATAAAATTATTGAGATAGAAAGATCTGGAGGAGGAAGGTCAGAACCGATAAGATTCCAGTCACATCACCATTGAGCTAGGTTGGTCTGAAGTAGCAGGGGTGATCTCGCGATCTCGTCTGGTGCAGCATGTACACAGTTCATTTGGAGATGTTGTCTCGCTCGGTTGAAAATCTTGTTCTAGTGAGGTTTGTGCGATTATAATTGCTGCGTCGTATCAGACACAAAAGCTTTTGTTGCAGACTCAGAGCTGTCGTGTCACGCATCTCTTCCACTGCTCTCAGACCTGCTCGAATTTGATGAAGGGTGAAGACCTTCGATAACGTGCTGGTCAATATCACGAGTGGCATTAACAATAACAGCATACTATGATAGATACTCCGAGAAGCGACAATAGCCGTGTAGACCGGGCTGGTTCATAAACGATAGGGTAACTAAATGTACCAAGTGGACTACATCGCACTGAAGTTTAAAAGATTTGGGGTGACCGCTCAGCGGTTTACAGAAGTTTATTCGACTACAAAGCGAAACTTTGGCGGCTTTGCGGGCTTGCATCATCTGCGAAGCACTAATCAGGAGCTGACGAATGGCTTGTGTTTAAAATTATTTGGGCATCGATGCCTGTCTGTGCGCAGAGCAGGACCGACAGCACGTTGGGGTGGAGTAGACACCGTCTTTACTCTGGGATCCAGGGTCCGTCATATGTTGGCTCAATCAAAGTGCATGAGCGCTGTGCTCAACAACAAAAGAGAGGCAGACTGCAAAACGTTCCCTGTGTTCAAGTTTTTTAATAATCAGGCAAAGAATCGCGATGAACAGTTACGTCTCATAGACACCTTGGCGCCGATATACTAAGCTCTTTTGCAATAAAATGTGTTGGTGTCTGTTGGGTCGATATGAATACGATTTCTCATGTAGAACGGGGCCATTTTGGTAATGTGGAGACCAACTCACACAATCGGCGCAATTAAGCCTTGACGGAGCCCATGAGCGTCAGCGTGTAAGGGTTGTTCGTCGCAAGGTGTGCCTTAAAGTGCCACTATCCATGGCGTCGGCAATACTTACACCATCAAGTAGCTGCTGGAGATTACGCTTCGCTTCACCAGTCTCAATCTCGTTGATTATCTCTGAATACAATACTTCGAACCAAAATGGTTAATTTGTTAAGGAAATCATTAGATTTCACGTTGTTATCAAATCAAGCAAGGCTTCGATCTTTTGCGGCGCATAAGCATGGGATTCTTTTTCATCGAAACGTCGCTGGGCAGTAGTCAAACTTGATCCGAAAGGTGCTGAATTCGTCAACGTATTAACATGCTATAACTCCACCATGACGCTTCGACCAAAATCTCATCAGGATGGTGTCAAAAATTTCACTAGCACGAATATATTCGCCTTTGCGCTTACAGCTAATTTTAAGCACCACTATGAAACAAAATGCTGTTGCCAGCGGTGGTGTCAAGCGCTGCTGCGAATACGTAGGGCTGCGATGGCAACACGACTTGGGAACCTGCGAGCAGATCGCGTCGGGCGGTAAATTATTACTGAGCTTAAAGGAACGACCTACATTCACGGAATGCTCGCCCATACAGGTTGTTATTTACCGAATAAAGCTTCTCTTTACCAGTCCACCCGGATTATGCTAGATAATCTGTCACATCTATAGACGTAGCTTTTTTTAACACACGGGGTTTCAAAAATACGACACCCTTTTAGCGCTAATGTTCCTCACGATCATCAAACCGTAAATGTTACTGCTCTAGCTGTATAAGAAGTAAGATATATGAATCACCGAAGATTGCCACTACTAGCATCTTCTGTACCGATGATTCAACGCTTTTCTCTTGGGCTATCTGGTAAACATATTTCGAAGCTTAATCGTAACAAACGGATGCTTATGCCTCAAAATCGACAGACTACATTACTCAGAATCCCAGGCACCAAATCTCTTCGTTGTGAGCCTACCGACAATATGTTTGGTCAAGTTCCCATCGATATAATGCTTGACCTGTCTAATATACAATGGATTTCTCCAATGGTTTCACCGCGCTCGCATTCTGCAAGGTGTTCGCTGATTGCGTTGGTCATGATGCTCGCTTGGGATGGCGCTACACAGTGCACGTACCAATTTCACATCGTGGCGTAAGGCAACGGCAATACGCACTCAATTGTCTTACGCTCGCACATAGTTTCGAGCGCAACAAAAACACATTTTTTCATCCCCAATTAGTTTCCTTATTATTATTATATATTTTCGATGATGATCTGTTCGTACCCAGTATTGAAGCCCACTCAAGCCGTTAAAAGCTCAGTTTGCGACTCCAATTGATCGTTTGTCAACATAGGCCTAACCTTATTCGATCACGCCACGAATTGTGCTATTGTTGATTGTGCTACCGTCTTGAGGTTTTGAGATCTCTCGATTATGTTGATAGTCTGATGGGACATTGTGTTTTGCTTTGGTGAGATGTACTGTCTCAGTTGTAACAACAGGTCTGGGGTCTGAGATATATGATCGAGTGAAAATCGACAACGCGAATTCTTTCCTCTAACCTTATTAGACTATAAGATTAACTTGCTGATCTGGCTCCGCGCCGGAGCCTAAACTCCTTTTGATCTCACCCTCAGATCCTTAAGTCACTAAGCCTGTACATGGTGGATGAGTCCAGCGGAGCTACGCCAACATTTTGCATTGATCGGTGCCTTGGTAACTTCTTAGACGCTGAAGCATCATGACCAGATGCTAACGCGTATGCAAAAACCACATTGACAACTGACTCGTGTCAATAACAGTCCACCAGCTCCTCTTGCTTGTGTGAAAGGCACCAAGCCCCCTTAGAACCTCACCCAGTTCAGCGGCATGACATACAAGCACGGAAGCCAAGATCAAGGTGTTTGTGGGCCAGTCCAAGCACACATGTCGATAACAACTGCCGATTTATTGAGACATAAATTTTTGACTCACCTCCTGCCATCTGCCGGTGCGCATTTTCTTGCTTCTGCGCCATGCACGCACCGACATCATTTACTGCGTACGCACTAGGTTGAATGCACTATATATTGTGCGGCATTTGTTCTTTAGATGTGTCTCAGCAGCAGGGCCGTGCCCTGCCTTATCTACATTTTTTGTCACCTAGCCAAAGTTGTTTGTTGTCGGCCTTGGTCGCCCACCAACCAATACACATGGTCGGCTGGACCTACCTGCCGTGAAGGGGATCTATGGCATACCACACATTGCATCACGCTCCACTTACTGTGAACGTGTGCAATGATGGCCAAATTTGCCAACGTACACCTCTGGCATTGGCGACTGAGCTTCAGGTTGTCTACGGTAAGTTGAGTGTATATTTACGTGCTTGTGTGTAAGATGACGAGCAATAAACGTCACTACAGGCTGCAATCACCCAAATTCGATGGTCTCATTCGTACGGTAATTTTTTTTGGAGCCAACTCAGGGATCTTTCGCTGTGCGACTTTGGTAGTTGTCCAAAGTTCTACGATTATCTCACTTCCAGCTTATTTAACCACGTTCTGACGCAATATCGCACCCGAACAATCCTGTTGTAATATCTGTAGCTCTTTACATGAGTGTCCAGAGCATTTATACAGATGAATTTCAAACGGTAATTATATCGTGTCAAAAATCGAATGAGAAGGCGATTAAGGTCTGAGAGCAATTTGCCGCCTTGAGCCCTTTTTCTGATTTCTCAATTTCTCGCAAAGTCTCCAATCAAGACGCCCAAGATCGGATAAACCGCGCACTTCCCAAAGCCTTTGAAGCAGCTCCAACAATGATTTGCTACGCAAACAAGACGACAACTAGGACCGGTATCCTGACTACACGGTCATCACTAGAGCTCAGAAGGGTGACTGGCAAACCGAGTCTGATTTATGATCCGGTAGTCGCAGATGAGACCCCCATGGTTAAATGTCATCATTGATTAGTGCGACCAGATAGTGACTTCGCAGTTATCTCTGCACCAGGGTCAAAGACTAGAAAATCGTCGCCAGTGCCCGAAAGAGTGGCGGGTGATTCGAGCGTGACGTTTGCTGTTGAGGATGCGATCAGCAATTTATTGGACGGCGTGCCGACAACAAAACCAGGAGGCGGCAGCTACTTCCAAGTTGCTTGTCACGCCGGATCAAATTCCGGCTTTGAGTTGCGACATGGACCGTGCCTTTTGGCGTGAAATGACCAACGGCTATAGGAAAGACGCTCATCAAGCTGTCTCAATACAACATGGTCTCTAAAAATTAGAGAGCATTCTTTAAGACAACGTGGACTCTAAAAAATAGAGATCATTCTTTGCAAGGTACACAAAAGCTTTGTCGCGCGGCTTCGTCGGCAGCTAGTCGTGCCATGTATTATAGCAAGCAAATAACGAAGACGGCCGACGTGGTGGAAGCCCCCGGATTTTCACTAAAATAGTGCAGTCAGGGAAGAATCTTTTGCGGGCTAGATACTCGGTAAACTGACGCCATAGAGCGCTTGGTCCTGACAAGTCCTCAAAGTCATGCACCAAGCGGACTTTACGCTTTGATAGAACGAGATAAATACACTTCCACGGTTAAAGTACACATTACACGCTTGTTAGTCGGGCGTAGACCAAAGTTCAGAAGCACCTCATGATGAAGTACGATGAGTAGTAGTAGATACGTAATGAGAGTGACGACTGGAAGACGAATGTGCCTTTTACAAGCCCGCTTCAGTAAGCGGACATTCAATTAGAGCGTCGTCTCACACGCTTTTTGCAAATTACAAAGCATGAAGCGGTCATCGAGATAAGATTTCTAGTCCACCACTTTACAGTCTGCTTCTTTCATGAGACAACTTTCGGCTACCGACCCATGGTCATATTTATCTTGCTCACGTATATGTTCGGCTTCTTTGCACTATAAGGAAGCGGAGCGACGAGTGAGGTTCCCGCTTTTTTAAAAATGACAAAGGCTGAGGATGAGCCAGGTTGAAAGCGATCCCGACACTGGGGTAAACTTTCCAAAGCGGAATTTCTAGCTCTGATGAGGTTTCTGATTGAGATTACCCCTTTTCACAACAAGATGCTGGTGATAACACATATGTATTCGTCGACCAACAAAAAATTTCAAATTTTGGTCGTTGAGCAGTACCGGCGAAGATTGACCTTACCGCTATTGAAAATTAGTAAGATTTATTATGTTTGATGTAGCGCAAACATAGATCAGTATTTTAGGCGGTAAACACTGCATGTGTTGTTTGAAAAATCTACTTTAATAAGTTCTTATGTCCCACAACACATTCGAGTGCGCTCCGTCTCCCTGTAACGTTGGCATATTAATATTTTATAGAGTGATTCGCAGCTGAAGCATCGCCCATGCGCATCACCAACAAAATCCTTGGAATAAACCACTGGAATTACTGCAAATCAAAACCAGGTTAATATCAGCAAGTTGAATTTGATCGTAGCCCCTCGTCCACTTAGATTAAAACTGAAGCCAATTTGCGGCGGTATTTAGGGTCATAGTACCGCCGACAGCTGCGAGATGCTCTCAATCGCTTAGACTGCCCATATAGACCACAAGTCTTTATTTAATGGAGTGTTAACACTCTGCTGGAAATTAGCAGGCTAGCGAAAGGCACCGACATTTGCAACAAGGGCTTCGTCGGCTGACACATTCACACTCGCACTCATTTGTTTTTATCCAATTATATATATTGGCTGCCAATACATTCACTTACTGAGCAGTATAACTTCTCTCCAGAAGTGGCCATCCGGAGTGATGACATCAGGATTCAGTACTAAAGCTATCATGAGGCACCACTACATACTGAGTGTTATGTGGTTTAGCGATGTAACACAGCAAGCCGCAAAAAGGCATAGCGGTGCAGGAATGCAAACCGCGCGCTTCGATAACGCGACATCTAAGATTTCAAATGCCTTTTGTCTAAAAAATTCAGCAACGCTGCATATGTTTCAACTGAAACGTACGCTGTAGGTATCGCCATATTTGTCTACGCCAGCATCTTAACATGCGTCAATTCATGCGTGGCACGAATGCGCACCCACCACCGCATCAAGACAATCCATACCTTCAAGGTAATTTGCAAATAACGTTATTTATCAACCGCTCTCTGTGAAAGATATGATGTACAATATCACTATGCGCAGCGAAGCATGTATGTATAGATCACAAACGGCTTAGAGCCAGGCAGGTGCACCTTGATCTTGACAAGGTATACTTCACTGCAATAAGACCTCGTGTATGAGCTGAATAGTTTTTCTCACAAACTTCCATCTCGCAATATGTTAACCGCGATTACGCATTCATTCTTATCGGCATCTGCTTGTGGTAAAATGCAGCCTCTTGGACTGGCCGAAGGTCTCGGACGATGTGGAATGGCCGATCAGGATTCGGAACAGCAAGAATCGAGGCAAGCATGAAGCTTTTTTCGCCGACTATCGGTCACCTCAATTTGGCATCCCAATATTCTTTGCTTTCTTTGAGGAGGTTGGTAAGGGGTCGTGGTGAGTCGGCATAGTTTGCACTGTGCACGTACAGGTAGTTGACCAGACCATGTCTCTCAATCGATTCTATATAGACAGCATTATTGGCCAATCTACAATTGCCTTTTTTCGTGTTGGTTATGTTCGTAGGTCATGCTTTGTAGTAAATCAGCTCGGAAAAGAGATCTTGCTGGCCTTAAAATCGCGCTCGTCAATCATTGGCGAATAGCTTAGTTCAAGGCGCATTCTCGCTAGCGCTTAGTGTGGCTCTCTTTGTCCGACTTCTCGTTTTCCTCACCACTATGGACGAATATATCGTCGAAATCCTAAACCGTGAGCCATATACCCATGATGCGATTTGAGCACTGTATCACCAGACGATTAACCGTCGTTGGGGCATAAGGCAGTCTCTGTGTCATAATAAGGTAGCCCCAGGCATTCCGTTCAAAGTAATTATAATACTGGGAAGGGTATCGCTTTGTCTAATCGTCATTTAAATTATTCATCAAGCGAGGTCAACGGTACAGAACAAGCGCAGCCGATCATGCTTTTCGTCAGCACTTTTTTAAATATTTAGTATTTGTGCCAGAATCTTCACTGGAGCCAGCTTTATTATACGCATGCATACTTTGCCACTTTCCTGGAACCTATCTGGCCCAGAATTCCAGCCCTGGGATATGGTATTTAAATTCTCCATCAGACTAGCCTTGTTTTCCCATGATAGAAAGCGTCAATGACGTCACACCGCTCCTTGGCTAAGGCTTTTGTTGTGTCACGCCTATTTTTACGAACGGAGTCAATACCTTGATATATTACCCATCCGGGAGTAACACGTGTGGTTGATCTTTCTTCACTTAGTCGTGGTATTATTCACTCAAGGATAGAAAAAATACTCATGATCTTTGACGAAAGCTGTCCCATTCTTCGCATGAAGTGCTTACGATATCTTAGATAGTAACCTTTCCAAGATGGAAGACAACTTCAGCCTCTTCTTCTTCTAACCGTGCCATTTCTGCGACTTCACTCTCTTCCAGATAATTCACAAATGTTATTAGGACAATATCGCGAGGCTGTGATAGCAGTCTCACAACCCCTGAGCTATCCCCGGCACCATTCAGGAGTTAAAAATAAATTTCGTCATCTGAAGCATCGATGCTACACACAGTGGACACGTCACCCGGCAGTGTATACTCAGCTATAACGTCACATCGAGATAAGGATAACCGTCTTTCACATTATTAAGGCTTAGCTCTTCTACTCGCGATTTACAGCCGCGCATCGAATTTATGCTCGAGTCAAAGTGAGCTGACTTTTGCCTCCTAACAGAGGTGGATACATGATTTATCAAAGCTTCATCATATAGTCGTAGCCTTCCAGCCACGCCGTACTAAGATGATAGCGTTCCAGCAACGCCATATCTAAGATGAATACTATAAAAACATCAGTTTTAAGGACAAGACAACATTTCACGCTATTAAATTCCTCAAACCTCACTTAAAGGGTGACAAGAATCTCCCACACTTTAACAAGAGCCCCATTGAACGACGTACGGATATCGTAGCCACTGTTAGCATTTTCAATGCCTCAGCGTACTACTGTTAAATGTTCAACGGTCTGGCGCCAATATAATTGCACTACGCTACATAATCAATTAGGATTTTTTTCGCGTAATCTTGTGTACTTAACCCTTGCATATTTGGTACAATTGTATCAATATCCGTAGACACCGGAGTATCGGTATTTATTTAGATTTTGGAACTCAGAAAAGAAGCACATAATTCGCTAAGAAAAAACAGGCTTGTTATGAGCAATGGTAATACTCGTCTAGCAATGGAGATATGTGGATATGGTTAGCTGAAACGTAATATTAGAATGGACTCTGTCAAGTCGTAGACCTCGATACGAGATATGTCCCTAATAATACGTATAAAATAAGTATTAGCTCAGATGTATGTATGCTCTTTTGGAGTAGCATCGAGTCCGACCCTTTATAGGAGTGTTGCTTGTTTTGGGCAGAGTACTCACGAGTTCAACGGGTTTGCTGTGGTAACACTCACAGATGTTAATTTTGTACCATCTAACATGATCCGAGAACCTTCAACGTAAAAAGTTAAAGTCAGCTTTCAGGACTCAATATATTCAAGATTAATGCAGATCAAATCAATATTGAATATTTGTTACATCTTTCATGATTCTATTATTGTTTTTGTTAGACGTGCGGTCATCTTTATAATTACCAATATAATCGGTACTAATGATTACTCAAAAATGCAAACAGGTTTCGTACAATTGTACAGTATCGACTGGATACAATTAAAAGTGTAAAGTGGAAATACGCAATACAGAAAAGTATCGTGGCGACCGGAAGATGTGCTGTGATACTAGCCTGCGTTGCTAGCTTCATTAAATGCAAATAACGGCTTTCGAAAGGAGCGACACATTAATGCAACGAGCATAACCATACTAAGCGAAGAGTGATGAGTGCCAACCAATGCAGTCTAGTACTACCAAAGCTTTATGTATTGATCATCACCAGAGAGGGCAAAATCGATGACATATGTATATTGAGAGACTAGCACGACAGTGGTGTGTCCGGACACAAAACGTTGCGAATGCAAAACCTTGTATAATGCTTGTAGTCAGCGCGTTAGCCTGGTAAGGACCAGCAGATATTACTTTTGCGTTGCGTCGACGACGTTTCTGCTTGTACGAATTTGATCAGTTGCTGCTAATTATGACCCCTCCTGAAGCTTTATGATCTCGCTACAAAGTCGCAGCGCTTTCATACAGATCGCCGTTACTGATCTCATTCCCGCACCAACTACTGCATCTTTTCGTACGTTTCCATAGTGAGAGTCGTCTTGATTCGATCAGCGAAATGTCACTGATTGGCCAATACATTCTATCATTCATCACAGAACCTTCTGCGGTGGTACGACAGAAACACTTCACCAAACAAACGGAGCTTAACGCGTTTAGTTTAGCAAATACTTTCTTCAGCGAAATTCTTTTAGTCGAAGGCAGCTTGCCTTAAAATATTTGAGTTGGTTCGATTTATAGCTCATTGCGATGGTGACAGACGAGTCTGCTTCTCGTTTGTTCCTCGAAACTTCATGACGATAAAGCACTCGCAGTGAAGCGATTGAGCAGGCGCTTACTGTACTTGAAAGTTCAAGGATTTAGCAAAAGTTGCCAAATGCTATACCCCAAAATCATGTAAAGCTCTTTCAGGATTGCAAATTAATTTTACATATTATGAGCTCACTTATCAAAACAATAGATAAAACAGCAGTATATGGATTGGCTTATCTGATTGCGAGCAACTTGTTCAGAAAGAAAGCTAAAGTCGAAACCAACATTATTAAATTTGACTCAGTAATAATATAGAAAGCTGTGATAGGTGGGTGTTACATGGATGCCTGTTGACTCGATTTATCCAAAATTACTCATCAATTTTAGACAGAACTTATAAGCTGTCTATTCATAAATAGATTCGTAATAATCTTAACGTTAAAGTCTTGGTACGTGAGTTTTTTAATGGCAACAAATGTTGTAATTTTTCTGGCGAGTTTTATCGAAAAACAACCGGGATGGGTTGGATAAAGAGGGGGTAGCACTCATTTCATTGATGCTGAGGCATAATGGGAAGTGTCACACCGACTTTCGGGTCTATACGAGAAAATCAGCTTGTATATTGCATGATTGACTAGTATGTGTGCATAGTCTGCTTGTAAGGACTTTGGCACTCCCTGAAGAGTAAAACGTGTAAGAACACTTCTTAAGACTATATATTCCTCAAAGATTCTACCAGTCTACTGAATCAAGAAATTTCCGAGCCATAGTTGGGGGATGTCACGTCTACAGGTTCACAAGAAAGGCGTCATCAGAGCTTTTCTTTGTAGATGATTCGCCCGCTAACAGTGTGGCATTTGCGAGGAAGTTGCATCGTCGACGGCAAGCTCAGCTTGCTCAACGAACCAACAGACAGCACTCCTGGCAGCACTGCTGGCAGGACTCATACTTACAATCGACTCCAGCTGAGCGCACGAGCCTGATAGCGACAATGGTGTTTAACCAATTATCGAAGATGGTCCAATTGCAGTGGCAGCACTTGCGCAACGCACTTGACGCCAAAGGTCACGAACATCGCATGCACCAGCGTTTGGAAAAGAAGCAGGCTAAGCAAAAGCGCAAAGCGACACGGCGAGCCATGCGAGAGGCCCGCCGTGCGAAGCGCAAGGAGCGTCACAAGCTGCTCTCTCCGACTATCATTGACGAGCATGCGAATGACGTTTTTTCATCATCATCTGATCATGGCATTGAATCGAATAGTACACCTGAGACGTGCAGTAAGGACTCAGCGCACTTTGCTGAAGCCCTTCTGGCAGACGATGGTGCTGTTTTCATTATGAATGACACAACTGGGGGACAACCGGACAGATTGCAATCAAATATCGGAGTAAGCACTTTCTCTAAAGAGACGGTGGAGTCAAAAGTAACGGTCTATGCAGTCGCTACCGTGCCTAAAATTCCTATTGAGATTACACTTGAAGTGAAGCCACAGCTGGATCAAAAGCAATGCAATTTTTACGATTCCCTGGGCGGCTACAGTACTGTGGATGAGGAAGAAGATGAGCTACGTGAGTTGCGGACACGCAGCCATCGAGAGAGTGATGCCGAGCTTGACGTCCACAACGGAAGTGCAACTGTCTTACCTACTGCAAAGAAGGATTTACATCCTAGCATACATGAAAAGCAACCCGGAGACAATATTGTTGGATCGGGTTCGTCCCCAGTAACAGCAGAGTCATCTTTGGAAATGTTCAGTACTAGGTCGCTAAAAAGCTTGTTTGAGACCGAGCACATAGACGAATTAATCAATTTGGAACTCATCGACGAGTATAGAACATTCGATAAGGAAACCTCGCGCAGTTTTTCCGTCGCCGACAACGAATACGATGGGCTTCGTGCACTTTCAAGTAAAATTTCTGTTGCGATGAATCAAAGCAGTGACGTTGGGACGATCAGTGATTTAAATCGAAGGGCCACGCCCTCATCGAAAATGCAAGAGCTTGAAGTGAGTTTTGACAGTAGAGTAGAGACTGTCCCCAACACAAACGAGTTTCTCAACGTTAATTTGAGTGCTGAGTACTCAAAATCTTCATTTGCCATGGTAAAAAATGGCCTTATACAGGCATCAACCACGCTACCTCGACTTTTGAGCAAAGAGGTGTATGGTGCAATTGAGCCACCTCGTCAGCACTTAAATGGAAATATCTTCAATGTCAAGACGGAAAGCGAGCCGAGTGTCTCTGAGGCCGTGGTAAAGATGACAGAGAAGAATGCTTCGCAGCCCGTCGCGTTTTTAGAAAAGGAGATGATTGCTGGCGATTTTGGAATGCCAGATAAAGGTGCGTTTTGAGAACGAAGAAGTCTCCTTTTGCTTGTACAACTCTTACAAAAAAATGGTGTTACCTCAGCAGCGATACACGAGTACGCCAGTTCTATCTATGAAAGCCTTTGCGCTCGTGAACATCGATACCACGTCACTGAAAACATTTTCGCCAAGCAACAAAGCGTGCGGCCCAAAATGCGCGCAGTACTTGTGGATTGGCTCGTCGAAGTCCATCAGCGATTTGAACTCGAGACGCAGACACTTTTTCTTACGGTTAATTACATTGACCGATATCTGGCTCAAATTTCAGTACAATCACAGCGTTTTCAGCTTGTTGGAGTTGCAGCTCTACTGATCGCATCCAAGTTCGAGGAAATTTATCCGTGCGATATGGATGATCTACTGTATATCTGCGAGCGGTCTTATGCCAAGGATGACCTGGTTGATTGTGAGAGGAGCCTGCTGAACGTATTAAATTTTAATTTGGCAGTACCAAGTGTAAGCAGTTTTCTTGGCTACTATTTATCGTACTTTGATGAGGAAGACGAGCTCATCGGTCAGCTGGCTAGCTACTTCGCTGAGCGTTCGTTGATGGACTTTACCTTTGGAGCCACATACGAACCTTCCATTATTGCTAGTTCGTGTTTGCTAGTAGCCCACTGCTACGCCAAGGGTCAGGCACCTAGCCTTGTTTGGAGTTCTCGCCTCGAAGATCTCACTGGCTACGCAGCCGAGTCAATCACCCCGTGCACGCGAGATTTGTGGTTGATTTTGACTCAACCTTGCGAACTTGTGGCTGTTGCGACAAAATACAGCACTAAAGAGTTTGGCGAGGTCGCTCATTTGCCCCTGGAAAATCTCAAAGCGGTGTTTGACTGACCTCTGTTCAACTACATTAACATTGTATATAAGTATTGGTTTGACTTTTAGATTGCAGGTGCACAAATAGAAGTTTTGCACTTGATTGTACCATTTCACACGATCTGTCTATATTAAGTAGAATCAGTCCTGCCGGCACTCCGGCAAACACCTGAAATAGAAGCCTGCAGTTCCTGTGCTGTTTGTAATAGTGAGAAAAAATTGAGATCAGTTTTTTCTCAGTAGGATGGCGGCCAGCCAAAACTGCAGCATGCAACGGCCACACATGTATTTATTCTGCTGACATGTTTCGAACATTCGCAAATATTTTTGTCCACTTTTAGTCACCAATACATAGCGCCCACCGAGCAAAATATTTTGTTTTCTTTCGAGGTTGCAACCCAGTTGCCTCATTTAGAAGTTATTAGTATATATATTACATTAAGAAGTTTATCATTTCTTATAAAGTCGTTTAGTGTCTTGAACTAGAGGTCTTCATCATGTGGAAGCACAACATGCTGAGTGTCATGTGGGTCAGCGCTGTAATCAAGCTAGCCTTAGGATAAAGGATAGCGGTGCACGTGTGCAACCGCGAGATGCGATGAAGTGACATGTGGTTCATAAACTCCTTTTTTTCCAAAGCTTTCAGTATTGTGACTCATGGTGCGTCTGATCCGTATGCTAGACCTTTCGCCTTGTCATTAGACGACGTCCCATCTTGAGAAGCAAAATTCATAATAAGGCGATGCAAAAACCATATGAAGATGCCCCAGCTTGTAGACTATACTCGGCAATGAAAGATGCTCACCTTGCCATTCTCTGTGATGGATGTGGTGACAAAATCGCTGTTTCCAAGGACGCTTGATTCGTATAAAAATATATAGTGGCGTAGATCCAAGCAGGTTCATCCTGAACTAACTTCATCACAAGTCATTTCATGTGGTAAACAGAATGTTATAACTTTGCCGCTTTAAGCTTATGAGACTCAAACGCTCACACGCGTAAATTTTCATCGTCCAACATGAAGGAAAGCACAACCTGATACAAAAGCTGAAGTGTAGCAGACTACATGAATTAGCTGATTTCAATTGGGCACGCATGAGACTATCTATCACAGCCTTGGAAGTTGGCTATTTCCCCCGCACTACTACTTGACATTCCTTTTAATGAGAATGAAGTTGGGTTGAGGTCAATCCACGACGGCATAGTTTGCACTATACCTGTGCGAAGATTTGACCTGGCCAAGCCACTTCCCAAAATTTAAAGTCAAATGGCATCAATGTAGAGTCCGAGGCACCCGGTAAATTATAGACTGAATGAGTGGTTTACAAAAGGAAACTATCCTATGCCAAATATTATGCTGCTGGATTGTTTGTGGTAATCATGCAGTAGACATGAACGTTCTCTACTTACATAATGTCTTGTTTTTTATCTTAGTTCTTGTTCTTGTTCATTTCCTTGTTCTTAATCTGATTTTCTCACAAGTATCATAAGCATACTGGCAATCTGTTGAGTGTTTATTTACCGTGAAGCATTAATGCATCTATTAAATGACTGCTACGGTTTCGTTAAGCTAGCAATATAAAAAAACCGCCACACTTTATCTTCTCAGATTCTGCCCAAAGACCATCCTGCCCAATGGCACAACCTCAAGATGAGACCCGAGCACTGCTCTCTAATGTGATTCTCCCATTCGGTTTTCTTTCGCCTGTTTAACTATATTCAAACATATCATCGATATAGATTTAAGCACAGCCACGGTGTGGCCTGAACTGATACGTCACCAGAAATTTGAACGTTGCTGGTGTATTGGACAGTTGCAAGGGCATCATGAGCTACCGGGGCATCCCGCCGAGGACTCACTAAAGTGAGAGGCATTTCGCTGTCATCACATGAGGTTTAAAATAATTCATCATCAGTTTAAGAGCGCAGAAAAAAGTACATCCGACCATGCTGCTCCGTAGTACGTTCTGTTGGAGAAATCCATTTTTGTTCGACACCATGGCAGTATCGAGCTTTTTGAGGCATGTCACTTTCCGCTCGCATTTCTGTCACATAAATTCGACCCCGAAAAGCGAAAATGTTCACTCCCAGCAAACCCACTTCGTGTTTTGCACGGAAGGCAGGAAACCTTCGACAAGAAGTTTATTTTATGATGCAATTCCCCATCCGGGGTTGGAATGCGTGGTGGGTCTCGTGTAATCAGGACGCAGTATTTATTTTACAAAGGTCTACAATAATCCGCAGAGTTTAAGAGGATACCTGCTTCTTTCTTGCACTCAATGCTCTACGACTGTCTTCAACGATAGACTCAAACCTGACGAATGAGGATAGCAGCTTTCTCGGTTCCCACCATACAAATTCGGTGACTTCACTATCTTGCACGCCATTCACATAATTCCCTGTGACAATTCTTGGGACTATTCTTCTATGTCGTAAAGTTCTCTTGCAGAAGTCTGTGAGGAGAGACTTTCAATCATAAGGACTACCCTGCTCACTTCAATCACGAATAAAAAACATTTTCGCCACTAACCGTGAAACCAAACTGCTCCGCACGGTATAGAACATGATTTTAAAATTAAGGTTGCTCTTCCGACCATTGCCATGGCATAATACTTGGTGAAAAAGATTACTACCTACTTGCCCACAGTGTGTGGTGGTACATCCCTCATGTACTTTCATGCACTTAATATTGTATGATACACCTGGTAATCCACCACTATACAAAAACGTGGAAGTCCAGGTGAGTTCACTATGAATGGATTCAAAAGAAAGTGTTTTTTTTCGTAGAGAGATCAGGAGTAAAATCTGTGCTGATAGTCGGAACCATCAGACTGACTAAGGGCGCCGAACTTTGTGCTGATGGTTTTTCCGTGATCTGGATATGCCTCAAGCTACGCAATGCGATTGCGAATTCGAGATCTAGATCATCTCAGAATTGGACGCACACCACGACTCTTAGATAGAGTCGACTTGCCTCCACAATCAAGAGAGCACACAAGAGCAAGATGGCCTACTTTCAAGATAATAGCTCGATTGGCGGGGATATCAAGGGAATTAGAAAAAATCTCTCAAATGGGAATAGTTGTGGAAGTTTGAGGCTCCATTTTGGCAAGTTTTACCTGATATCATGACTGCTTACGACCTGGCACACCCTTCGTTTTTATCTATTTTCGAGTTCAGGCTCGAAGTCTGTCGCAGCTAGCGCTACACTAAAAATTGGGGGTAGCCTTGAAACAAAAACACCATTAGTTACTAGCGGATACAGCTGTTTCGTGGAGTTGGGTGGGTAGGAGAATAAAAAGAAGGGAAGCTGGATGTGTTGTTAAGTCAGCTCACAACCCGCGTCGTCTTTTGACTTTACAAAGTCGAGAATGAGTCAATGCCTTAGACGACCCATCGAGTCGCTGAAAAACCTTTGGATTGACAAGTCGGGGTGTTGGTGATTTTCTCATACAGTGCGCAAACTGAATGTGAAGCTCATCAGCATTGTCGCCAACTTTTAGTTTCATTTCTATGGACTTACCAATTAAAAGAGAGCGCAGTTCATAGCGGTCTCTCGAACACAACACACACGCTTGTTCGAAGAGAAAGCGATTTCCGATATGGAGAGGGGTATAGGGCACGAGACTCCCGATTCTTTCTTTTATTTTATTTTTGATGATGATGATTTTACCATCATCAAAGATGGGTCTAAGAGGGTTTAATGTATGCCGTCAGGTTGGCAGAGCCTAGAAAAGACGAAACCAATCGGGCGTTCGATGACTGGGCCATTCGGACTGGAGCGCGAAATTATGACACTGTTATTGACTGCGATATCAAGACCGGCTGAGTAGAAAATAATGACGAGCCTATGCTTCTTGTCAAAGAGATACGTACAAGCGGATTTATGTCGAGTCAATTAGGTTCATACCGCAACGACGAAACAGATGGAAGTCTACGTTATGCAAAATGACGATGCTGCTATTTTGAAACTGAGCGAAATTTTTCACGCCGTGAACAGCACATCAGCCACAAAAAGGTGACTGTTGAGCCATATGGCGCACTCGATGTAAATACTTCGATGAATCGCAACGATTTTAATTTGTTCGCTGGACTGCTACATAAATATGATGCGAGCTTCGAAGTTGATGAAAGCATTGTATCTATATGGTTGAACCACCTTAAGCACGTCATATAAAGCAACGATGAATCGGCGTGTTCGTATTTTGTTGAAATACTTCAAGTATATTCTAATAAACCCGATGGAGAAAACCGGAACAGTGATCATAGTCAAGGGAAGACAAGGAAGCGAAACAGAAGCCGCTTTTGATATTTTCAATCGATACGTTATCGGCCCAATCTGTCATTCACGACCCCACGTATAGATCTGATTACAGGAAGATTCAATATCATTCGCCAGTCGATGAATATGTGCGTTTTAGATGAGGCTGTGGATAACTCTGATCGATCGGTGATGAACGTATTCCAAAAGCCTGATTACCTCAGATGAGGTCCAAATTGAATATAAAGGAAAAGAGCCAATCACCTTGAATGACTTCGGCAACTATGTTGTTATCTTGAATAATGATTTTGCATCGTTCATTGAAGAATCCGATCGACGATCATTGACAAACAATGATATGATGTAGACAGTACTTTGACAAATACTGAAAAACTCTGGATAATATTCCACTGGCTGGTCAATAATGTTGCTATCAATGATGATTGGCATCCGCAGGACACTCCCATCACTTCATATAAGCAAACACTGAAGCACTCACAGGCATCAACTCCGATCAAATTCTTATTACATACAATGGAGGTGTTGAAAGAAAATAATGATGACGAAACGCGCGAAGTCGAGATGAAGAGCGAGCTGTTCCCTCAACTCCTTACATTCTGCGAAAGTCAGGATTACAAGAAGATGTCCATGAGATCGTTCAGTATTATTGTCAATCCATACATGCATAATCGCAAAACTAAT
>NW_020187446.1:1131181-1145290 GCF_900000015.1 Plasmopara halstedii | reverse complement strand
ATGGGTATTACCAATTGCTCATGAGAGCGAGTGATATTCCGCTGACAGCGGTGAGTACCCCGAGCCGCATGTTTTGGGGGTGGTTGGAGATGCCTCAAGGACTGTCAAATGCACCAGAAACATTAGATCGTCTTGTGATGCAGTTGTTCAGTCCCCACCAGACGTATGCACAGAAATACTTCGACGATATCTTCGTCCGCAGTCTTGCGGAGCACGGGAGGATGGAGGTGTTTGTCTGCATGCGCACGAATAAGCTGTATGCTAATGCAGACAAGTACATCCTCGGGCCTGAAGAATTAAAGGGTGCTTTATCTGGAAGCGTGGCTTTCAAGCGGATCCCGCTTAAGTCAAGGCTATTAAACACTGGCTGGTTCCAAAGAATCAAAAGGACTTGCGCTAATAATTTGTTCGCGCCATCTACTTTCAAGATTATAGCAAGAACTACGCAGAACTGGCACGATCACTGTCCAAACCTTTTAAGAATGATGCAGAATGGTTTTGGGACACCGAGCATCGAGAGGCTTTCAAAGACAGTCTTTTTCATGCGTCAGTACTGGCGTTGTCACACCCTGATCTTTCCTTAAGTGTTGTCTAAACCACTTTGGACTTTTCTATCTGCTTTGCCCTGCTACAAGCAGACACTGAGGGGCGAGATCGAGTAATCGCGTTCGAGTCTCCTCCAGCTCAAACCTACGGCGAAGAACTACCCAGTTTACGACAAGGATTTACTTGCGATGCACTTGTCATGTTCAGGGCACCTGCTTGGCTCCAAGCCGTTCGTGATCTACACAGATCATAGGTCGTTACGCACTGAGACTTATTCGCCTCACCTCTCGCAGAGGTTGGCCAGGTGGCTCCCATTCTTTGCAGAATATAATTTGATGTGAACTATAAGCCAGGAAAGCAGAATGCTTTGGCTGATGCGTTGTCACGCAGACCAGATTATGAGCTTGCTCATGTCACGACGGTGACGTCGTTCGTTACGGAGTTGAAACGCGCCGCGTACGCGGGTGATGATATGTGTGTAGCGCTGCTACAGTCTCTCGGGAGCAAGGGGTTTGGAAACTAGTTGTCGACGCGACTGCGTGCACGGTTACACCGATATTCATTGAAAGTTTTTTGCTGTATTATAGCACTAACTCGACGGATACGCCACGAATTGTGGCTCCTCGCGATGAGGATTTGAAATACATATTCTCTATGAGGCACTCGACACCCCACTCAGTGGTCATCTTGGTCGTGAAAAGACCTACAGCTCAGTGAGTTGCCACTACTGGTGGCCCAAGCTGTACAAATGGACGTGCACCAATGTGCGTACGTGTGACTCGTGGCAAAGGGTGAAACCGTCTCTGGATGCGGCAGCACCGCTGGCCAGTTTGCCGGTACTCACCAGGTGTTAGCTGTCCATGAGTATGGACTTTGCGTTTGGTCTGCCGAAGAACTGGCCGGGCAGCACGGGTGTCGTGGTCTTTGTGGACCGTATGAGCAATATGGCTCATCTAGCGGCGGTACCGGACACCATCGACGGTGTCGGTTCAGCGACGCTGTTTGTGGATCGTGTCTTCCGACAACATGGACTGCAGAAGTCAATTGTCTCTGACCGAGACCGACGTTTCACTGGAAAGGTTTGGTCGACGATCTTCAGGGTGCTGGGCACCAAGCTGGATATGTCAACAGTGAACCATCTGCAGGCCGATGGCCAAGTTGGGCGCGTGAATCGCGTCGTCGGGATCGTTCCTTGCACCGTCTCCGCTGCGACGCCGAAGCTAGATCGCCATGCTGTCACTAATAGAGTTTGCTCTCAACAATGCTGTGCATTGGTCCACCAGCTACACGCCGTTCTACGTGAACGGGCTCGTTCATCCTCGCGTCCCATTGATGCCGCCATCCTATGGTTCAGGGCTTGGTGTGGAGGAATGGCTGAGCGGCTAGCTAATGTTAGCCCTCTAAATGTGCGCAAAGAAGTCGATGACTTCCTATCTACCAGACGGAGTGTCTCACGACACGTTCGCGAGGTGATGACTGATAGCCAAGACATGCAGAAGGAACATGCAGACGGATCAGGCAGACGAAAAAATTTCAACTTTACGGTCGGATGCCAAATTTTACATAATGCTAAGAGCCTTCCCACCCATGCAATTTCTGCTTTAAAGCTTCGTCCACGGTCTATTGGACCTCTGAAGGTTGTGGCGAAGCGTGGCCTTGCATATACGCAAAACCTTTCGAAACGGATGCGCACCTACCCGGTGTTTTATGTGAGCTTGCTCAAGCCGTACCGGGATCCGGCACAAGTAAACGCGGAAGCTTTGGCGCCGGAGCGAGGCCCACAGTCGCTCATCTTTCCAGAAGCTGGATCAGCAACTGGTTTTGAGCACGAAGTGCAATAATCTCCATCTTAACGGCGCAAAGCGCTCCACCGTCGGCTAGGGGCCGCTTTGACAGAGCGCGAATGTCCTCAACGTGAGGCAGCCGGTGCACAAAATGCTCCAAGCTTTCGAGGTCTTCCGCGCAGCGGTATACAACCCCAGTTTGATGCTCAGCGGAGTCCGATTGAGACGGACCTCGTCCGCATGAGTTCTAATAGTATCGCGAATTACCGGACGTTGATCAAACCATTCGTCATCGTCCGCCACCGACTCTTCTCGACGAGAATAGTGGTGTCCACTATCACGTGAAACGTTTTGTGGGTCGACGTTGTCGCCAGGCTAAAAACCAGAATCTTGTGAAGTGGCGAGGATACCTCGACTTCGAGAACTCGTCGGCGTTTGTGATGCCAATTCGGCAGGACTGTCCAGAGGTCGTGGACGCTTATGATCAGAGAAATCATGACGTTCCGCGTCGTCGTACGACCGGCGCTTCTTCACAATCGCCAGGGAAGCCGGAGGGCCATGAGATGAGCTCGAGCTATGGCCCTAAGCTACTGGAGACGCAGGTTCACCAGTGTGAGACCACAGATCTCGCGGGACGTGAGGGGCAACCCATGCGTCGCAGGGAAAGAAGTAGACGACGCGCAATGAGTAATGTTCGCTCAAACCGAAGATGGCGTTCCACATGCGCGTCCACCTCGCTGTGGCTCAACTGTAAGTTGTGCAGCAAGGAAAGTTTCCAGTGCCTTTGCACCCATCGCTCAAAGATTTCGTCGTCATCTGCAGCAATTTGCCAGGGGCGAGCACCACAGGAATTGTCCACATCGCGGGTACAGGAGTGCCTCCTCTCAGAGCACGAAGGATAGTGTGGTCCGTATCCATCGGGGTTTTATGAGGTACCAAGTAGCAAGCACAGATAGCTTTTTGTTCTTCAAGCTCCGCTTGTGTATTGGCCGGGGGCTCGACCGCGTAGACGCCCAATGATCGAGTGATCGCGTCGTTCGCTTCTGCGGCGGGATTCGCCGAGCAAAACCGCATCCCACACGAGGGTCAAGGAACGACCGTGGATGTGCCCGCATAAGAGCGGCCCTGCTGACAGCATCCGGCTGCTGCATCTGTGTCTCGTCAAAATGGTTGGCAATGATACCGCTTCCATCGGAATGAGGGAGATCAGGGAACGGACACGGTGTCTGCAAGGTTTGAGTGGGGCTCGCGTCGCGCCGCTTGGGCACCTCGCCCTATTCTTCTTTCCATACTAGGAATGGAGTATCCGAATTGTAGTCGACTTCCTCCAAATCCACGACGAGGTAATCCATCGCCCATGGCGGGCGCGGTGCGCTGTCCAAAGCTGCACCGCGTGCAAGAGACGAAGAACGGCTCTGATCGTAGGCGTTTTCAGAACCAGCGAGGCTGGGTGTCTTCGGTGTCTTCAACACACGGTCATTCAGCAGACAAATGTAAGAAGGCCCTGGTAATGTTGTGGTGTCATAGACATGCGAGTCTCGTTCGAGGCGACTGTTGAATGTGAAGTGTAGATGTTCCCAATCTTGATGGGGGAGGGTGTAACAGGATCACACAAGATTGTTTGGGTCACAAAATGGTGTTGCTACACTTAAAAAAGAAATCAGTACGTAGCTGGAGCCGCCAGTAGTTATACATATAATTAGGTTTCACTATGTAGATAGGAAACCCTATAGATTTAGATAAAGGAGCCTTTGCCGCAGATAAAACCCAGAAATGGAGTCTACATGTTAAGCAAAAATTAGCCTTGGCTTAAGGCTGTAGTTACTCTTGGAGTAGGCGAATTGCAACATGCTACACTCGTCCTGGTTCCAAGTACAGAACGAAGGTCGCCGACCTTAACTAAGCTTTTTCTAAGCGAAAGAGGTACGACATCCCTGCTGCATCACAAGGCGCGGCACTAGAGAATTGATCATTCTAAAAGAACGCTGATATTGATTGGAAGAATTTCCTTTTGCGCAAAACAACTGAGTTGCATTTCACATGTTCCTGGTGCATATGACGTTGATAGAGCACGGCGTTCTCGAAATCGCTGGCGGCAAGTTCAAGAAAGAGCAACATGCAACGGCGGAGCGCCAGTTGACCGTTGATCGCCAGCAGGGAAAGATCATGTGTTTGATCGACGTGACCATCCCCGAGTATCGTTTCCGATATATTGGTTACTGGGGACAGAAATGTTGACTGCTATCCAAGCGGAATACGAGAAGCTATTGGACCCACTTTACAGGGAAAGTGTCCTTATGCGCAAGAATGAAAAAAACTTTATCTGAAGGGCACAACGGGGGTGATGTGAAGAATCACCTTTTTTTAGGATTTGAAAAGTATCAGCTAAATGAGTATGATATTATATAAGACAAATTTTGATGGGCAGCCTTTCCGACTTGTACAAATATCAAATAGCTCCAATTAGTCGTTTAGTAGAGTGGAAACGCTTAAAAACTCACACTTGAGGCACTGCAGTCACCCAGCCAAGCGGCGGTGCGACAGTCTTGACATCAGAAGGGCAACCCGAGTGTAAACAATCTAAGTGGGAGTTAGCGACAGCAGACAAACGATAGGTCAGGTAGAGCAGTGTTGTTAATTTGGGTATAATCAGAAGCAAGAGTAATTGCAAGCTCTGCTGAGCGGTCATCTTGTGCATCTTAAGCTGCCTACTTTTCGAGCTTCCTTGCTCAGGGACGTACCCCATCTTAGCAATGATGACCTGAGACGATGATGGCGACAAGAAATATGGTAAATATTGTACTTTGAGCTAGACTGTGTGTCGTACTTATTACAACGCGGCACGCTTCAATAAGCAGTAAACCAACTGAAGCGACCGACATCATATTGTCGGATGCGCTCGAAACGGGACTGGGGTAGCTATCAAAGTGATCAGACTGGTTATATCAAAAGGAATTTATGGTGATGCACACACGCACGATAAGGCTGTGATAAGTGGATCTTCATGGTTAATGGTTTGACACAGGGTCATGTCTACACCCGACCAATGACCGATTGCTATTTGTGCATCTAAAGTATATACACCCAGCAAGTATTGGTACCAGTGTGCAGCAAACAACGGTAAGTCAAGCTTTCGATACTGGTCAATTCAAAACTGTCAAGCAATTCTTCCACCAACTGCTGGACATGTAAGCAGCTGGTGTTGGTGTTTTGAAGGAACTTGCTATTACACAAACATTTGATGCGTAACGGAACAGGAAATATCTTCTTGTGTAATTAATCTTCTAAGTTCAGTAAATTTGTACTATATACAACACGGTAAAGATGTACAAATGTAACACATATTCATTAGTATTGAGGCCAACTATGAAGATTACGATACTTTAAAAAAAGCGATGTCAGCAGGACACTGGGCTTCAAGCCAAACGTCAGAATTATAGAGATCGAAAAATTGATGTATTCAGTACTAGTCTTAGTCGTACTGATCTGATATATGTACTATTGATATAGCAGAGCTGAAGGAGACCTAGTTACAGTAGAAGCTCTTCTGAGAGCAGCACCCTGACTCAGCATCGGTGCAATTATAAACGCGGACTCTTAGACTTATAAATTTTGCTGTGCAAAGTGCAACTCGTCGCACACGACCTGCCCGATGGAAAACAGAACCCATTTCTTCTCGAATAGGCCGCCCTGTTATTTTGGTGATCCGACGATATAATGCGAGGGACTTGTTGGATGACTTTGCGAGGAAGTACAGCCCTAAATAACTCTCAGGTAACAGATTAGGAGGAGCGCAAGACACATTATGTTTGTACTGCCACAGATGAAGAATCCGCTCCTCCAACAAAGCTGCTCAGAAGCCAAGAGATCTCTACTTTCTACTGAATATCTGAGGTCCATTCCCTCTGGCGCAATGTCTCCACTTCCAGTATGTTACTTTGCTTTCGCGGCTAAGCGTTTTAGTGTGTCACCCACTGTCGCTTTGAACGAGGTGGAAAAGATGTGAACGGTCTCGGTGCGAGTCGTGCCTGTGTTAAGACTCTCCATGAAGATGAAATGTGTGATCACCAACAGAAGGGGTCTGCCGCCATAAAAGCGTCTGAAATTATCCTACTCCTGGGAATAGATAGTACATTAATTTCTGCCTTCTTGAATTTGAAACGCACAGATACGACTGGTTCGGCCGTGCAAATACCCTCGCTTTGACTTTTCATAATGGGATTGCTTCTTTCATAGAGGTTATGCATGTTCGTAAACATACTCACGCGCAGCCTTATCGCATAAGACCAAAAAGCACGACACGCTGATTCTCTGTCTGGAGAATGCTCAGATTTGTGGCCTTCTCAACTAACTTCATCCAGATGATAAGTTTCGCTCCGTTTGTCGTTTCAAACGGCAGGATACTCAGCAGCCTCATAACAAAAGCCGGTAGCGCTCTGTTTGGCTACTGATTGGAACTTTCCCGGAGGTGCGTTCCTGTAGCTGGTGAACGCCTCCAGATTTTCTCAAGTCGCATCCCGCACTTGGGTGCAAGCTGACCTAAGCCTACTCCAGAAAGTGTGTGCTTACGAACGGGCAATTCCCCGTTACATTGGGCGGAAAAGCGTCTTTTCGCTTAACTTGTCGAGCCAGAGAAATAAGTTGTATTACACTGATTCTTCGGCACGATGCCTAGTTACCTTATGATCTGGCAAAATTACGAAGATAAATGGAGTCTATACAAATTCCAAGTATAGGATGGGCAAGTTGATCGTCCCAGATAGGGGTCAAGACACCCAAAATTTCATTCGGTGTTCTGGCGGAGTGGTTACGATACTGCATGGACGAGTTGAAGACTGCAGGTTCGAGTCCCCCCGCGACCAAAAATTGGGCTGTGTCTGGTGATGCTTGAAATGGCCTTGGGGCATAGGGTTGGTTTCTACTTAAACAGTCTAAAATCTGCTTGCTTGCGGTAAATTCATTGGTACTGTCGTGGAGAAATTGTTGAAATACCTTTGCTAGGCAACGGGGATATGTGAAATTCTCAATGGGAAAGTCCAACGTAACGCTTAGTGACGCCCTTGGGCGAGACGCTAATAGTCGGTGTCGTATGGCTTGCAGATCGCTAACGTTGGCAATGTAGATGGCAGCGCAAATTGTGGCGTGGATCGTGACTGTGGCATCAAACGGACGCATTAGTAAACCGGGTTCGAAAGGCTTGTACAGTAGGAGAAAACACCAAAAAATGCCAGAGCTCAAGGTTCTCGAATCCGATAAAGGCCAAAAGGACTAAATTCGAAAGAAAAAAGACCAATACCCAGAACGTTTTGTCCCGTTTGGAAAATCAAAGAGGTATACTCTTTTTTCTTTTTTTCCTTTCGGTAAGAAAGTACCCAATTCTTGATACATGGAAAATGGGTTTGGGAAACTCTGAGGGTGGTCACAGCGCAGTACTGCAGCCAGTGAAAACGCCAAATTTGTTGCCACACAGAGAAAGCCGTTAATGATCCGTAGCCTCGGGGCATAGTGGCAGCGCTTGAGAAAGGTGGAGGGTTGCCAACAGCTCGTGCAGACTGCGCCTTTGAAGTCCTGAGTGGCTCTGGGATTTAAATAGAAGAGCTTAATATTAATAGTAGCGTTTAATGTGGAGCACTACGACGACTTTGACTTGAGCTTAAACGTGCATAACCCTGGCTCGAAAGTCATGAAAGCGGACTCGTTTTGATGTAGCCATAGACACCGGAAAATCACTGTTCTTACAATGTGGAAAACCACAAAGAGGCTACAACCATAGCGGGCCTTGGCCGCCGGTTCGGGATTCAGCTTTAAAAAAAGACTGAATCCCATTCATGTGCACCAAGATGATAGTCTTGAAAATCGGTAATCCAGTCTGCCCAGACTTGCACGGCAAAGTTACAGTACCAAAAAAGATGAAAGGACGTTTCCAGAACCTTGCAACCGTCATGGCACATCGATTGAGTACCGGGTAGGTGTTGAAGTCGATAGCAATTAAAGAGAGCGTTATGCTGTAGCCTGTTTAGCAGATTGGAATAGACTGGCAGACCGTGTCTGCCTATTTTTACCCACATTGACTGAGGGGGACTGCTTGAAACGCCGAATCGGGAAAGGGACAACGCTGGCACTGAGAACTCAGCGAGTTTTGAGCGAATACGAGCCACACTAAGCTCCGATACTTCATGAGCATCAAAACCCAGGCGTGGCTGGCAGCGTAATAGTGCGAAGCCTGGCAGGGCACCATCGGGTAAGGAGTCAATAAATTAAGTAGATTTCCTGCCATGTCCAAAATAACGGCTCACGAACGCTCGCTCACTATACGACCCCAGGCAAATTGGTTTGGATAGCGTCACCGGAAATGGACAAACTCGAGAAAGTTGATCTGAGCGAAACATCCCTTAGCATTCAATTAAAGCTTAGCAGCCGTGAAGTCCCAGTCATAGTGCTGCCCCGGTAGCCACAGGCAATATCCACATTATTTTAAATGGGCGTTTTTAGCTTGTCAAATTTAATCTATAGTCTGTGAGCTTTCGCCGAATGCGGGAGTGCCAAGTGGAAAGCACATTGTGCCAGTAAGGCCCAATGCCAGTCCGATCCATAAACGGCGCGAAATTGCATAGTCTGGACTTGTAGTCACGGGTGTATACAGAATGTCGAAATGTTCCCCCCAAGATGATATAGCTTGATCAAATAGTCGGATGAATGGATCTGCCAAAGAAGTGACATTAGGCGTTAATCTGCCTATCAGTATCATTTTGCACATCATAAACACTTGAAAACTCCGAACCGTGTTTGGAATGGGCGCCAAACCCAGTCCCCCTTGGCCCAAGGGAAGTACCCACCAGTCGCGGAGCAGCGTGTTTGATGTCTTAAACCGACACATGAAGCGCGAAATAAGCCGTAAAAGCTGGTCTTGAAATCCTGTGCCGGGGTATGGCGGACGCTCGCGGTATACCATGGAACAGGTAGAATAACTTGATGAAGCATGACTACTTGCCGCGTAAAGCCCTCGCGCGATAAAATAAAATTGAGCACCGGTTTTCCATCTTTGTTAGAAGGTGTCGTAGGCGGTCAGCGTCGGTAAGCTTGAACCATAGAAAATTTCAAGTAGCTTAGCGCGGTCAGTATTTCCTACCACAATAACCCCCACTGTTTTGTTTTGACGCATACTGGAGGCCTCACCAAAAATTTCTACGAGTTGTATAAAGACTTTAGTATAGCTTAGATCATACAGTCGTCAGCAAAACTGGTCACCGCGTGAGTTGTTGATCTGATACGAAATCCAAAGTCATGAAGATGGACTCGTTCATACTTGAGCAATGGCTCAATAAATAGTACGAGAAGTGTCGGAGATATAGGATCACCATGGCGAACCCCGGAACCCAGCTCAAATGGGTCGAGTGGTCGACCGTTGAAAATTAAGAAAACTAGTGTG
Organism: Plasmopara halstedii; assembly: GCF_900000015.1. Taxonomy (NCBI): domain Eukaryota; phylum Oomycota; class Peronosporomycetes; order Peronosporales; family Peronosporaceae; genus Plasmopara; species Plasmopara halstedii. The sequence goes on along the minus strand of NW_020187446.1, from coordinate 1,135,531 downwards.
CCGGGAAAGAGGACTCGAATCCAGCGTCGAAATGAGTCACTACATCCAAAGTGCTTCAAAACCATGTCAAGTGCATACCAGACGACACTATCAAAGGCTTTCGGAAAGTCAAGAAAAACCGCGCCAGCAGAGGAACCACCATTTGCGAACAAATGGGACCGTGCTTGAAACCGCAGGTGGGCGTGGCGGTTATCGCGGCCCGGGATGATTCCATATCGATATGAGTGAAGCAAACTGCCGAGTAGGGAGCCAAGTCTGTGTGTTTAACTTTTTGGGCCCAGCTTGGCATCCACATTTAGTATTAAAACTGGACGATAGCTACCGGAAGGTTTTCGATCTTCCTGTTTGTAGAGCAACGAGACTTGGTCCGCCGCTGAAACTTAGTCATTTTCCCGCGTTCCAATTGAGCAGCATAGAACACCTCAAATATTCGACTCCAGAGAGGTGTGTCCGTCTTGTAACACTCTACGGGTGAGCCGTCTGGCCCTTGAGTTTTCTCAATAGCAGTACGAGTTAATGCCCAGTAAAAGACAAACGCCGCAAAGAAGCTGTCCAAGTAAACCTGATCCTTTGGCACGAGACGTGCTGTAGTGTCCTGATGAATTCGAGCAAGATTGATACTGTCCCATTTGGGTCTCCCATGATCAAACGAGTTTGGAGGCGAGCAGTATACTCCAGACCAGAAGGACGAAAATTCGGCGCAAGTTGACTCCAGGTCTTCGGCCGAATCCACAGGAATGTGTGTTTTATGGAGTACTTGAGGCGGCCACAAGAAAAATTTAGAGCAGCGTTTGGTGTTTATAAGTCGGAGGTAAACTTGTGCTTCGATGTATAGTAGTTTTGCCCGGTCAATCTTTCTTTGAGTTGAGCCTTAGCAGTGGCAAGTTGCGTTGGGTCAACAGCAGAAGGATTTTTGGCTAGCAAGTGCTGGAGCTCATTCACCTTAAGATGAAGATTTCCAATACCTCTTTCCGCTATTTTTTTCCTAAAATCAACTTCCGGAGAAATATGGAGGCTCTCCGCTTGTGTTCGTCCAAGAGACATCCCGGATTATAAGATTCTCAATTGGGGGCCCATTATGAGTCCGCCAGCTCAGGCAAGGGGAAATTGCTGCAAAAATCTTCGGGTTTCAGGCAGCTGGATAACCCATGACGGGCATTTTCAGGGAGTCCGATTTAGTGGCTTAATATCGGAGTATCCGAGCCTGAAAGAAATTCCGGAGTGGTCACCTGTGCCCGCCGAAATGTCTAAAAAGACGGACTAAAAAAGTCTAGAGCTTACTAAGACGTAGTCAATGCGAGAGCTGCTGTTAGGACTTGTAAACTCTTAATGGTCCGAGTGCTGAATTCGACAAGCATCACCAAGTTTAGTGCAGTCATCCGCTCAAGGAGTTTGTTTCGACCTTGAAGTCAATTGCGGTTACTGTGACGAGCTTGATCAAGCTGACTGAAAAAGCGGTGTTAAAATCGCCTAGAACGATATATTGCCAATCGTCCTCAAATGACGGGGTAAATTAGTAAGGAAGTCGGACCTTTAACTTGGTTGGCGGGGCGTAGAAAATGTCGATACAAGTGACAGTTGCATCAAGAGTGCTTTAAGTAAGTAGATACCGAGATAGGTGATCTAAAGAGCTCACATACCGACACGTTATGTCACAAAGATCTTGAATTGGGCATGATGGCGTCAATAATAGACCGCCACAAGTATATATAGTCATATTATCTTGTGACCAAAAGCTGGAGTTTGGCCGTGAATCCGTACTTCAATGGTGTTTAATTCTTTTAGACTTCTGATACCCGTAAATTTTACCTTTTTAATTTTTACAAAGTGAGAATCATTAGAGCGAAAATTCAAAGTGCGTTGTGTGACGTTATTTAGACCTTTCGCGTTAAGAGAGTAAACCCGTATGGCCCACTGCACATCAGATATGAGTGAGAGCTGGAGTGATCACCTTAGTGGCCTACTCTCCTAGATCTTTTAATGTCTCGCGAAGGGCAGTGGGAAGAGGTCCAGCCAAAATGCAAACCATTAAGGGTGACGTGGTGAGGGCAGCCGAAGTCGAATCATCCCAGAGTAGCCACATCGGGTGTGGCAGTGCCGATGCTGCCCTTCCAAGGACGACACTTAATATAAGTGGGTCCAGATTGATACTAGAAGCGATAATTTGCAGAGCTAGATCAGCCTCGGCCAGTCGTAACTTAAGCCCGTATTGGGACTGCTTTGGACACAGTTGCCCTAATACGGTCTAAAAGTCATAGTCGGGCTGGTTAGGATATAGAGTAGAGACTCGTTCAAAAAAAATTCCATCGTCGGTTAATGGATAGGTACGAGTGCTTAACTCCAGAAGTACGGCGTGCCCGAAGGCCTTGGTGCGGAGGTGGTGGAAATTTTCCTCCGTGCTGGAATCAAGCAAGACCCGGTGAGGACTATATTGAGCTTGAACCGTCGACAACAAAATGTCTGGATCCTTAAATCTAGAAAAATTATAACCGAATTACTATGTTATAAATATTACTGACGAAAAATCGGATTTTTAAAAAAAAAATCATAAATTACAAGTAGATATGAACACCCGTCTTAAAAATATTTTAATTAATTTAAAAATTTACAAAAAAGTTAAATTAAATATATTTGATATTAATAAAAAAAATAATAAAAGTGCCCAAGATTTCTTCAATTACTTTGCAGAGCTCCTTAAGGGAAAGTTGCTCAACATTGCCTCGGTAGACGGCCCCATTATAAACAGCCTCACTTACTTCAGTAAGTATTACAAATGAAGCCATAGACTGCGGCGGCTCAATCGATTTGTCGCACGCTATGACATTTTGGTATGGCGGAATGGGTCCATCTAAACCTTCACTTAACCACTCATAAGAATTAAGTGAGGAAATTGAAGAATATTCGTTTTGAAAAGAAGGAAAACGTCGTAGATCTACTGCTGGGTCCACGGCGGCACTAAACACCATTAGCTTTGCCTTCATAATCCGAACCGGCAAAAATTTGGCGGCTTGAATGGAGCTGACTGGAAAATTGGGTATTTTCCCATGAGGCTAATCCGATTTGGGTCGGGCCACATTTGCGGCTTCAATACCGTCCATCGTGGTACGTCGATCGGTGTCTGGGTCAGAATGTTCCTCATTATGTTGTTAACTATTCGACGCAGAGTCGTCGGCCATGGGTGAACGGTCACTCGTGTCGCTTTGGGCGTCAAAAGCAGGCGGGATACTGGCTGTATCGTTCGCGTTTAAGCATGATGGGGCTTGCTTACCTTTTTCACGTTTTTCCTTGATAAAGGGTGGGATGACGCTACTAAAGGGACACTTTCGGTGATGAACCACCGAATTGCCTTGCCCAGTAAACTGGATCTGGCGAAGCGGGGTACGCTTTTCCAGCATAACCAAAGCCGGGGGCGTTTTCTGGTTGAAGTCAACTCAACGGCTGTGGGAGCGAAGCCCTCCTAGAACGTGAACTGGTGTAATGTACACAGGTGGTGTGCCTTTTTGGGCAAACCAGTATTAAATGAGTTCTTCGGCAACTTCATTGGAATGTCGTTGAAGATCCACAAGGTACCAGTGGAGTATTTTGAGTACGTCTGAACTTTTCACAAATTTGTCTCCCTCAATTTGGTACACACCTCCCTGTCGGTACAAACAAAGGTGCTTTGAAGTCACGCAAGTGCTCTAGACTTTTCGACCACAAAGGTGATTGGGCCGGTGAACCGAGCGAAGTCATAATTTCCGTATCGGAAAACGTGGTTGTTAGCTCACGGGCTGGGATCGGGAGACAACTTGTGGAGCGTCTGCGAGAGTGGCGCATCGCTTGTCACGGGCATCACGGGCAGAATCCAGTAGGGCAGCCTCAGCCTTTTCGAAGATAGCGTCCGTGGGCCGGAATAGTTTGGCTCACGGTGTGCAATCTGCTTGGTTTGGCGCCACTTTTCGTCTCGTTGAGGTCCTGACATGATTCTCAAAGGAGCGAAAAAAGGTTCGGGAAATTAGAATATACCCATAAAATCAAGTAGAAGAGCTGCGGTAAGCAGGCTCAAAGCTAAGTGAGAAACGGTGGAAAAGCGGATGCCGTGTCTCTGATGTTCAATAACACCTAAGCAAACACCGGCCTAAATACTCGCACCAAATGTAAGTGCAGTCTACACTGTATGTTCTTTTCCACTCCACGTAGAATTGAGCTTTTCGTTGACTCATGTCTAGCGTGCTGATGGTGACTCTCACTACAATGTAGTTGGAACAGATTCAGTCAATACCTTTCGAAAATGACTTAGCGCACTTAGTTCCTTGTCGATCAGCAGGAATGAGCCCACAGTAAGCTGTAGACGCCTAATTGTCTGAAAGA
>NW_020187446.1:1131006-1131171 GCF_900000015.1 Plasmopara halstedii | reverse complement strand
AGTCATGTCAGTGGAATTTGGTACTATGGCTTCAACAGAATCGAACAAATCAATAATCCTTAGTCGCATCTGAAGCTTGCTCTTTGCTTTGATGAGCAATGATGAGAACAAGTATATCACAAAATAATAAGATTACGAAGATTTTACGAGTCATTTGTTCACTAG
>NW_020187446.1:1129993-1130996 GCF_900000015.1 Plasmopara halstedii | reverse complement strand
TACTTTGACTAAACGTTTTATAATCTTTCATATAGAAATGTATGCGGCTAGAAGCCCCCGTTTAATTCTTTTCGAAGTTCCTTAATCTTCATTAACTTTTGAATTTTCTTAATGACACCGAGTGTAGTATGAATTTTGTACAATTGTGGTAGACATCTCTTCAAAGTGTCGTAAGCAAATTTGTATTCGATAACCACTTTTTCATTTAAACATACATCGCGTGCGTTTTTATACCCTCGTCTCCCAGGGTGTGTTAAATGCAATGCTGGTAACAGCGGCAACTTTCGCGATACATCAGGCTTAGATCGATTAATCATCTTATTTGCATCGTCAAGCATAATCTTGGTGAATGCTGTTGAGACCCGATACCAGATTGCGATTAACGGGAATCACAGCGCAGTATCATCTGCCACGACACATGCTAGTCAACAATGGTTTTAATTGGTTTTGCTTCATGCATCATGGCTCCAGAATTTACTACGTAAAATATGAATACACCTTACTATGGCGCAATGTGTCCTTCATTTGCTAGACAAACTGTTGTAGTCACAACCATAGCTTTTAGTGCTAGTACCATTTCACAAAAATATATTCGAGGTGTCTGAGGCAAAGATTAGACAGCAAACAAATTTGGCTTTACAAAATCCATCCTAAAGAGTACACTACCATACAGCTACCGAGACATCAAAAAACTTTGAAAATTTGAAGTTGCACTGTGCGGAGTCAGCAGCAGCACGAATTTAAAATCATTACTTACGTTTTATTTGTGGCAATATTTTAACTTGCATAACTGTACCCAGGTGTTAGCTCGGCCTCACGCTATCTTAACCATAACTTTGTAAACATCTAAAGATGTAATTTGTATCCAGCAGACCCATCGGCGTTCACATCTGATACACACGAGAGCTGCTAAAATCCCTTTCCATTCCTGCCATAATCACAGGTCAACACTAGTGCTGTGGTCCACATTTTCTAACCTTGTCGTCGGGATTGTATAGACAAA
>NW_020187446.1:1129687-1129983 GCF_900000015.1 Plasmopara halstedii | reverse complement strand
ATGCAGATACACTCGCAGCGTGTCGACGCTCCGCAAATCAAGATGTATGTGCAGCATTATAAGCGCCTGTACAAAATTATGCTACCGGTCTTACACGATCTTCAATTCCGACTCGCCTTCCGACTTCTGCCGGTCCAGTCGCGCTTCTGGTTCTTAGAGGCTTTTCATCCGGACATTCGCGTTTGCGTTCGTGATGGCTGCAGCGCAATCGAGTCCGAACAGCACTTTTTCTTTGATTGTTTACTCGCGTCACAGCGGTGGAGTGAGGTCTCGAGACTCGTTGCTCCTTTCTTCGT
>NW_020187446.1:1114504-1129677 GCF_900000015.1 Plasmopara halstedii | reverse complement strand
AACCATATTGTCTGGAGAACATCCCTTTTGGGAATCGGCGTCTGTGCCGAAACGGTAGATTGCGAGACGGAAGCGCAGTGTAAGACACCCTGTGGAGTGTGTTGCACAAACAGAATGATGCCAAAAAACATCAGAATGATGACCACCTCACTTTTCGTTATCTCTGATGTATGGAACCATGTGGCCATGTCCAGCGTCAGAAAAAAATCCTTTTATTAATTTATGCCCCCCCTCATTTCCTTACTCCTGTATTGTATTCTCTATAAGAGAAAAGATGGACATCCAAGAACTAACGATATAGATTGCTTCTGATCAAAAGAATGATGGACACCAAAGCTGGACCATACTTCAATACACATCAGCGGAAGTGACATCAGCGAAGTGTCCATGTATTAGATTTTTATGCTCTATATCGATTCAGGGATTTAGATGTCGAGCTCATCGTTAGTATTCGGCATATGTCCGGCTTGCATCTGACTTCTATGTCCAGCCTTCTTTGATCGGAAGCAGCGATAGCAAAATTGGATCAATTCATGTATCTTGGTAACGAAATCCTTGTGATGTAACTGTCTTCGTACTCCTTTTTCACTGCCTATCGCAACGTATTTACATCCTCAACATCCACGGCAACAAAAGTCGCCGACGTCATCGCGTTCCGATCTCCACCCACAGTGGAACAATATCTGCGCCATCGTACGGCAACTTCAAGAATAAACTCAAGAATAACCTTAACTGAGGTTTAGCGTTCTGATAGCGGACGGAACGCTCGTTGTCCGCATATCAAGTAATTTAATATATATGTAGTTAGTATTGTACAGTAATCTCAGGTGTCCTATATAGTACAAAAAAGTACTAATGTATAGTACAGAACCATTACAGACATTACAGACATCTACTATATACAGTATGTCCAAAATAATGTCTAGAATACTACTATATAATAGTACATAGCTACCGAGAATACATAAATAGTACATACTACTATAGTACATCATTTGCTGTCTGTATAGATGTACTTTATACCAATTGCTTTTGTGTAATTATGAACATGCACAAAAGTATGTGAAGCGGAGTTACCGTCCACTTTATACAGAGAAAGCTTTGGCTTTCAGAGTCCGCGTTGACAAACGCTAAGAGTAAAGATTCGAACGCTTCTTGTAGCGGGATTGCCCGTCCGTATACACGCACTTACTGAGGAAGACTTACATCAGTTAACACCCCTCACCGCGTGTTGCTCACTTCCAGCGAGCCGTTGATCTACGTGAACGAGGAAGAAAAGGTGAAAGACATTTAATATTGCCAATAGGCCTTTATCCTTCCCTAAACTAATAAGTGTCTCCAATTTTGATATTACATTATTGACGGGTATACAACTATTGCAGCGGGGCTGCCGTAGCTTTGCGCTTTGAGGAAACGTGAATTAGGTCACAGACCTTTCGTTCTATACTTTGAGCAAGTACGAGTTTATCGGATCGCAATCCGCTTACTCCAGGAGTAATCATTGTCTTAACCAAGGCAAATTAACTCTTCCGTTTATATAAAAGATGCCTTTATTTATTTTAATCTGCGGCAAAGCCGCCTATTTTAAATGTAGATATTTTCTTAAATATATATAGTAAAATCTAAATACATGCATAACTACTGGCTACCCACCCACATACCGTATTCTTATTTGGGTGCAGTCACACCATGCCCATCTTTTGTGACACCCCCCTGTTACCAGGGAACGTGTCACCCCGATACAACTATACATGATATAAAGTTGAAGTTCATTACACACAGATGCATGTGGCGTACATAACATATGTAGTGGTACTGACCCCATTACGCCAACCCCCCACTCAAAACTGGATTTACCCATATTCTCTTCAAACTTTTTTCCACTCTGAGACTCAATTATTCGTGATCCCACACGAATTGAAACGCAGCGAAGATGACTTGCGCCGACGACGCACGCCTCAATCTGAGGATGCGAAAACGCCTTTGCCACGGTCAAACTTGGATAATGCTCCGATTGCAGCGCTTTTGCACGTCGAGCCAAAATCTAGCAGCAAAGGACCAGCTTGGGCGGATCATGATTGCTATGAAGAGCCCATCGACAAGTTCAGTCGTTCAGTGTATTTGCGCTAACGTGAAATTGATCGTCGTTCTGAATTTTACGACCGACATGGTGGTGCCACCTTAGAGTTTGACGAACTCTTGAGTCAAATGGAAGTTCGAGTGATAACTCGGACCGCGTATTTCCGCACCATCGGATCGATTACACGTAGTTGAGGATAATTGCGAGTCTCATGCCCGGGTACGTTAATTCCGCGATCCCATCTAGATTTCCCTCCAAGTATTCGACAATCAATTCTGGGCACGGGCTCGTGCAACCAAATTCGAGGATGTCCCCGTTTGCAAATGCGAATACAGTACGAGTGTAACGGATCGCAATCCGCTACCTCCAAGAGTACTTAGATTCTTCACTAAGGTAAAGACGCTCTTCCGTTCAAGGTTGAAATTATATGTAATTGTTTTGGTTGCGACAAGGCGCCAACATCTAAAACTAATTAATAAAGTAATACCTTCTTAATATAGTAGAACCTAATTAATATGCATTACAACTAGCAATCCTGCCACGTAGTGGCTACTTGTTACGGTGCCGCCACACCATTGTGTGATTACATCAACTTGTGTAATCCACACCTATGTACGTTAACACCATCTTGTACGACCTGTCCTTTCCTAAAAGTGTACGTGTAACCCTGTTACACGCGATGTAAGAGCGGTCATGAGTCGAAATCAGGACGAGAGAGATGAGGAAAGGACGGACCCCCCCCAGCGGAGTCCGTAATTGAAGCTGCAACGGACGCGAGGGCGATATCGGGACAGTCGCGAAGGATACGACTACGAGGCTCCCACGTATACTTGTTAGCTGGATGACCCAGCTATTTCACAACGCTAGGACGATATCGGGACAGCCGCAATATACGATTACGAGGCTTTCACGTATTCTTGTTCGCTGAATGACCCAGCCATTTCACCACGAGCTCCTTCTAACCGCGGCCATTTCTCTCCAACATCATGATTTCGACATGATAGTATCGACTTCCATGTCGATCGAGGAGAGGGGAGGTGCCGGGAGAATGCGCCCCCTCTGCTTCTTCTGCGGCTGCTCCACAGTCTTCGTCAGATTTGGAGTTGCAATTGTCGAAGCCACTCGCTGGTAAACCAGCGGCTGATCGAGGTGAACGATCGAGTATCGTCGACGGGCACGTGTGAAGGATAATCGATAGGCTGTTCGCGAAGTTCACGATTTTGAATGGTGTTATGAAAACTCGCCTGTGGATGCAATAGAGAATTATTCCATCAATTAAAGCAGGTTCTGCTGGCTCTCACTCCTGCTGTGGCTGCTTCCGTTGATGATGTGGGGTCTTCTGCCAAGCGACCTTGCTATGTTTCGAGTTTTCTTGAATTTTCTCGTCACTTTGAGGACGTTGCTAAAGCGATGACGCCAGGGGGTTTAATTTTCGACCTTCGTGGCAAAGCCGTAGCTCTAAAGTCACATTCGTAAACCCCTGCCTTACTTTCAGCTTGTGAGATCGCGATGTCGCAATGGTAGGTCTTGAGGAGCCCTACGCAAAACGTTGGATGTGTCCTTAGCCAGCTTGGCAAGTTGATAGTATAAGCAATCCCATGGCAAAAAACTACTTGGAATGGACCGATGAAGAGAGATAATAGCTACGCTTGAGGCCGCGACTTTTGATTGGTTCTTATTACTAAGTATCGCAAAAAAAGACAGTTTGCATTGACAACCTCGTCTACGAGCGTATTCCTTTTGCAAATCTTGTGCGTTGGCCATTGTGTCTCGCACACGTCGCACAACGCATGAAGAATGAATCAAAAACGTCCTTGTGCTTGCGCTTCCCATTCACACAAATAACTGCATCAATTTGGGACGCAACGCTTTGCCGAGCTCCTCCCTCACTTTCACAAGAGACATCACCGATCGCTCAAGGCGGTGATTGCATGTGTCGCAAGCTATTCTTGGAACTCCAGCCCGCGGGACTTTCCGCATAGAAGCGTCTCAAGACATCGTAGATAACTAGATTGGCACGTTCTGATTGCCAATCGGTATACGGGTGTTCCGCTGTTGACATATCCAAACGAGTGCCACGAACTGGAATCAATTCTTTCCGAAAGCCACTCATGAATCGCGTATCACGATCAGAGGCGATGGCATCTGGCAACCCGTGATTGCGAGAAACGTGATCAATAAAAATTCAGACGAATGTTCGTCATCGATGGAATTGCTACATGGAGCGATGCGGGCCATCTTGTTGAGTCTGTCAACACAGACGAGCATCCCATTATGACCATCAGCATTCTAGAGGAAGCCAAATATAAAGTCAAGACCGAATGACTTTTAACAGTCAGTAGGGACAAGGAAGAGTACTTACGTGTACCGTGCGCTTTTCACGCGCTGGCATACATCGCATGTATTCACGTATCGTGCCATCCACTTCAACATGTGAACCACCAAAATTGGACACTGAGAGACTAGTAGGTCTTCTCATGGCAAAGTGACCGGCCATCGGCGTATCATGTGCCTCCGACACTATCTGCGCTTCAAATCATATTGTGGGGAACCACAATCCGTGGCTCGTCTCCATGCGCGACGTCATGGTGACGGACACCATCCTTCAATGCGTAACGATTCATCCTTGATATCAAGCGACCAGGAAGCTGGTCACGGAGCTCTATATCACTCGATGAGAGCGCCTTGATCATCAGATCACACTGATCATCCTCGACATACGCTCGACGTATCACATCGAATATATCGTTCTAAATATCGCTAATATGGGTTAACTCATAATTAGGACGACGTGGAGCATGCTCAGTTTTCCTGGCTTGTATGCGACGCCAGCAAGCCATCCGCTATGACAAGTGAGAAGACTGAGCTGCATATCGCAAGCTTGCGTGATCCGTATGACGACGTACGGAGTTAAATTCAAGTGGTGACCACGAAACGTCACCAGCGCATGCTTCATTGTCAAAGGCTCCTTGACGTGGACAGGATAATTTTTTTCTGCTGGCTCTAGCTGTCGCGATTGAAACGACACGACACAATCGTGTCCCTCTAAGTTCTTTTGCAATAGTGCCTAATCGATTGCAAACTCAGAAGCGTCACACACCACGCTATACGGCTTTGTGTCACCTGGTATAGCAAAACGTGATGCTTCCATCATAATGTTCTTGATCTGAGTGAATGCTTCTTCACAGTAAATGAACCCGTCCTTTCTCAGCAAATTTGATAGTTGACGTACCATTTCCGTGTATTAACGCGAGAAGCGATGCAGGTAATTGGACAAACCAACGCATTTCCTCAAATCTTTCTGATTCCGTGGCATTGACCACTCCACGGTTGCTTTGACCCTCTAAAAGTATGCGAACTCCGCCCCCACCAACATGGACCGGTACTTCGTGAGCACAGGAAAAAACTTTGCATGATTCGCTTACAACGAATGTCCACGCATACATTCCAGCACCACACGGGTGTGCTCCAGGTGAATTTCTCCGGCAGATCTGCCATATTCGTTCTTTGAAAGAACATAAATATCGTTAAAATAGGCATGTGCGAAGTGTTGCAATGGGCGAAATAGATTGGATACCAATCGATTGATCGTTGCTGGGGCATTAGATAGTCCTTGTGGTATCGCAAGCCAGTTTCATAACATACTGGACGATGTGCTTACGGATGTCATCCTCCCTCATCAAGCTTCGGTAATATCCATCGATTAAATCAAGTACACTAAACTATGTACAGCCGGACATACGGTGGATGATGTCATCTTTACGCAGAATCGTCGTATGAGCGGGAATTGTTTGCGCTTTCGACTTGCTTCAGGCGTGAATAATAAGCGATTTTCCATTTGGTTTGCGCACACAGAACGTCGGCGCGCTGCGAGACGCTTGCTCTCCCTCACCAAAGCAGCAGCTTGCTTTGAGCAAAGAACTCGTCGATATCCTACCTTTGCTCGAGCGATAGTGACCACTGTTGAAGCACCGCATGGTTTGAGCCAAGTTCACGATCAATTTTGGTGTTGAACTCCATATTCGGGTGGAAGACCAGAGGGCGGGTTCGCACTAAGGACGTCATCCTTATGTCCTGTCAGAGTGAATAATACGGATCTGTTGATTTTAGTCTAATACCAGATCCTCTGCGAAATATCGCACGCTGTCGAAATTTTTCAAGAATCAAATCATCCATAACTGATGATGAACGTATTTCCGCCGAATCGACCTTTGATTGAAGCTACACGACCTCCGCAATACCAACGCACTTGAGATCGTGTAGTAAGTCATTGTAAGTGACATCTTCAAGCTGCACCAGCTCTTCCATCGTCGGTAATGGTGCCAAAAGAATATCTGTTTTGGCAACTTCACAACCAGTCGTTGCATCCAAAATACGTTAGATAGAATATTCGCACGCTACAGTTCCATCATGGAAAAAGTACGCTGGACTAACTCGCTCGCGGACTCAATCGCATTCAGAGCGGAAGTATCATTATCGCGATCAACGAATTCCGTTGAGTTCATCACATCTGGGTACTCAACCACACAACATCTGAGCGCATCACCTTTAATGTCAGTCATACCTACTGACCCACAATCCGACTCGACCGCTGTATTTGTGGGAGTAGTGGCATGTACAGCCGCAGTGCATTTTTCGACTTTCCAGTACAAACATGTCGATAAGATTCATTCGTCTTGAAGGGAGAAACAACCGCATTCTTCCTTTCAAAAGTCTTTTCATTGGGCAAATCGCCATGCCCACCAACGACGTATTTGTTTTCAAGCGGTCAGTTCTGCGCACCACTTGATCTATCGACAAACATTCTGAGCGATAACCAGTGATCACTCCATACCATTACGTATCTTCCCTAACCTGGGAATGTCTTTTGTGTGACATATACCAATGACGTCTGGTATAATATTAGCAGCATACGACTGCCGAGTGCTTAAGCGATTCTTCTCGTGCATAGTGACTGTGGGTTCATTACACCCAAGGATTTCACCTACACCAAGAAAGCTACTCTCAATCGTTATTAATCGTCAATCAATCCATGACACACGCTTCTCAAATCACAGCATGCCTAAATCAGGACTTACCACTTGTCCATCTTGAGGACTACGAATACTTCCTTCGAGTTCAAGTCTTCAAACTTCAGTTGAAGATCAACCATAATTTCTTCGCGGTGGCCACCGCACCAGTACCCATTTTTACTGAGATAAAGCCATTGTTTCTATCCAGTGCATCCAAAAACACTGAATCATTTCCAGCAACATTTTGCTTACGCTAGTAGTTACGCGACGCACCGGAGTCAATCAAGACAACAACAGAACGACCGTGAACCTTCGCACTCGCTGTGACAATGAGGAGACCATCTCGAATCGTGCCGTTAACGAAGAACATCGATCCTCCAAGGCCAAACCCTTGTTAGTGATTCTACCTCCACTCTCTCAAAAGTTTATATTTGCCCCAGCCGACCACCCTGCATCTACTGGGTTCCGGCGTTTACCAAGCGCCTCGTGATTTTGATTTCACGCGGCTCGGAACCACTACGACGATACCCGTTTTGACAGCTTCGTTCGTCTTTCATGCGAACATTCACGCAGATGCAAAAATGCTGCATACAGACAGTCACCCTACTTGGATCCATTGCTCTGGATTTCAGGTAATTGCGATCACCGTTTCAATCAGATTGACAGATTGTCTGCGTGCTTGACATTCACAATAGTCCTCACGCAATGCAACAATAGTTGTATTTTCCAGTACCGTCGGACTCTAGCGGAAATTTTCAGTTTTTGAAGAACCATAAGTTCCTTCAAAATTCAGTGACTATCACTGCTTCTGGCAGTGGCTCGCGTGCCGTACTGACAAAAGAAAACGGATCTTCTCTACGTAGTCGTACAATGTGCTTTTGTCTGACGGCATGACAAAAATTTTGACCGCTGTCGAAATGCCACTTCGGCGGAAGGAACATTCATTTTATGGATCTCTACAACTATTGACATGTGGCAAAGTAGCTGGGGTGATTAATCTCCCATGTTATCGACCGATCCGCCATCCAAATGCGACATTGCGAAAGCAACTTGACTGCAGTCATCACATTACGATAGCAATATCTATTTCTCGCTTCCAAAATGCAAGATTTTCATCTTCCTTTCCGTGAAAGCTTCTCAATTTGATTTTCATGGGACGTTTTGTGTGTACCGACGGAATTACTACCATTTGTGGTGGAACTAAAGGAGCTGGCGTCAGTATTTTTTGAGATGAAAATCCCAACAATTTTTGCACATACGTAGCAAAATTAGCTAAGCGTTGAGTTACAGCATCTTCATCCGATTGGAGCGTACTGAAGACCGCGTGTTTTCCGATTAGAGCTCACAACTTCACCACATACTCCCATTGCGAGTGTGTTAAGAACGAATTTTCTTTCTGTTGATCCGAGGGCGACCACCGCCTGTGACGTCCACGTTCTCCATAGATAAATTCATCGAAGGAGTCGGCGTTGAAATGACTACTAGTGCTGCCAAATATAAGGGCGTATTTGTGCACTTACTGAGGAGGACTTACCTCAGGTAATACGCCTCACTACATGTCCTCAGATCCAGCAAGCCTTTTATTTAAGTGAGTGGAGAGAAAAAGGTGAGATGACATTTAATATGGCCCATAGGCATTCAAAGACCGCTACAAGAGCAACCACTGCGCCTGAAGTCCACTCCACTCTCTGCATTAATTCAACCTGCCTTTCCGAGTGTGCTTATACAACGTGTACACTCAAGTGCACCAACTTTCACATCTATCATCTCCATTACAAGTACGGGCTTTGCAGTCGACGAGTTTGATGAAGTTCTCGTCGAATATGCCACAGTGAATTTCGATGAAGTCGTACTGGTGACTCTCGGAGTCCTGAACAAACATCTCTGCTCTTGCTCCACCTAGAGATACGCGACCAAGTCGCTTCCTAAAAGGAGGTGCTCACTGCAACCGGACTACCAGGTACACGGGTCTTGAACTATTGTGCTCCCTCGCCGAAGAAATACAAGGCAATGCTCAGCTCGCTATCAAAAATCCGCACCTGGCCAAAAGATCTTAGCTTATATACCTCAAATGTAAGAGTCACGCTGAAGTCTGTCAAAATAACATTGTGATTACGGTTTGACTCGTTCAACCTTAATCGCCGAGCTAGTCCAGGGCTTCTACATGAATATGCATGTAGGCCATTTGCTCACACTCAGAGTAAAAGCAGCACGATAACGTAGATTTGCGAGTGCGTTTTTTGATCTACAGATACGAGTATCGTGTGCGCTTGGAGCAGCAGCAGTTATGGAAATCTGTCCACTGCTAGAGGATTTAAATTTAAGCGCTAGAAGCTGATAAAGGTGCATCCGGGTATCAGCTCAATTTGTGCACTGGTTGAGAGTATCAAACCGGCTCACCCGTTTTGAAGGTAACACCTTACATGCTAGTTTCAGCGAAGCAGATGTTCGCAGGTTGTAGTCTCATGCTTCACGTTGCAAAGTCCAGAGCACGATGCGGACGTCGAGGTGACAACCCATCACCTCAAGTGTCTGCTGTTAACAGCCCCGCTTGCCTTCATATGACAGCTGTAACAGCTACCTACCAAATGTCTGCTTTACCGCAAGATCAGTTGGCTTTTACTACGCTGCAACGGGTATCCCTGTGGCTTCTGCGATGTAAAATTCATGATTGTACTAAAGGGCAATCTTGCGGAGGCGGGACTAAAATTTTCAAGTGTTTCCCGACCCAGTGCATGTCTTAAACTTCGGCTGGCGCTCAGAACAGCTCTGGTTCCATTGCACCAAGCTTTATGGTGAAAACGATTACCACATGCTCATCGAGCAGCGTCGGCGGAGGTCGACCCTCCAGCGGCTGGCTCTCGAACTCCCTATCAGTTGTGGAAGTCATTCTTCGAGAGTCATGGCGTGTGTAGAGGCTAAAATGAACCGGGTCTTGGATTTGTTCTCTAAGCTTCATCAACGCACTGTCTGACTTGGGGCAACTTAAGCGGTTGAAACTACGTCGCGTCCTTGAGCATGGGTAGCCCAGCTACAGGTGATGGTAGAGTTGTTGTTTAGTATGTGACAGAGCTCTCCACGTCCAACTGAATCCAAGAGCGCATCCATCGTAATGCCTAGATAAGCTAACGTAAAACACAGAGTGCGTTCGCATGTGGTCTGGGAGACTCAATTCAAACGCATCTTGCTACAGCCGTAAAAGGCCCGATGTAGCGCGGTCGCAATAGACAGTAGGCACTGCTTGTGAAGATCTATAATTGCACAAAAATGTTTGCAAGAATACATTTGTTTTATTCCAGTCGTTTGTGTTGTCGGTGTATTGCTTTCGTTCAAATCGCCTCTCAACCTCACTGTCGCAAGCCCTGCAATCTCAGCAAAATTAAAATTTCTGATTTTGCTTCGGAGCGTGAAAGCATTGTATAAGTCAGTTGACTTCGATTTGACCTTCCTTTATCACTCAGACTGGCAAATTTTCTGGCGGAGTGAAAAGGACGCGGGTGTATATCAAACCATTTATGTAAATTTGGAATACATCCTGTAGAGCCTTGTACTGCATTATTCATCATATTCAAAAAGTATGAGTATTTCGCTTTCAGCCCTGCAATCTACGGGCCTTTTGACGGAGCCTACCATGCCACAATTCATGCGTTTGAGTAGTTAATCTGGTAACAGAAAGATTAGCAGTTGGTAGATCTTATCTGATGTTAAGCACACGGAATAATGTTTGCCAAAAAAGTTGCGCTCTAGCGTGGATCGTGATCGATAAAGATTACCTAGCCTGACGTCTCTCCGTGAGTAAAAAATTGCCGAGTCGGACCTTGAGGGTCGCTATGACCGCTCAAATCAGAAAACACATGTGCTGACTTACCGAGTCATGAATCACAGATCAAGGTTGCACCTTGCCCAGTGACACTTGCCATGCTAGAGACGATTCCTGGTATAGAAGGGTATAGAGTAGAAGCAATCTCGGAGCAAAAATAGCTCATGGGAATTTTTCTTTTGCTTGATTTGTGATCCAAGTAAAATATCCATCTCGAAGGAGATAATATGACGGGCCTACGACCATATTCTCTTGTCACTGATCTACAAGAGATAACATGTGATTTGCGCAGAGCAAATCTTGATACTACAAGTAAGCCATAAAAATCGAAGATTGGGTTTATACTCTCAACTCACAAGCAGAGCTCATGAGAGAGGCTCTAAAAGCCCTATAGGAAGTTAGTTCGAATTGGCCTTTTGTTAAATTTTATAATGACATATTTCAATCTAAATTGATCAAGACTCATTCCAGATACTTTTCTATATTCAATGAGAACACTATCTGTATTGCACAACGTGGGTCTTAAAGTCCGCATGTTTAACGGAATTTTCACTCACAGAATCTCATCGTCCTCAGTAAATCACTACTTAGTGTTTGTGCCTACTGACTTGATGGTTCTCCGTGCTGGGTACGCTGTTCGCTCTTTGATGAGATTCAGATCCCTCGTACCTCTCAGCCGAAAGTGAAGGTGACACACAAGGCGCAAACGCATTGTACTACGTAATAGAAAGTCAGATCTTTAGCGAGCCCATTGTCTCTAGCGCGCTCGTAGAGCTTCCGCAACCAGTCCACCGGCCTCATGGCACGGAAGTGTACTCTGGTTACTGCAACACTAGCCACTCCTTCAAAGTACGTTGAATAGACGCTGGAGGTCTCAGTGCGAGCAGCACCCATTTGAGGATACCTCATGAAGTTGATTACTCTTATGGCTCTGGAAGTGGGTCTGATACAACTGCGGTGACAAGAGCTCTAAATCTTTTGACATAACATACTCGATAGTTTTAACCTTTACAAGAACTACACAGCCTCATTAGGTGGTGTAAACACCCGCGACATCTGTCACTCCCAGTCTTTCCATATTGAAATTGCTTTTTCCAAAAAGGTTTTCACGTTGGGAACATTCGCGTGTGTGGCGTTATAGTCTGGAGATCACGAGCGTGACGCTTTGTTAATCTGTCTCGGATATGGCCGAATGTAAGGCAAATATAACTCCCGTCATGTAGAGGGAGAAATTATCCTGCTCTCAAATGCTAAACTTTTAACATCAGCGGCCTCTTGGAGGAAGTTGGTTGTGCTCTCTCTGTTGACTATCCAGGACGCTTATAGCGATGTCTCACCGGCGCGTACATATAAATGAAGAAAGCTTTCAGGTGTTATATTGCCGCTTTCCGCCCTTGGGCCTTAAAACATGGCATCGTCGTGCGACTAACTATCGACATTAGCATATCGAGCGTGTCGTCTGTCCAAAAGACACATAGTCGAACTAATAATGTTCTTTCATTGCAAAATATTAAGTCTCCTTACAATCCAATCGATGGACCGACTATTTGTGCTACCAAGTACAACGGGTATGCCATGCATCGTGCACAAAAAAATCTTCTGAACAATCATTCCGGGTATACGAAGCTCAGCGATTGAGCTCGTGCGCCCCACCCAAGAGTAAACCCAAGAGCCACTAAAGTAATGTTTTTACTATACACATGGTTGGTATTTGATCCGATATATCAATTTCCAATGATATTCCATATTACTTTACTTAAGGGTCACATCTCAGAGGCCTCGCTATTATAGAGTTCCATCGTTTCGACAGATACCGATAATCTTGTGAACTTGACCCTTATAGATCGAGTGCAATTGAATTGATTACGAAATGATTCAATTGTTCAGAATTCGCATGATGCTTGGTGAAATTGTGAATATATATGAGACAAAAGATACCGGTAGCCATGATTCTACCGAAATTTTAAATAGGAGGAGCTTGGGGGGCACATGGGCTTCTAGCCGCACATTTTACCTTAGAATAGCTCTTTTACGGAGAAAAAGAGTATAAGTGTATACATATCATTAGCCTGGAGAAAATTATCTTCATGTATGAGCTATTTAAACAGATTACACAAAGCAAGTTAACGGTGTTTGTTATCGTATAGGCTGTTGTTTTTTGCTTCTGGTTGAAGGCACACGAATCCATCATTGTGCGTTCGCGAACGTAGACTTTAGGAGTCCAACTTCCTCGGTGCAAACTGCACGATTTTTAAGACAAATTGTTATAAAGCTTTTTGTCTATCGTGGGTCCCAATGCGATAAAAAAAACTGGCGGTCAAATGTCTGGAAGCAGTAGTCGCTCGCTTCAAAGCGCTCATCAAATCTTAGAATGTACTAGTTGGCCGCACCAGTAGCCCCTGGTTTGGGCGAAAATGGAGATAAGATGGGTAACATAGTGAGACGGACGTTGAACGGTCAAGCATTTGATGGCTATGCCCGAGAAAATGTTTCCTTTGGATAATAAAAGTTGAGATAAATATGGATTTAGCCTTACTTTCCGCTGCGCGTCGCTCTTGCGATCTTTACGCTTGGTGGTCGCGCGCAGAAATGGGCACTTGCGTGGAATACCTCGGTTGAGAAGACGTTCTCAATGTGGGGGTATCTAACGACAAATTTTGCGGGTGGTCGTACCGACTTAAGAAGCGTAACTTGTCCGTTTTTAGATCTTGCTCACCCATTAAAAGGGATGTGAGCTTACAGACTAAGCTCGGGGGCGAAAAACTTCAATCAGCGCCATGGATACTGACCCTCTTCTAAAGGCTGAAATGGTTGCCATCTTCATTAACATTATCCAGACGGTGCAGCTCGCATCAACACCCGGTGCATCAACTTTAACACTTTCGCGGAATAGGTGTTTGTTGAGTTTGATGCGAATTACAGCTTCCGTGTCGCGAGGGCCGGCTGCAGCGCTAAAAAAGGAAGCTCTATGTGCGCACCTATGATGATTGATCTCAGGCATGCTATGGAAAAAGAGAGAGATATCGTAACTGCTAAGTCGCTCCGTGATAACCGCAGATATTCCATCTACAGAAAAAACTTGCGTCTGCTCCTTGCGCGTCCCCTTCAGTCTCGGCTGAGAGGTACGAACTGCCGGGCTTTCACGCAAGAGCGCAGGACAACCCCATCACGTGAAAGCACCAAGTTCAAGTAGGCGCATAGGCGGTCTACGAGAAAGAATCGGGCTTTCGAAATTCATGGAGGATGGGAGCATTTCGTATCAGCTCTCAAAACAGCGACTCACTCTGAGAGTTGAGGTTTGCATTTTAGTGTTATTGGCTGCCGCTATCAATGTCTTGAATTTTTGAAGACGCGAAAAAACCGTCGAGGCATCGATGATGCCACATACGGATGTGATAGCCATGATTTTTGTGACGAACAACTTCCAACAGTCTCGAGCGTTAGATTGAGTTTTCAAGGGAAGTGTGTTGCGTACTACTGAGTATTGACGTGAGATGCTATCTCATTCTAGGCAAGTTGTGGCTAGAGCTTAATGAGCCATGGGCTAACCAAGAGAAAAAAAGCTAGGTTCCATGCACTTTTCTCCAGGTGAAGCTCTGGCGAGCCTTGAATCAATTTATGCAAGAGAATCGAAGAACTTTTTTCTTTGCTTTTACGACGAAACTGCCATAGCTTTTGCGCTGGATATGGATAGCAATGAAATTTGCAGGCGCCCCGAGCAGTAGAGCTGTAGTAAGCTAAGGTCTCAGGGCGAAACATATCCTGGTCTCTAAAAATTTTGTTTGTCGGCTCGGAAACAACGACGCATGTCAAACTTCTGTGAGAGCATATCAAATGGTATGACAAGGAAAAAATGTACCATGTTATCTTCTAAACCAGGGCTGGTAGTGAGTGGAAGCAGATGGGTGTTGCATTCTTTTGTGATAGAGCCTGTTGAGCGAAAGAGCGACCGTATGTCACAAGCTAAGGGCCCGGTGCTGAAGATAAAAATAATAATTCAGCCATATCACAACTTGTAGGTTCTGAAAAGTCAACAGCAGGCTCTCCATTGAGATCAGTGAAGCCTCATGGACAGATTTCAGGGTTAGTTTCACACTCGTATATGGAGTGAGCAGGGTAGTCCTAGCGATTGCAAAGCTCCTCTTCCTATTTCCGGAAAAGTTTCGAGAGATCTGTGATAGTTATCCTTTGGAATCGAGGGGAAAAACGGTGATGTCAGCTATATGCAGGCCTCTCTATATACGGAATATTCCTTATATTC
>NW_020187446.1:1113700-1114494 GCF_900000015.1 Plasmopara halstedii | reverse complement strand
CTTCCTCTTCGAGTCATATGCCGTTCAAAACACGCTAAACAACGGACTGCCACTGCAACGAGTACTTCAAAAACTGGCAGCTTCGAGATGCAATCATTTTTGCTCAGAAAAGAGCTATCGGATGATGCTGAGACATGGTCATACGAATTAATTATTATAAAGTGTCTTGATCATGCACGGCCTCGAATGGAAGGCAAATTTGCAATTGATTTGAAATAAATGAATAGCTTCTAGCTACAATCAAAATACAACGGGAAATGCTCATCCGTGTACTGTGTAAAAAAAAACTGACATGCGTCACCGTGTGTTGCTCGCTTCCAGCGGGCAGTTGACTATCGTAGAAGGGAGAAAAGGTGAAATGACATTAATTATCTTAGCCAATAGGTACACAAAAAGGACATAACCTTAGTATCAAAGATCACGCAGACACTTTATGTAACGCGGTATGTACTATATTGGATGTTTGTACACAACACTACTTCGCGCAAAGCTCAAAAGGCATTGTGAGGCACCATGAAGTAGTATCATGAAGGCTCTGGCACAGGAATCTACAGCTCACAGCTGAGTACTTGGTACGGATTTAAGAGTGATGGTATAAACAAAGTTAGTGGGAGATACGAGCTGCTAGCCTCGCAAAATGCCTTAAATGGAATCGAGCATATAGCTAGTAAGACATATATAGTATTAGTTTAGCCAGCATAAAGTGTAACTATATACTCTACAGTAGTGAGTGTTAGGTCTAGGTACCTTGAAAGACTTCCTTTGACACGTGAAGGGTGGCTGGTAAATATCCT
>NW_020187446.1:1107830-1113690 GCF_900000015.1 Plasmopara halstedii | reverse complement strand
TTAAATACACCCCACGCGGCAATCCCCGCCCTCCATCCGTTGACACTGTGTGCAGTTGAGTACGTACGGCTTGGCGAGAAACACCCATAACTGTGGTCTTCAACTCCAGTGAAGCTGCAGTATTTCAGAAAAGCCCGTCACAGTGTTTCATTTAGAACCATGATGTTTACAGGTGGAAATTTCAGAAAAGGTGGAGCAATGCCGACAGTGAAAAAGAGGATGATCCTTTCAATGTAGACGAACTAGACCTAGCCTTGGATGTTGATGTCGTCAAGATATAGTAGCCCTCTACGAATTGTAGACACCCTGTCAAATGTGATCAATTTCTTGAGGCTACTAATAAATTAAAGACCGATCTCTTTTCGTAAAATTCGTTACTTGAACAAGTACAGAGGATACTAGGCGGAAATACTACGTCCAAATTCCAGTTTTCTCAAGAAGGATGCAAAATGGTGTTGCGACACCGAGCATCGAGAGGCTTTTGACAGGGTCAAACGCAGTCTCCTTCATTCGCCATTCAAGGCGATGGGTAATAATTCCACTCGTCATCCCATGCTGGGGAAGGAGTATTCGACTCGCTCGACGAGGTATTCCAACGTTCGGGGCGGGCGAGGTGTGTGGCGCTCTGTTGCCGAGGGCTCGAGATGTGCTACTTGTGAAGCCGCAACTTCAAAACTTTATAGTGCTTTTGATAAAACCCGTGAAAAAAATGTTTGAAATTGTCTCTTTGCTATCAGAATATTAAACATTGGCTTTGTTAACGTTGAAGAAGTAAAATATATGATTTACGTTTTGATCCAGGTACAAGAACGTGACAAATTTTTCCTCGCACATTGCTATTTTATACCAAAACAATAAAAAGTGTCCTGTGTTTATCTGAGCGCTTCGAACCAAGTCGAGTGCGCTCTATTTGTACGGTCAACCATATTGTTCTAAGGATCCTCCTTCTTAGGAATCGGCGTCTGTGTCAGAATGGTGGTAGCTTATTCTAAGCGTGAACGATACGCCACTTTGCCGTTCGGTTCCCAGGCACAAAACGTGGGTGTAAAGTGGGGAGACTTGTTCACATGCGCCATTCCTGCCTGGAGCTTTGCTCGGAAAAAGGCGTCAATGCTTTGGGCAGTGGCTGTTGGCGTGAAACGCAGTAATTGGTTCCCGGAACCAGGACAATATCATGACGCACACCTCGGTCCGGAGGTAGGACAAACGGCGGGTCTTTGAAGACGACGTCTTTAAATTCCCTTTCCAAATGTAGTACGGATCCCAAGGATTATTCAGGATCGACGATACACTTCGTGCGTTCATCCCCTCTTAGTGTTTTCCAGGACAGCTTCATCCAGAAGCGACGACGAGTCAATCTCTTCTTTTGGTCGCATAATCATCCTGCCTTCAAGGTACCGCCAAACTCTTCGATGAACATCTTATCCAACTCAAGAAGAGCATCCACCACGAATTAGCCTCGAGGGTGACGTCGGCGTCTTCTTCTCCCTTCATACCGTTGACAAGAGTATAAAGCTGTACACCCTCGTCTACGCTAAACACTTGCTGCATCAGGGTCAACGCCATGCGTCTTCCAGATAACATACGACGGCTCTGCTGCCTCTCCCCGGCGTCTTACTTCTCAGCGGGACCAGTGGTAACACACACTCGGCGTCGTCCTGTGTACTCCCGTCTCCATCGGAGACTTGATGTTATTAATAGCATCCTACGAAGAGCTGCTATTTCCGCAGGCTTCGTCTAGTGGATAAAGCGCCACTCCACGTGTATCAAAAGGGCCTTGCCTGAGGATGTCTCGGACCTTGTCCGACCATGCCACTCTTGTCATGCAGTAACTGCTTCGTAACATGAGCAGTCCTCAGTGGGTTACGTGCTAATCCACGTGCATCACGAGGGCCCAGCTCTTGATGCTTCAGCTATTTGCCAAACATGCCACTCCACTTGGCATGCAGCGACTGCTGACACTTGGGGAGTGCTCAGTTAGTTTCGCACCACTCCACGTTCAGCCCGCTAGCCACGCTCGGGTTACTTGTCCAGTACACCTTCGGTGTTTGTAACTTGGATACTCTGAAATTCAGGACATTGACCGTCTGGGTCCTGTGCCCGCGCCAATAGATTTTTTTCCACCTAGCAGAGCTGGGTTCATGACTCACCAAAGCCCCCATGCGCGTAGCGCCCAGGGTCGTCGACCTCCAATTAATCCATGGCTCATGGTGTTTCAACAATGCCAAACCAAGGGAATGATCATATCTTGCATTCAAGTCTAACACTAAGCAGCAATCCACGCTATTGAAGTCAAGAAACTTGACACTGAGGTCCACAGGGGCCCTCGGCACAGTGACACAAGCCCTCGTCTTAACCGCTGTTTGGCGCTTCGGTATCCAGCTGACTTCTGACTTCCTTCGATCGTGGAGCATCGAGCATAATTATTTGACGCTTCGAAATCGATAAGAATCTTCCGTGGCTTCTCAACGCCCTTCATGGTAGCTTTTACGACCAGTAAGTCTGGCTCACATACACGTCCCGTGTTCAAGAGCACGCAGCTCTTCGGGGCTGGGCTCTACTGCCCTCTACTTCCTTGAGGCGCAACAGAACTCAGTTCTCCACCAGTAGGGCGCCCAGCGCCTTGTGGGTGTTCTCGTTTACCGGAGCAAACCAGACACGCTAGAAGTGGATAGTCGGCTCGACGAACCTTTACGCACCTTGCGCACAGGACGACAAGTCCAAAGGTGACGGGTTTCTCGTGTTTTTAAATGCTGCTCTGCAGCTCGGAGCTCTGCCTCTTCGTCCTCAGCAAAGCTAAATTTTATTGGCTGATGCCGGCTCGACGAGCTCTGAGGGTGTGCATTCCAACCAAAGTCGTACCGACTTAGCCTGGCAATGAGAGTCCTCAACTCTTGGATAAAGTCCACCAACTCCTACATGCCCTGTCGGGCGACAAGAAAATGCGATCACACGCGATATGCCTTGTTAGGCGGCGGGATCACTCGCAAAAGCTGACGCTTCAGATACTTCCAGAAGGGGAACGCAGCTTCAACCAAAGCACCGCACGTTAGTGCCCATTCTCGCGCTCGGCTGCCGAGCACGCTGTTGCTCGTTCTGGAGAATGACGGACGTCATAGCCATCTCGGCCTCTCTTACCCGGAGTAGGAGCCTTTCTCCATACTCACCCTCAAAGGTCATAACGCTCAGCACCATAAGCGGCCTGGGTAGGAAGGGGTAATCCTTTGTCGACGGTGGAGTCACGGACGCAGTTGACGCTGACAGCTACTGCTGTGAAGCTCTAACAGAGCATTTTCATAGTTTAAAAACGTCTCCAGAAGCGCGTTGATCGACTCCGGCCCCTACGAAACAATTTGTTCTATGCCCAGGGGCAATCAGGAGTATTGGTCCATCCAGACGGAGGATCATTCGTAACGACTCAGACGTAGATTGACAACGATACTCCCAATTGCAGCGGGGCTGCCGTAGCTTTTGCTTAGAGGAAGCTAAGCTAAGATTACCGACCTTACGTTCTTTACAAGAACAAGTGTAGCAGATCGCAATCCGCCACCTCCAAGAATACCTAAGAGCTTAACCAAGGTAAAGAGACTCTTCCGTTCAAAATCGAAACTGTAATTATTTGTTTTAGTTGCGGAAAACAACCTCCGCCGCAACTACCAATAACCTTAAATTTTTCTTATTGATGTAGTAATACATAATAGTACACCTATTTAATATGGATTACTTCTGGCTTCTTGTTACAGTGTAGCCGCACCGTTGTGTAATTACACTACTTGTGTGATCCGCCCTTTCATACAAGGGGTATGTGTAACTCCGTTACAATCTTGGTACGTGTAACCCCGTTACAGCTGGAACACCCAGTAATTATACATTTAATCAGGTTTTGTTACTCATATAGAAAATATTTTGCCGCAAATAAAACCGACAAACAGAAAACGGAAGAATTGATTAGCCTTGGACTAAGGTTGTAATTACTCTTAAAGTAAGAGGATTGCGATCCGCGAAATTCGAAAGTATAGAACGAAGGTCACCGACCTTAACCAAGATTCCTGTAAGCGAAAGAACTACGGTAGCCCCGCTACACTTTGAAGCAGTTTAACTCGTTTCATCAACAACAAAGTTAGTGTTGGAGGTGTGAATGAATCCGTTGAGGCAAATGTGCTAGAATGACTGTCACGATCACAATAACCTATTTTTGCATTGCATTGCATTAAATCGACATTGCCGTATGTGCTATCGTCACGATACTGGCGAATTACATCTGACGATTCAATCGCAAAACGCACGATGCTAACTCTGTGTGTCCAGTCTTACTTTGTCTATCACTGTCAAGTTAAATCGCATTGTTGATGTCAAATATCGTATCAAACTGTTTGATATCTTTGAAAACCACGCAATCAAAGTTTTCGAAAGCTTCCCGAGTTTTAGTCAAGGAGTATCCATTTCCACGTTGCAAAATGTAAGCAATGTTGTACTTAAAAAACTTGAAGAGTTTATCCATTGTGATGGCATCTTTCTTAGATTGATAACATAGATATATGTTTCTGTGTTTTAACAATCACAGATTGGCGGCAACTGTTTCGCAATGCCAGCATGACGACACATAAGCAAAGTTCGACCACGTATTTTTATCTTTGGTCGATATAGGGTGCTGTGGCATCGTCTGCATGTCGGGCAATATATATGAATTTAGATGACTGCTATCACGAGAATGACCGACATTTAGAGCGCTTGAGCTTTTTCTTCAACTGCTTTTTGGTTCTTTGACAGGGAAGGAATGGGACACGTTCTTTTGATCGTGTACGACAGCTAATTTCACACGCCCAGAATTGCGTTCATCGCTGTAAGGACTAAAAAAATGCCAATCAAGTAGCATACCCACACGTGAGCGCCAGTATTAGATATCCTCTTTCGTCTTCCATGTCTCCATAATTCTTGCTAACTGCATTAAGTACTCTCGCAATGAGAGGTAAAATGGCTTGAACTTTGATGGAGGCTGCCTTCACCATAAAAAGTCATCGATAAGCAATTTGCGCAATAGACAGATAGATACCTTTCCTACATCCCCATCGTCGGCATCAGGAACAACCATGATGAGTGTCATGCTTTCATTAATTTCTGCCAACAAAGACCGTGAATCATAGCCACACCGTTCGCGTCGAACATTTAGGTCGGACGCAGCAATTCATGCGATGTAAGTGTCTTTGTAATCCTCATTTACTACCTTATGCAAAAAGGAGCAACATCTTCGATACCCACGACAACGGAAGTCGCCGACGTCATGGCGTTTCCATCAGCTGGAACCACTTTCGCGCCATCGTTCAATATCACGCGGCAAGTTCGAAGAGAAGCATGGAGACTCCTCAACTGATATTCCATCAACTTTGAGAGTTAGCGTTTATGAAAAAATATCCGGCTGACCAACGGAGAAGTGTGAAGATGCCAAGGTGAGTTGCTCGCTGAGCTGCCGAGTTTGATAATTTCCGTAGCGAAAAAGATTTTCTTGACCTCGATGGCAAGTTTGATTTGATACTGGAATCCTTGCTCGAGACATTATCAACGCGTTGGATGGGCAATGGTGACGATTGCCGTTGACCATTCACAATATGCCTACTTCAGCTGCGTTACAGCAGATGCTTGATTTCACACATTCCTGGAGAATATTGTACTTTCACCTCGATGTATTTAATGCCCACGTTTGCGATTGGGTCCCATGGTAGAGAAGACGAAGTTCATTTATTAGCGTTCTCTCCTCAAATGATATAAACCTCAGACGTTGTTTCCATAAGATACTTCTTGTAACCTCTTATTATTACTTAAAAGCTCTAGGTTAATTCATCAGCGTTCACTCTTCAAATGA
>NW_020187446.1:1106918-1107820 GCF_900000015.1 Plasmopara halstedii | reverse complement strand
AGAAAAGGTCAAATTTGAGCTTAATATTGGTCAATCCCCGCAGCACCGCTTATATTTTTGGACAGAGGAAGTAATTAAGAAAGTACCATGATAATTACTATGATTAATCATGAGGGCGAGAAGACGTGATGAAGGAGAGGTCCTTGGGACATCTGCTAGCATCATGCTATGCAATACGTAGGGTTTATTGAAGTGGATAGTGAAACAGATATTTATGGTACAAAAAGCAAAATTGATTAAGAATCACAATTCACATTTTGCTGTCTCCTAATACGATACTCGCATGTCCGAGACACAGTTACGTTCTTAAGAACATCTTTGGACATTGTCCGCTCAAAGCGTTTTGTGTCTATGACACGCAAAACACCCAGCCTTGCTGGTTCCGAGGAAGCCCGAGGGCAAAGCCCTTCTTCTTTTTCTGCACGTGGTGAATCCCCGGACAGTACGTCTGCAGCTCCACGGGAAGCACATCTCAAACTCTCGGCAACCGTGCGCCGCACACCACGCCCGCCCCGGGCGACGAATTTTCTCGTCGAGGAGCGCGCTACGAGTCAAATACTCACTTCCCAGCATGAAAAGACGAGGAGGATGAGGTGCGCCAACGGCGAGACGTGAGACCAGCTCAAACCTTGTGCACATCGTGTCCGTTCCCCGACCTATAGTCTTTTAATGGAAGTGGTATTGTTACCAATCGCCTCGACGAGACACAGGAGCAGCAATTGGATTGGCAGCTCTCATACGCTCGAATGCACTTTCGGTCTAGACCCTCGTGGGGAGTACGGCTTCCGTTCGGCGGATCCCGCTACTGAAGCAAATGACGAGATCACTCGATCGGTAGGTCTACGTAGTCGGGTCCTCGGCCACTACACAAGCTGAGCTTGACCAGCGGAAAGTTCTCCGAG
>NW_020187446.1:1106610-1106908 GCF_900000015.1 Plasmopara halstedii | reverse complement strand
GGTATGCACAGTGTACCGTGACCCGAAGAAGAACTCTTTTGCACATCGGGCGCAGATTAGTATCATCGTGGGTCGCAGCGACGAGACCAAAGGATATCGTGTGTTCGTACGCAAGGCCAATGTCGTGATCGTGACCTAGCACGTCAAGAACATTTGGGCACCCTCCGACAAGCACAGCGAGCAGCTACTCTACGAAGCAGGAGCTGAGGAGGAGACATCTTCGATTGTCCCTGTCGTAGCTAAAACAAAGAGGACGGCTAGTCAGAAGTCGTGGGTACGTGCAACCCATGCCACACGA
>NW_020187446.1:1090601-1106600 GCF_900000015.1 Plasmopara halstedii | reverse complement strand
ACCAGTCACATTGCTGATTGAGCTTTGGTTTCGCGTAAGCTTTCCCACCGGATTTCCGCGAGCGGCCGGCGTCTTTATGTCCACACCTTGTTGCCACGCTTTTCCACACGACTCGTGAAAAGTTTGACCCGACATGACTAGAACCATGGACGTATGTAAATGCCATTTCTCAGTCCCTGGAGCTCCAGATTGACCCATCCCAAAGGGCGGCTTGGACAGCGCAACATGACAGTATCCACACACATTGGACGGAGTAGCGTAACATCGCGACCTGGCTCGCTTGAGCGTCGTAATCTGATCAAACAAATCTACGCTGATAAGCGCATTTGCAGTCTGGTAAATGTTCTGCTCGTAGTTATACGTGTCTAACATACCAAAAATTGTCGGCCGAAAGTCCCCAAAGGCACCACGACCGTGCTCGTTGGTAATCTTAAAAAGAATCGATTTGAGCGATACAGAAGATGCCATGCGCTCGAGAATAAACCGAATCATCTCGTTTAGTGCTACTTGAAACGCAGTCATAGCACTCCCACTGTGATTTCGGCTGACCGGTACATTACGCGACGAGGTCTTCGAGCTCAGACTGCGTTTGACCGAGTTTTGGATTCGCAACAGCTTGTCCAGCAGCGTAAACCAAAGCTTTTCAGCTTGTTCATCCCGATTACGTAGTGAGTTACGCTGACACATGGTTAACGCTACTTCAAGCGTTTTCATGGCATCTTTTCCCTCTTGCACGCTATCAATAATGCGATCGGACGACTGGTGTCTGGATACCACCGCACTGTTGCTACTGGGTCCACTGGAAGCGTTTAAAAGTATTTCTGACGCAACAGTCGACGACGCAGCTACAGCAGAGACGTTGTAACCACGCAAAGCCGGTTTAAGAATCTTCAGTTTCTGTTCCAAACTTTGCAGAATCAATGTTAGGGCTCCAGTGACGTCGCCGGTTCGCTCAAGCAGATACGCTTCGGCGTCGGTGATGGAGAACTCCTTGCATAACCGTAGACAAGCGTCGACCTTGTAACTGTCGTGTGATTCAAGATACGGGAAGACACCAGTAGGTTCGAATTCACACAAAAGACGTACAAAACGCTCTTGGACGGCAGGATCGTCAGCAATGCGAAGCTTTGAACGCTCCAATAACTCTTTTACAACATCAGCTTCATCACTTGCGTTGCTAACAGTTGTAGTTGAGGAGGCCATAAGAATCTGCTTGAGATACAAGAACTCAAGTTCAGCTCCCCCTTTTCCCATAGACAAGAATTTTTGGATGATTTTGTTATTTAACTGAGGAAACTGGCCCAGGATCAGCGTGACAAACGCGTAGCCGTCCGTCTTCATTAGTGCCGGAGCGTGGCCCAGCACGGCCTCCTCAATAACCTTTCGGCGGCGACGAGTAGATTCAGCATTACCGTCCTGTATCTCCATTTCTTCTCCATCCACTGCTTTGTCCGTCTCCAAGCGAATATAACTGAAAGCATTCATCTGGTACTCGTGATCTTCATCAGCCAGGTACGAAGCAATTGCCTCAAAAAAGTCACCCTTATCCTTGTATAATAGCACTGCAGCGCGATTCATCTTTTCACGAATAACACTCGTTAGCAAAGCATCGTGGTTGTAAGTGGCTTTGTTCAGTTTCGTCAGCAGGCGCACTAGCATCGCCTCACGGCCGGCCTTATCAAATCCTTCTTCTTGTGAAGTCTCAGCCGAAACAGCCGACGAGCCGTTGGAAAGAAGCGATGCTGGACCAAGAGCTAGAAAGTTCATCAGCGAGTCCATCATAGACGCACCGTCTGCCGACCCAGCATCACCGATAGCCGAGGCACGTGCATCCGCGTACTCTTGTGGCTCAATGGAGCCTCCACTAAGCAACCGAGCTTCAAACATGAAAAAGTGAGCATGTTCTACTGAACTGAATGGGCTTTTAGGGTCAAATATGACTTCAGCAAGTGACAAAACAATAGATAATCGACTCGGACACTTAGTCATCTCCGCGTTGCGAGCCGAATCGTACCGGCTTGTGGGCCGATCCGATCCGTCTTTCTTTTCGCCTTCGAACTCAACACTTGGCATGTCAAACATCCGACCCATGATACTAAAAAGCTCACGTGCATCAAGGTCGATGAGCGTCTCGAGACGCGGATATGCTCGCGAGCTAGACAAGCCTGCCACAGTCCTTTCAAACAAATGATAGCAAATCTGCGAACGCACTCTTCCGAGCTTCCCAAGAGGAATTGGCTCGTTCTTTGGGAACGTGCGACCACTAAACGCATAGGAAATGTACAGCAGCAACTTGTATCCGAACAATCGCCGACGTCGGGATCCACCTAGCACCTTCTCTTCTGCTTCCTCGCGTGCTGACAATGCAGCAGGCTTAGCAATTGCAACTTTAGAGCTAGTCGTCCGAGTTGTACCGCCAAACGCTGACGCTAAACTGCTAACACGGCTTCCAGACGGTTCTCGAAAAGCACGTGCAGATGACTCCAATGCTGGTCTGTTCGTTGATGCCGTCGCATTTGAACAGGCCTCCAGCAGAACATCAATTGGCGTTGTAAAGTCGTCAATGCCTTCATTGTAAATATAAATAAGAGCTGAATAAAGCTGGTGATCGTGACATAGCTTGAGAATCGTGTCCATGTCGAGTTCAGCCACATTTAGATGCAATAAGCACTGCTCTACCTGAGCAAGCTTTCCTTGGGCACTAAAATGCTGCACAAACTCCTCCATAGCCACCGGAGATAAGTTTCTCAGCTTTTCAGAAAGAATGTAAGGCTCCAGCAGCTCCACCAGCACACTCAGCTTGTTTGCTTCTTTAAACCGGGTGTAAATCTCACCAAACAAAAGGTCTGTGCGATTTATGAGAGCACAGTACTCAATGCAAACGCCGGCCAGCATCTGATAGTGACTTTTTGTCAAGTCGAGCTTCATCCCAATCTTGTTGAGGCTCAATTCACCACCAGCTGCAGCTATAGAGCCGGGAGCATTGGCAATCGCTAGACGCACATACTCCATAAGCAGATCGGCTACACGCTCAGCCACGCTTATTGGCACAAAATTTTTCGTCACTTCGCCACTACGCGCCTTCTGAAGCGTTTCCTCCAACTTCTTCGCAATGTCCGCTGGATATGGCACCTCGCCACACACCCAACGTACTTCATCAGCACTTTCTTCATGTCGGAAGACATCCTCTTTTTCACCAGTACGCTGATTGGTCTGGCACATGTGTAAGATGTCCACAAGACACTGATCATTCTGCTTGTCACGAAAGAAGACAGGAGGAAATCGGTCTCTTGCTGCACGATCAGCTGCAGCAACCTTCAGTCCCTCATAGTGGTCCAAAGCAAGTGCAAGAGCCTCAAGCCATTCGCCGTCATCCACCAACAAATCAATACGCTGTGTCCATGGCAGTACACGAGCCGTTTGTAGCTCTTTGAGTCCCAGCAGATACAAGATGTTGTAACATCCACGAAAGCTATTAGAAAAACTACGGGCATTATTGCCGCGATAGGATGCGAACACTAGCTCGAGCGATGAAACGTCTACAATCTCAAGTTCCTGCCGAGACATGACGTCGTATACACAAATTTCATCGTGCGAATTCAGATACACAACCACTTGATCGCCCAGCCACTGAATAGCCATCACAGCACTTGAAGACTCAATTTGATCGTGTTCATCAAATGTAGGAAAACCATGACGCCCGTGCGAATGATTTTTGCCGCCAGGAAACACGACTTCCAGGAACTGTACTCGGTTTCCCCAGCCACGTGCCAGCACAGGAGCCAAAGCTCGAGAGCTTCCTGGAAATGAAATCCACGCAAAAGCCAAAGATGGGAGGACTGGATCATCGGGCGCAATGTCCTCAGGTCGGGCCCAGCGGTAAATTACCCGAACCTCCGGCTCAATCGCGATTATAAACGTCACTGTCTCTGTACTCAGTGCAGCCAAACAGTACTGATCGGTCAAGTAAGAAATCTTGGCATTTCCGGCAGACTGAGGTAAGACAGATATTGACTTGATTTTACCCGCTGAGCCATCGTAAAGTGGATCCACATCTACTACGTAAACCATTCCCATCATTTTTGAAAAATTAAGCTTGTTGACGAGTCCATTTGTGTCCACTGAGACCAAAACTGGTTTTTGATCTTTTAAAAAGCGGAGACTCACGACAGGATTCTCATGGACATCTGACACGGCCTTCAGTGATGTCCCCTTGATCATATCCCACAGCACAATACGACCACTTTGATAACCACATACCAGATAATCGCTGCCAGGTGACACGTCCACGGCTGTCACAGGTCCGTCTCCATCGGCATCGTTTATATTACCTAATACTTGTCGTATATTTTGAAAGTGATCAAAAATAATCACTAGTCCTTTTGACGTTCCAATTGCAATAAACTTGGAATGAATGGCCACGACAGTGGGAGAGCCAGGTCCGTACTCTTTAAACTCAATGTTCTTTCTCAATTGTCGACTGATGGCTTCCATGGGCTCCACTTTAACCACTCCTCGAGATTTCTTCTCGGTTGTAGCTGCCGTTGTGCCTTCTGTTACTTTCATCTTCCTCTGGTTTGTTTTCGTGGCAATGTGTCCCTCTCTCCGAGACTTCAAAGCCTTAGACCGAGCATTGGCGCGTAATCGACGCTTCACTTGCAGTGGAGAGATGAGCTCTACTCCTACACAACTTAATAGTTGCTTTTCTCTGGCCTCGGCAATCTGTAAAGGGGTTCGAAGCTGTGACTCGTTCTTTGGCATAACTGAAGGCGAAATACTAGGCGCTGGTATCACATCCATACCTGGACCTGGCTCAATATTGAGCTTAAAAGTGGCGGGCGTAAAAAATAAATCGTCTTCGTCCTGAGTGGAGCCATCGGTGTCTTCTAAGCTTTTACTGGCCAGCTCCTCCTCGCGCAAAATCTCCTCCAGCGTGATGGCTGACAGATCCAGCTCCCCCAAGTCCTCCTCGTCGCTTTCAAGCAAAAGACTCTCCACTCCACTCATGAATCTTGCTTAGGGAGGTAAGGAATTTAGGTAGCACTCAATGATTCAGCTGATTTAGTCTTCAACAGAAAATAATTGCTCTTGAATAGGGGGAGGATAACAAATTACAATACCGGTAGTTAAATGTTACTCGTATGTATGACATGTGTCATCATTATAAATACCGCCCTATTTCCGTCGGCGCTTCCGGCTTTTATACTTTTGATCAAATTTTCGCCGTAAATTGTGCGGTAGGTTTTCGGCAGGCTCCCACGTGACCTCATCGTAGCCAACCCATTTGACTTTATACTGATGAGTCTTCAATCTTGTAGATGGATCGTGCTTACTACGACGATCAAGAATTTCTTCTACCACGTAAACATCTTCTCGAACAGGTTGGCCCTCAAACTCATCAATGAGATCTTTAGAGATGTTGCTCGCAGGCTCCCACGTCGTTTCGTCGTATCCTTCCCACTTGACTTCATATAAGTCTGGTTCGCCATAACAGTCGCTGGCTTTTTTTCGAATAATCTTCTCCACCTCGTATACATCCGGGTCAGCTGTATCAAACATGTCATCAGGCTCTTCTTCATCCTCATCAGAAGAAAGGACTATCTCTTTCGGCGGCAAATTATCGGTCGACTTCTTCTTCTTCCTCAAATTGCCTCCTCTGGACTCACTGGATGATGAGGATTCTAACGACGATTCGGCGCTGGAGTTACTAGACTCGTCAATTGACAGCATGTCGTCGTCGCTATCCATTTGCACTCGGCATTTCGAGGTAACGCTCTTCGTCTGACTATGGCTATCTTTAAGTCTTTCCTTTTTCTTCCCGCAAGCTTTTCCACTATTCTTGACATAACTTTTTTCTTCGGTCGCTTTCTTTTTCTTACGTTGTCGCTTCTTCTTTTTTGTTTCACTGTCGGCGCTTGTCAGCAACGCGTGTTTCTCATCCCGCAGCTTACGTTCAATCTCCTTCCGCTCACGTCGCACAGTCTCCTTAAGAGAATCCATGCTAATCTCTGGCGTTAGCGGCTGATCCTCAGCCGACTCGTACGCGCGCATCCAGTCACGGATCAGTACAAACTTGCGCGAGTCTGAACCCACGTGTTCGAGCAGTGGTACTGAACGAATTGCCGCCAACGAAAATTGGTCTTTTGCCGTATTGTACAGCCCGAGTGACTCCGGTAAATCCTGGCATATGGTCACAAGTGCGCGATCCATCAGGACCGACGATTCGTCCAGCGACATAGCAGAACGTATTTTGTAATTTCTAACCAATTATAAAACGGTAAATGCAACCTTCGTGCAACTTTAAAAATTAAATGGATCAACATTTCGCTGGCGAGAATAGCGCATGGACGCTTGAGAGGCTGAAGCGTGCCGTGGAGAACTTCTCGGCACAATTGCAGTGCTCTATTTGCCTGTGCCCATACGACAATTCTGTTTCATTGCCCTGTAATCATTGTTTCTGTGAAGAATGCATCCATCGTGCGCTGGAGCTCAAAGCATTGTGCCCCATCTGCAAAGCGCCGGCTAACAAGCGACGTTTACGCTACGATACAACTGTCCAGGAGCTTCTTCGAGCCACTGAAATGCTGTGCGCTGCTTCATCTTCAAAAGGAAAACATGTGGTCAATCAAACGCATCATCAAGATGAAAAGCAGGTAAAAAATGAGTCAACGCAGCATGTAATCGCTGCTCCAGCGACCAAAATTGCAATAACAGGAGATGTTGCGAAGGCTACAACACCGAAAACGAAGGCAAAGCTACGACTTTGTACTAAACGCAGTTCACAAAATAGTCCACCAATTCAATCGACGCTGATGGAGAAAAGGGTTGGTGGAATAACCGTGCATCTGATAAATGGTCTGAAAATCAAGCAAGAATCCCTTTCAACGGCAATTGCGAATTCAGCCAAATGGAGAATGCTGTCGCGGAAATTTGATGGAAATGTGGAAGCAACGCAAAAAAAATTGCCTGCACTTTGTGAGGTCTCAACGTCAAGCAATCACAACGTAAGTGCGACGAATGATACAATAAATAAGGATAATTTGGTATCATGGAGGCAGTGCTCGGATACCCGTAAAACTGATTTGCATACTGTCGCCACAGACATGCCACTGGATAGAAATCGACAAAGTCTAGATCTTCGAACGTATATTCTACGACAACAGCGATCTATTACGAAAGCACAAACATTAGACATAGTCAATACCGATGAAATACAAATAACCCAAGCAGCAGAGCAAAACGACCAAAAAATGATTTCATCACGGCGGCGGAAGTTCAATTTGGAGAAAGACGAAACCGATCACATCGTGGCTGAAACTCAATCAGAAATAGTCGAATTCATGCAGCACGAGACATCAAAACGACGGCGACGGTCAGCTACAGATTTAAACACCGATGAAAAAGGCACGAAAGGATTAATTTTACGACGAAGACGTTCAAATTCAGATGCAATTGGTGTGAGTAATTACAAAAACGAAATGAGAGTAAATGCAGCGGAAGTAAAGTCGCATACCTTGGCGATATTGAATAGTCGGGGAGTTGCTAAGACTGAAGGTATAAGATGTGCAGATAGCACGAATGCGCTGACGACTTTGGCAAAAGCAAAATCAGCGCTTGATAGAAGACAAGCATCGTGCAATGGTGCGGCAGAGTCAGCAAAGCATTCATCACTGCTTTATTCCAGCCAAGGGCAGTCTCTCACGCGAGTCGCGGCTTTTCAACTTGGAGATCTGGTGGATGTGATCGAACGACAATGGATAGGCATTAATCGAAGAGGTGGGGCAGGGCGTATAACTAAGGTCCATGGAGATGGTTTTTACGCAGTGAAATTTGTGATTGGGTCTGGCACAGATAATCGCGTGCCTGGTTCTTTCATTCGGAGACCTGCAGATGAATTAGTCTCAGACTCGACACCAAGTCGCGCAGTAAAGATACGCCATCGTCGGCAGTCTCTCAATCCCATGACTTCCTCAAATTTACTAACTGCAAAAGAGAAAGGATTGTCTCATTTCGTCGGTGAGGAGGGTGTCAAGACGAAAACCAAGACAAACTTAATAGCTGACAGTAAGCAATTTGGAATGGTGTTTCTCTGTTCTGGATTCAGGGGGGATCGAATGCAGCAGATTATCAAATGGGCTGAACTACTTGGAGCCAAAATCGTCAATCACTGGTCCAACGATGTTACGCATTTAATAGTGAAATGCGTCAGTGGGAATGATATCGAAGAGGATCCTTTGGTCGACAATTCTGACTCTGGCATTTCGCCGCAAAGACAACTCAATGGTAAGCGTAAATTATTTCAAGACGAAATGTGTGGACGCTGGGTGAAAATCAGGTCATTAAAATACCTCAAGGCATTGATTGGAGGTCGCTGGATTGTGAGCGACGAATGGCTTCAAGGTAACCTGATTATTAATGGTTGCTCCGCACAACACTCAATTGGTCTGATTTTGCTTTTGTAGCCTGTGCCGCCCATTGTGGCTACATTAGCGAAGAAAATTATGAAGCTGACGGTCATTGGAAAGGCAGACAAATTCCTAATGCCGTCAAGCGCTCACGTATGGCTCGAGAAAAGCTTCTTCAGCTGTCTTTACCAAGTGTATTGTAAATAGAGACTTACAATGTTACTTTTGGATGCCTAATGTGCATTTCGCCTATGCTTTGTATTTAGATGGACCGCACAAACATTGGCACGATGTTGTTCGCAAACTACTGCTTTCATTTGACTGGTGAATTCCTTTCCCCTATGCCACCGAAATCAGAATTACATACGTTGATAAACATGGGTGGTGGAAGGCTTATTGTTTCAATCGATGACATTCCTCAAAAAATGCAAAAGCTCGAGAATCGCTCCCGAAAGCTTATTATTGTGTCCGATAAAATTAATCCAATT
Organism: Plasmopara halstedii; assembly: GCF_900000015.1. Classification (NCBI taxonomy): domain Eukaryota; phylum Oomycota; class Peronosporomycetes; order Peronosporales; family Peronosporaceae; genus Plasmopara; species Plasmopara halstedii. Next base: position 1,097,707 of record NW_020187446.1, on the reverse strand, counting down.
GCGCTACGTCAGCAGACTAAAGTGCTAAAAACGCAGCCGCAATTGAGTTCAGTCTCCTTGTTGGTCATTGTGAATTACCTGTGGGTAATCAATAGCATCAGTGAAGCCAAGTTGCGCGATTTTCCTCAACATGAGAGAGATTGAAATACGAGCCAAGACTTGAAACGGTGTACGTGGACAGCAAAGTAAAGTTCAGCGTTGGGTCTTTTGAAATTTACGAAAGCACTAGCGAACATTGCGTTTTGTGAATTATATGGACAAAAGTTTACTCAAATTTGTGATCTTACCACAATCATCGGTTTATCTTTTAGTACGACACCATGAACATGAAGCATGGCGCTTGAAGCAACATCAACCGTAGGATATGTCACGAATGCTTGACATTTTAATCGACCTTCAGTGAAGTGATGGATTGCTAAGGTTCTATGTCATAACAGCAAGATTAAAGTTAACGACGACTCTGCACATCGCCCGAGTTAAAACATGTACTCTAGTCCAAATTCATGTGGCAGAACAGCGCCAAAGACAGCGATAAGGTCAGCCAGTACAACTGTTTTGGCGAGATTCTTCACATATAGTGAACAGGATGGCTCCCCACGTTGGTAATTCTTCATGGCCCTTTCCAAAATGAGATGTGCATCAGACAAGCGTTTTCTTGCTAACTCTTCCAAAGTCCAATGTTTAATTTTCACAGTCAAGAACTTTTCCGCAGAGTTGTGAAAGGCCTAGAATAATGGCATGAATAGATCGCAGTAATGAGAGAAGGAGAGGTGGTGTCGTTCACATACCACAATCAGCGTCTTCCCTTCTAGCTGAACACCATGCAGCACATTGACTGCTGCTGTTGCCACTTGCTGATCAGGAAATTCAATTATGGCCTCACATCTTGCAGAAAGAAGTTTGATCTTGATCAAACTAATCAGCGAATACATCATATCTGATCAGTGGGCATGGTTCCAGTATCGATAATGTTAGCACCACGTACTCCAGCTCCATATGCATCGGTAAAACGTAACCGAATATCCAGCGCAAATCTTTCTCATCCACTTCACGTGCGACATTCTTCACAATAATTTTACTCGATGGCAAACCACGAACGTAGGACTCCATTAGCGGCTCTTTTGATATTTCTGTTCGCACATTACGGTAAATATGAGCAAATGTAGCCAGAAAATTTGCCAAGCTGAACACGAATCACCTTCAGGTGTTATTCGCTGCCGATTAACTTCGTTAGTTGAGATAACACCTAGACGATTCGATCGATGTGCTTCTTGGTGGTCTTCAGTCCGAACTCGAAATGCCGCGTGGAAGGTACTTTTACTTCTCGAAAGCAATTTATGCGGACGTGTCAGGGGCTTTCCAAGCAGCTCTCCGAAGGAAATATTACTTCGATGTGACGGCTCCCGATCAGTTTTATTCAATGTCGCTCGATTATGCAAATGCTCACTTAGCTGATGAGGCTCTGGTTGTGGTTGCGCTTCGGGACCTCTAGTGGTACGCCCTATTGCACTGTCAATGACCTCCTCTCGATCCTCCTCGTCTTCTTCGACCATTTGAGTGTTGTGACTGGAGTCGGTCTTACGACGTTTTGAGCTCCTCCATTGCTTAGTTTCGTTTTCGTAGCTTACGACATTTTTAAGTGTAAATCGACCTGGAATCGCATCTTTCTTGAATGGCGGCGGAAGATGCATCTTGTTCATAAGATGAAGAACTTGAGTATAGAATCGGGGCAACGCAATCAGAGCTAGAAAGATATAGAAATAAAGAGTAATCAGTGAGACATTCAGCATATATCATGAAGTGTTCTTGTAGTCGGACCGTTAGCAATATTGCAAACAATACTCTCAGTAGCCTTTGGATACTTGTATGCAAGCAATGGGGACGGCGCATAGTTAAATCTGTCCACATTACGATGTTACCATTACCGTATCCTCAACACTGCAACGGGTACTGGCATCAACTTACCCAAGATGCGGAGCCAACGGCGCTGGAGTATAGGAAAGTTTTAGCAAAGCTGGTCGTGGTAGTGGCGGTGGCAAACCTATCGGTAGTGGAGGTTGTCTGCTTATAATGTCATTATTCTTAACCCCACCGGTCTCTTTATCCTTTTCTTTTTCTTTTGACTGCTTCGCAGCACCGTCGCCAAATGTTTCTACTAGCAGGCGGTGACCAGCTAATTCTAACGAATTGAGGCGCTGTTGCGCATTCTGCTGAATTGCTCTCGTCGAAAATACCGCAACAGCCTTTTGAGAATGTTGTGATGGTTTAGTTCCTGATTCCTTACCGCTCGAGGCTGCATTCTACCCAATACATACACGGTCAGATTCTAACCTTGGACAAATTTTAGCATGTCGAAGTTCATTCAAATTCATCACACTCTGTTTTGCAGCACACGGACACAAATGGCTCCATAGTGGGATAGAAGCGATGTGATTGCATTCGTCGACAATGCGGCAGGTAGATTTTGGACGCGCAGACTGAATCGCTCGTCTATTTGTTCATTCGCCATTATAAAGATAAAAAATAAAGAATTGGCACACAATTGATTTGGAAAAAGTTATCGTTTAGTATTGACTCAAAAGTGATGCTGTTTTCTAAGCAAAGAAGGCAGGCAGCGCATTTATGTCAATGATGCTCTTACCCTTGGAGCATCTCCTGAATAGCCCTCAGCACATCCTGTTTCTGGTCGTCTGTCAATTGTATCACGAGATTGAGAATTAGCGCCACAGACGGCGACTGCGAACTAGATAAAAAATAAATTCATTAACAAGAAGTAGGTGTCAGTGAATATCCATCCGCCTAAGCATACCGAATGAAGGTGTTAAAGTAAACTGTCGTGAAACAATTTGTGATCAGTTGGCAGTCCAATCGATCCATGACACCACCATGTCCCGGAATGACAGAGTCAAAGTCCTTAAGGTGGTACGTGCGCTTTATAGCCGACGCGTAGAAGCCTCCAAAGGGTGACACAACTGAAGCAAAAATTGCAAACCAAAACGAGTGGAGCTATGATGACAAATCAGATATCAGCCAGCACATATAAGCACGAATGTTCGATTTCAACAATGCATGTTTGAGCACCTGAATCGGAAGAAGTCGAACCTGGCTTTGACCAATGATACGCTCTATGAAAGTAGGTAGATCATAATAGTGCGAAAGAAACACATCTCGCGGCGTACACGACAAGGGGTCGGCAACCAGCTTGAACTGCAACGGAGAATGAGCAAAGGCATCGTGAATACAGTGTTAGCCAGATGAGATGAGAATTGTCGATGTAGAAATTTGCACCTCAAAGCTTTCGACTGGACAGGTCAACCATGAATACTAGAAGCAGCAGCAGAAACATTTATGAGATACAAGAAAAGGCTGTCGCTTGCAACAACTGCTACTTGCCTGCGAGATAAAGGCGCTAGAGAAGAAAGCGTAGACCATAGTACAAACGAACGCACCAATAAACCCTTCCCATGTCTTATTGGGAGACAAGCGAAGAAATGGAGTCTTGATAAATTTTCGTCCAAAAAGCTTTCCAGAAAAAAATGCAAAGCAATCGTTGCAAATCACCAGCGAAACGGGGAAGAGGAACCAAAACAGACCTGCAAACGTCATTGGCATTAATTTTTGTAGTCGCGCACTGAAAAATCTACGCATCATACCGTTAAAAATGTTGGTAAGCACATACTTCATCTGAAAGACGATTAAGCCCAGGGTTACGATTGTCCACGTGTACTGGCCTAACGTAGTAAAAACTATTTATTAATCTTTCAAGCTAATCATGATACTTTAGCAGAAATTAGACCGCACCCATTTGATACTTGTAATAACCTGGGATCTCATCATAAAAAGTATACCACAACAGCACATTAGACTCTTGATCATTCGCCAGGACGTAGAGTTTAGACACAGATGAAGCAGCACTACACCACGACAATTGTAAACACCTTGACGCACCTTTTTTAAGACTCAGGACGGACATGACGAACAGCAAAGCGTACATGGTGAATGAGACCCACGTGTGATAACGCAGATAGTGCACGATGACGTCGGGCACAAAGCGAATTTTGCTGCTCTCTATAAAGGCACCGAACGAGTCGCCGTAATTGTAAAAAAGTGCTACAACGAACCACATCCACTGCACAGAGCGGAACCATGGAATGTTCTTCTCAGCTGCGGCCCGATAGCGCACATTTACCAGCTCACGAAAAAGTAGCGTCTGAAGCACGACTACAAGCCCCCAGACGTACATATGACCGCCGTATAGAATAGCGATAAAGCCAACGATCATGGCAAAACCCACAATGACGCGCGTCATGAACTTAGTGAGCCCGCCCGTTTTCGGTGCTGGCAACGCGGCCTGGGGGGTCCTGGGGCCGATGCCGTCGGAACCTGAGCGGCGTTTGCGCAAAGCCATTGTTCTGTGTTGGTCAGTCGGTGTTAGTGAAAGTGTGCTGTTTGACGCGCGGTTGTTGCCGCTAGTCTTCAGCTCGGCAAAGTTTTTTGTAACTATATAGACAAAAAAACGGCACAAAACGACTCAGACTTTATGATTTATCACATGACAAATCGCCAAATTGTTTTCTTGCTATCAGGCCCTCATCGACCTGTAGTTAGCAGCTCGTAAACAACCGAGTTGTAGTTGCGGCTGCAATGCAAACTTGGTGCTGTTTATATAACGTTGGCACTCAAAATATATTATAAGAATCTTTAAGTTTGAGATCTAGTTCCGGATGTTGCCTCTAAAAGGTGATGGTCTGGGCTGGGCAGTGACGGCAACAGATTCAAATTTGCTGCCAGCCACGCGGTGACGAGAACAAACTCAGAAGATCCGCCGCCGCGGCGCAAGGCACATAAATGACAAATGCAAGCTGTGACTTTCCTCCGAAATACTGCAGAATTTTTGTTTGCACGAATCATTAAATTTAAACTTGGCTCTCAACCGAGAAAACAAATCTTGAAGAAACTTGAATTATTATTTTACCGAAGCAAAAAATCGATGGTAAGACATCATTACGTTGTCAATTTTTCGTCATCTTGAAGATATCACTGATGTACAGAACGTTCCGTATGACAAGATTCTGAATTACATGCCTGAGTTTGTAATGATACCAACATTGCTAGCGCTAAAAAAATCACTAGCGTTTTTATTTTTAGGCAAACGTTTCGCGCATACCCAGTTAAAAATACATTGTCAATGAGTGTGCATACTTGAATTTCTCCAATTTGGTAGGTACGATTTGCTTAGATGTATCAGGACCAGACAGGACCAGTTTTTTTTGCAGTCTGGCTTCTTTGTTAAGGGTCTCCAGAACTATCTGAAGGTGTTTGTATGGTTCGGCGTGCGCAAGTACAATTCTCACCCTTTGCAGTATCAAGAAAGGTTCACGCCTATAGACACTATACGATGTCAAACCTGAAAATGTGATAGTCTTTGTGCGGATCTATAGAGCTGTTCCACTGCGGCAAAATTGCAGTGTGGACCAAAGATATCGATTACTTTAAGCGTCGATTCTCAACAACTTACTTCCCACGCGGCTTTTAACGCTTTGCACTTTACCGTAATAATTTGTAAGATGTTATATAAAGTCGGACGTCAAATAATGTTCTACCATCATTACACCTTTGGATTTTACGTTGAAACTGGAACCGCAACATCGAAAGGTCTGCTCAGATTAAAGCATATCAGCAATTAATTTGCAGCCATAATGCCACGTGACGGTACATTGACAGTACAAGCTGATGGATGGTATTCACTGTTTGCGCAGAATAGTGTCGATCGGAGTTATTTGAGATTGTGCACGGCAAATCGTCGTTTGAGATGGCGTGACACAGGACCTTTATAGTTGCAATCGATCCTGACTGCACTTCTCATTTTTAACTTGCTAAATCTCACGTCAAATCGACAAAGCGATAATTAATAAAAGGAATTTTGACGAATTGCTTTACGTGCAGATTCTAACGACTTGTGCTGCGTCTGGACACTGTTGTATTCTTGTAGAATTCTGACTGCAACGCCTTAGACTCGATCTCGCAATCAGTCTTCGGTGTATTCGAAGACAATCAAACGTTTTTTTCTTGTTTCTTAGCATATTGTAAGAATGAGTGCATGTGTAGCTGTTGGGTTTAGTTTAGGATTGAGAATACAGAATTCACTAGCCAAGGTACGACAAGTAGATGATTACGCGAATGTTCTTGATAACGAGCTTGTTGCCGACATTGTAGACATGTTATTTGGATTTATGATCGCGAAAATGCTAAAAAGTGCCTTAATATTGACACAGACAAATTTCACGAACTGACAGACGTTGGTAATGAAAGCAACACATTTTGTAGGAGCGATTGGGTACTGTATGGAGCTAATCTTTTTCAATATGAGGTCGATACACAACTTGTCTAAGAAGCACATAAACCCAAAACATTTGCTAGCGTAATGGGCTTTCGAACAAGAATGATTTGGTTCTTGATGATACGAAGCATTGAGCAGGGTATAAGAATCTTGTTGCCAACATGATTCTCATTCACAGACACATTGGTGACATCGATTCAGGTTCGAGCCACCTACAAGCAAAGACTAAGGATATAATTGATCATATATATTATAGTCCAAAGATTGCACGGACGGCGATAGATTAAGAAAGGGTTATTAAATCTTGGCATTCCAATGAACCGGGTACTTTTGTGACTAGACGTATTACCGAAATTCAAAAGCACCCTGAACGATTAAACAGCCATATCAGTTCGGATTCTTGAAGCCAATTCGAGAAATCAATGCCGTCACCCACTCAATATTGCTGTGGTAATATCTTCTTGGCCTGCCTTGCAAAGCGCCAACGATAAGACACTTACGATTACCTGTTGTGTCAATTACAATTGGACCCAGCCAATTGATTTGCAGCAAAATGCAATTATGTTGCGATCCTTGCGACGTTCCTTTCCTGCTCTTCATAGCCGATGATTCGCTGGGCGTAAGTCGAATGCTCTTCATAATGTCTGGTTAAGATACGTGTCATTATACTAGTTATCTTAACTAAGTTTGTCTTAAAGATTGCTTAATATCTTCTAGAGCGTGGAAGAGTCGAGTGTGTATGTGGCGAAGTCTTCTGTGAAAGCAT
>NW_020187446.1:1088309-1090591 GCF_900000015.1 Plasmopara halstedii | reverse complement strand
TTGCTAGTGGAAAATAGTAAATAATTTTAAAGGCAAACTATTTATTCCCGACCCCTGCCTATAAATACGAGGCTTCTTTCATGGATAAAATTCGTGGATAAACAGCAGGCTGTCTATATCACCAGTATTAGACGAAGTGACTACTAGTATATATAGTATCTGAGGATAATGTACATATGTATAATATATAATATAAATGCTGTATAAGTATACTCAATTGGGTGTTCATCTTGTAGATCCTATCATGCCTCATATTGTGTGCGGTACGATACTTTTATGCTTAAACGGCGATCTCAAAAGCTCATTCTCGTATCAAGTATTTACGTTAATCCATTTCAAAAGTAAAATCTAGTGAAGACTCGTGATGTTGCCTAAGTGTTGCTTGGATGAAGCTCGTACTTGTGTTATTACTCATTTCAATATTGCGCTAAATACAACAGGTAAATCCAAAATATTAAAAAGCTGCTTCACTTAATGACATAGAGACCAGTCCAACCCGTCCGTATCCCCTCGACTTCAGAAGATGCCGGTACTCCGGTGATTTCCTCTCAGCTTGGCCCTTTGGACGCCATTGGGCGCGCCACTGATGCTGAAAGACAGGTGGATGTACAAGGGAAGGCGCTGTGTTTAAACACCCGACGGTGTTTTGTATGTGAGACACCCGTCACCTTCGGACTGGTTGTCCCCTGCGCAAGGCGTGTGATCGCGATCCAGTGAGCGGTAGTGGAAGAGACTTAATCGAAGCGTGGTTCGAAGGGGATTGACGATACCGACGTGTGTCGTGAGGAAAGGGACTAGGGACAAAGGGGAAGAGTGCAAAGACCCTGAAACGACTCAATTTGTTCCATCGAGAACCCGTACTGTCGCTGCGATTACTGCTGGGCCAGTTCTTCCGCGGTATGCCCAGGAAGACTTGCATAAAATGGTGAGTGCATCAGTTGTCATGTGGAAAGTCTTCCAGAAACGACGGGTCAAATGACGTGGTCGCCGAGATGGCGATGCTGGTAGATCGAAGAACTCCTGATGATGGCTATGTGCAGTACGGAGTGAAGTGGGTTGAAAGGCAAAGACATGTGCTATTGGTTGTCATGTCTGGAGCCACCGCGAGTTGGGCATTGCGTGTTGTTATTAGTCATTGAAAAGATATTGTGCTTTGTGTACGGGGATGGTGCTAAGCTTGACTTAGGAGATCACAAGTATGCTCGGCGAATCCGCTGGGTTCGCCATTGTGATGGCTGATTTAGGAAAGTATGATCCAATTGACGAAGATGGTGGACAGTGCTTGATTGGTGTATCTCCCGGTCGAAAGAAGTCGCGCTTTAAAAACAAGCATTAATCAGATCAGAAGAAGCTTTTCCTCTGACACTACTCGGGTGAGAAACATCACTTTTAATAAGTCAGATTGCGAAAGCATGTTTTCATTACAATATTCGTACTCTTTCACCAGGATGAGTCACAACTTAATTTGCCGGTGTCGAGTTATTCAAGGCGACGTCAAATGGATATAGAACCGGTATGATGTCGAATAATCGTCGGGAGTGCATAGTCTTTCATCGCAGAAAAACAATTTTCAAAATGTAGTTCCTTGGTAGCAGCGTAATGTCGTCTCAAATTGAGTCGAATGTAAGTGCTTGCTGCGAGAAGACCATTGAGAGTGATGGTGTTGTTGTTGAGAGCTGTTCAAACAGACGCCGATTGTGGTCAGACCAAATGAAGTACCAAAATCACAACGCTAAACGTGTATCACACGTCTCCATTTTCTTTCTTCACAGACTCTTCAATTTCTCTGGACGACGTGCTTCTTCACTGTCGCTAATATGGTTCATGTTAGCTGAGATCGAACATATGGCGCCCTGATGTTCTCAAATTGTTCCATAGTCGTGATGCACACACTCGAAGAACAAGTGGTGTCCCGTCTCAACAGAGTTACACCCGTTGTGAGCGCAATATACGATACGCGGGCTCGACGGTCTTAATTATCAGAGCCGAGAGCGCGTGGGGAGTAGCAAAAACGCCAACCGGAACTGCGAGTCTTTGAATACGGGGCGGAGAAATTTGCGAAGGTAGTTTCCGTACCATACATTTGTCTTCACTTCATCGTTACCGGCACTTTGCGAGTGCAGAGAGCTTTGGCTTCTACACCACTCAACGAAGCGCTTTCCGTGGAAATACTAGGACCAAATACACCTTTGAGATATTCTTGCAGCCTAGGAGAAGGAATAAACGCTGTTGTGATCTGTCTGTTTTCTTTCCCGCGCAACTACTTTATGTCTGACTGCAAT
>NW_020187446.1:1065439-1088299 GCF_900000015.1 Plasmopara halstedii | reverse complement strand
TCGACACCCACATTTTGTGTTCGGAAGCCGAACGGCAAGTGGCGTATCGTTCATGCTTCCAATAAGCTTAACGCTGTCACCATTCCGGCACAAACGCCAAGTCCTAGAAAGGATGTTCTTCAGAACAACATGCTCGGGTGTACAAAGTACAGCGCAGTTGGCTTGGTCGATGGGTATTATCAATTGCCCATGAGAGCTAGTGTGTTCCCGCTGACAGCGGTGAGCACTCCGAGCGGCATGCTCTGGGAGTGGCTGATGATGTTCCAAGGACTGTCAAATGCACTAGAAACATTTAATCGTCTTGTGACGCAGTAGTTCAGGCTCCAGTGGGCGAATGCACATACATTCTTTGACGACATTTTCTTTCACATTCGTGCGGAGCACGGAAAGACGGATGAGAAGGACCATATTGTCCATTCAAGAGCGGTGCTAGAGTGCATGCACACGAACAAACTGCATGCCAATGCAGACAAGTGCATCTTTGGCGCACAAGAGATTCCCTTTTGAGGGTGCTTCATTGAGAAGCGTGGCATCCGAGCGGATCCCGCTAAGGTCAAGGCCATTGTAGACTGGTCGCGTAAGTGGCTTGGTCTCGCCAATTACTTGCTCAACTACAGCGTAAATTACGCAGAAATGGCTCGGCCATTATCCAGTCTCCATAAAAAGGATGCGGAATGGTGTTGGAACACCGAACATCAGGAGGCTTTTGACAGATCATAGACAGCCTCCTACATGCACCAATACTGGCGCTGCCAGACCCGATCGTTCTTTCAGCGTCGTCTGTGACGCTTCGGACTTTTCTAACGGCTGTGCACTGCGGCAAGCAGACGCCGAGGGGCGAGATCGGATGATCGCGTTCGAATCCCGACAGCTCAAGCTGCAGAGAAGAACTACGCAGTTCATGACAAGGAGCTACTTGCAATGAAGTATGCACTTGTCAAGTTCAGGGTCCACCTGCTCGGCTCCAAACGGTTTGTGATCTACACAGATCATGCGTCATTACGCACTACGACTCCTCTCGCAGAGGATGGCTAGATGTCTATCTTTCTGTGCGGAATATAACTTCGAGGTGAAGTGTAAGCCGGGAAAGCAGAATGCTTCGGCTGGCGCGTTGTCACGCAGACCAGACTATGATCTTGTTCATGTTACAACTGTAGCGTCGTCTGTGAAAGATTTGATCCGCACCGCGTATGCGGGTGATGATATGTGCGTACCGCTGCTACGGTCTCTCGGGAACAAGGCGTTTGGTAACTCGGACAAGAAGTTGTCGTCGCAATTGCGCACTCAAATGCTCTGATATTCATATATTACCGGGTTGCTGTATTATAGCACCGACTCGACGGATACGTCACGAATTGTAGCTCCTTACGATGAGGATGTAAAGTAACATATCCTCTGTATGGCCCACGACACCCCACTCAGTGGTCATCTAGGTCGTGAGAAGATCTACAGCTCTGTGCGTTGTCTCTATTGGTGGCCCAAGATGTACAAACGAACAAGCATATATGTGCGCACGTGTGAGACGTGTCAAAGAATAAAAGCCTCTCCATATGCGGCGGCGCCTCTGGCCAGTTTGCCGGTACCTTCCGGATGTTGGCAGTCCACGAGTATGGACTTTGTGTTTGGCCTGCCAAAGGACTCGGCGGGCAACACGGGTGTGGTGGTCCTTGTAGACCAAATGAGCAAGATGGCTCATCTTGTGGCCGTGCCGGACACCATCACCAGTGTGGGCAAAGCGGTGATGTTTGTCAATCGTGTCTTTTGACAGCATGGACTCCCGGAGTCAATTGTCTATGACAGAAACCCGCGCTTCACTGGGAAGTTTCGGTCGACAAATTTCAGAGTGCTAGGTACCAAGTTGCCTGTTTCAACAGCGGACCATCTGCAGACCGATGATCTGGCTGAGCGCGTGAATCGGGTCGTTGAAGACGTTCTTCGCAGCGTCTGCCCCGAGACATTGAAGCGCTGGAGCGCCATGTGGTAGCGTAGAATCTGAACAATGCAGTGCATTCATCTACCGGCTAAATGCCGTTATTCTACGTAAACGGCCTTGTTTATCCTCGCATCCGCTGACGCCGCCATCCCATGGCTCAGTACTTGGTGGGGAAGGAATAGCCTTACGGCTAGCTGATGTCAGCCCACTCACTGTCTGTAAAGAAGTCGATTACTTCCTGTCAACCAGACTGAGTGTCCTACGACACGTTCGCAATGCAATGGCTGAAAGCCAATATATGCAGAAAGAATATGCAGATGGAAGAAGCAGAAGAAATCTGTGAGAATCTTTGAGGTTGGAGACCTGTTTTATCAAATGCTTAAAACCTTCCCACACATGCAGTCTCTGCTGACTTTAAGACGACGATTAGTCCACGGTTTATTCAACTTTTTCAGGTCGTGGGCAAGATAGGCCTTGCGTATACGCTAAACCTTCTGAGAAGGATGCGCACCCACCTTAGGTTTTATATAGGCATGCTTAAGCCAAACCGGGATCTGGCGCAAGTGACCGTGGGAGCGTTGGCGCTGGGGCGGGGCCCTCAGGTGCTCGCCCACCAAGACGCTTAACCAGCAACTGGTTTTGAGTACAGAGTGCCACGATTTCCATCTCCAACGGCGCAAGGCGCTTAACAAACGCACGAATTGACGTATTCGTCTGATCAACGGCTAGGAGTCGCTCCGACAGAGCGCGATAGTCCTCAACGTTAGGTAGTCGGTGCAAAAGGGCTCCAAGCTCTTGAGGTCTACCGCACAGCGGTGTGTAACTTCAGCATGGTGCTCAGCAGATCCCCGATCGCGACGGAGCCTGTCTTAAAAAGCTCGAACAGCATCACGAGCCATCGGACGGCGATCGACTAAGTCGTCATCGTCCGCCGCCGACTCTTCTTGACGAGAACGGTGGCGTCCGCTATCACGAGGAACATTTTGCGAGTCGACGTCGTCGACAGGGTCAAACCCAGTATCTGGTGAAATGGCTGGAATATCCCGACTCCGCGAACTCTTGATAATATAAGGTGCCACTTTGGAAGACTGTTTAGACATCATGGGCGCTTATGATCAGAGCGATCATGAAGTTCAGCGTCGTCGTACGCCCGCGCTGCTCGGCAGTTGCCAGGGAAGCCGGAGGGCCATGAGCTGGGCTCAAGCTATGGCCCTGAGCTGCTGCAGTCGTCGACTCACCCATATAAGAGACCACAATTCTCGCGGGGGCGTGATGAGTTAATCCAGACGTCGCAGGGTGATAATTTTGAGGAAGTCGGCGTTGCACCATGAGTTTGGCAAACTCGAACCGAAGATGGCGTTCCACGCGCACGTTCACCTCCTTGTGGCTCCGCTGTAAGTTGGAAAACGAGGAAAGGTTTCGACGCCGCTGCACCAAATGCTCAAAGGGCTCTTCTCCATCTGCAGCGGTTTTACCAGGGGCGAGCACCGCGAGCACCACAGGAATCGTTCGCATCGCAGTTACAGGAGCGCCTCCAAATTGAGCGCGAAGTCGAGCGCGGTTCCTATCCATTTGGATTTCTTGATCTACCAAGAAGCGATTCTAAAAATCTTTTCGTTAGTCAAGCTCAGCTTGAGTAGTGTTTGGGGGCGCAAACACGTAGGCGCCCAACGATCGAGCAATCGTGTCCTTCACATCTGTGCGGATCTGCCGAGCGGAAGCCGTATTCTACGCGAGGGTATTGGATTGGCCTGGAATTGCGCACATAGCTGCCCTGCGGGTAGCCTCTACCTGCTGCGCCTGTGCCTCGTAGGGGCGATTGGCAATGATACCATTTCTCCCGATAGTCGAGAGGTCAGGAAATGGACAAGGTGTCCGCAAGGTTTGAGCGGGCTATCGTCGCACCTCTTTACCCATCCTGAAAAAGGTGGAATCGACACGTAGTCGACTTCCTCCGAATCCTTGACGAGGTAGTCCATCGCCCGCGGCGGGCGCGGAGCGCAGTGATCGATTTTGGACGACTTGGGATGCGCTTCCATTGAAGCCGCGGGCGTGGAGCGCAGAGATCGGTTGTTGAGGGCTTTTATTGAAGCCGCGGGCCTGCTGCTTGAAGTTGCACCGCGTACAGACGACGAGAAGGGCTCTGCCTACGGGCGCTCACGGAACCAGCGAGGCTGGGTGTCTTTCGTGCCCAAGACACAGGGCTCATTGAGCACAAAATACATGCAGAAGGTCCTGGTAAAGTAAAGGTCAGGAAATCCTTTAAATTTAGATATAGGCGGCACTGTAGCAAATATATCAAAAGAAATACAGTTTACATTTTGAACGGAAGGGTCAATGTTGTGGTTACTCCTGGGTTCAGCAGACTGTGATCCGCTTTACTTGCAATGTTCTAAGTATAGAACGAATGGTCACCGACATTAGCTTAGCTTCCTCTAAGCGAAAGAGCTATGGCAGTCCCGCTGCAACCCGGGATAGCGGAGATACGAAGTTGTATGGGGTGGCCACCGGTGGTCACCCAAAAGGTCTGCAAATAGATCAAAGTTGCCTGAAAATGACCACTGATAAACGAATGAATCGTTGGTGGCATGGCGATTTACCCAACGGAAAGAATTTATAGGGAAGAATACCTGTTATTGCCTCCTCAGTACAGAAGAACTAAATGTGTTTAACGAAAAGACAAAAGAATCGACTGTGGCTTTATATGCCAATACTTCCACTAACACAGTAGTTGATTAGTATTGTGGGTCAGTGGGTACAACTGACCACGAACGTGTGGCTCCCAACCGATGTGTGGTTGAGCACACACGTGCAAAGGAATCAACAAAAATTTGCTGACAGCGGGTTTGATACTCTAGCTCTGGAAGCAGTTGAGTCCGGGGGTGAGTCAAGCCAGCGTATTACGGAACTGAAGCATGCCGATTTTGTGTTCCACGCATTGTTGATACAACAACTGGTTGTGAAGTTGCCAGCACAGATGTTCTGTTGGCATCGTTGCCGACGATAGAAGAGCGGTCGAAGCTTGAAGAAGTCACTCACAATGACTTTCAACACGACCTCAGGTGTGACGACATTGTGGAGGTCGTGCTGCTACGGTCGGAGGTCGACCCAGCGGAACTCACTCCTCATCAGTTATCGATGATTTGGCTCTCGAAGAATTTTGACAGCGTGTGAAATCACGCAGAGCATCAGCTATTTTAAAGGATCCGACTGATGCTTGATATTCACTTGTTATGTAATACAACGATGATACACTTAGTGCGAACCCGCATTATAGTCCTTCACCCGAGCGTAGAGTTCGACACGAAATTGGTCATGAACCTGTTTCAAAGCACGCAATGCTACGACAGTGGCCACTGTCGCGTGAGCAAAGTGAGTATATCGATGGGTTCTTTGTCCAAAAGCAAGCTGCTGGTTTGGTGAGGGAGAGCAAGTCCCCTCACAGCGCGCTAATCAAATAGTCGATAACGTAACGTTCACGTCGTTTATAAGTTATAGGCGCGGACCATCTCCGCTCAAACGCCGATTCCGCGCAAAAATGTCATCATCCACCGTATATCCGGGTGTAAAACAGCTGAGTGTACTTGATTTGGTTGATGGATATTACCAAATCTCGATGAGGAAGGAGGACGTCCCTTTGATGGCTTTTGATACATCGTCCGGTTTGCTATGGAAGAGGCTTGTGATGCCACAGGGACTATCCATGCCCCAGCAACGTATCATCGATTGGTCTACTAACTGTTTTGACCACTGCGACGCTTCGCACAAACCTATTTGGACGATATTTTTGCTCATTCGAGAGACAAAGATGACAGATCTGTGGAAAAAGTGCACTTGGAGCATCTCCATGTGGTACTGAAATGTATGCGTGAACATTTATTGCAAGCGTATCTTGCAAAACGTAATTTAGGTACCAGTCCTCGGTTTTACATTGGTGAACACAGTGTTTGGCAGACCCAGATAAGGTCAAAGCATCGTTGAGTACAAAATCAAAGCGATTTGAGAAAATGGAATTTTTGTCCGATTATCTACATGGCTCTTCTCGCGTAGCTACGCGGAAATGGTACACTAACTATCAAAATTACTGAAGAAGGACGTACGATGGAATTGTGTGACGAAGCATTCAGTCAAGTCAAGAACAGCTTGACGGAAGCACCCTTGTTTGCTTTACCAGATAATACAAAGCCGTATAGCGGTGTGTGTGACGATTCTGAGGTTGCAATTGTTTTGCATTATTGCAAAATGTTACAATCGCGACAGCTGAAGTCAGCAGAAAAGAACTACACTGTGAAGCATTTAGCAATAAAATATACTTTGATGAAGTTTCGTGTTCACCTCTTGGGTTCAACTCCGTTTGTCGTCTTCACGGATCACGCAAGTTTGCGTTTTGCAGTTCATTCGCCGCACTTGTCACAGCGAATGGCTCGCTGGCTATTATTCCTTGCATTATACTACTTCACGGTCGCGGACAAGTCAGAGAAACTGAACGTGCTGGCCGACGCATTGTCATGTCGTCCAGATCATGAGCTAGCTCATATCAGTTACATTGAAATCGATGTTTCCGATATAATACACCGAGCGTATATTTGAATATGAACATGGTGATGTGATCATCAGTGCACTGTCATCGGGTGGTATGGATTTCCATGACAAACGTTTTGGCCGCTTGAAAATCAAGATTGCATCGTTATGAATGGAAGAATGGTATTCTTCACTATGCGGTTGACGTGACGACTAGCCATTGTTTGTGGATCCCCATAACGATGATTTAAAGTACAGGATAGTGTACGAAGCGCATGTTACGCCGATGGCCGATCAATTTGGCCGCGAAAGGACCTGCCAGTCTCTCATTGCCTGTAGCGGGACTGCCATAGCTCTTTCGCTTATAGGAAGCTAAGCTAATGTTGGTGACCATTCGTTCTATACTCAGAGCTGAAATAGGGAAACGAATCGCAACCCCTAGTATTAAGAGTAAACAGTAATCACAACCTTACCCAAGGAAAATAAACTCGTCCGTTCAAAATGTAAGCTGTATCTTTTGAATTTATTTGCGGCAAAGCCGCCTATATCCAAATCTAACTACTGGCAGCCCAGCCACGTTGTGACTTCTTGTTAAGGTGTAGCCACGCCATTGTGTGGTCACACCATCTTGTGTGACCCACTCCTTATACCAGGGTATGTATTAACTCGTTACAGTTCCCAATCTTGGTGGCCGGCCCCACATGTACACGTGGGTGGCGCAATACGTGATGACATGTGGTGTCTGTCAGCGCGTGAAGAGTGTAAGGCACACGCAAGTGACACTGTGGAGTCTTCCTGTTCCTATTGACTGTTGGAAGTCAGTCGGTCTCGACATTATTTTCGGCTTCTCTGAGAATGCTGACGACCACAATGGGTTGCTCGTAGACTCAGCAATATAGTTCGCATCGCTCCGTGGAGCAATTTCTTTGATGCCAAATCTTCGGCTAGATTGTTCAAAGGTCACTTTTCTTGCAATCAGTGGTTGCCAGGTGCCGTCGTCTCCGATCGCGATACACGATTCACGAGCGGCTTTTGGAAGAATTGTTCCGAATTATTGGCAGCCGCTTGGATATGTCCATGACGGTAAACCCAAAAATCGATGGGCAAACAGAACGTGTCAACGGAGTGATCGGTGACGTGTTGAGAATCTTCCGTGCAAAACTCCTGCAGAATGATTTTTTTGTTATAATTAAATGTAAATGCTATGAGCAATTTGGTTCTTTCATCCGCTTCATATACGCTATTTTAATAGACGGCTTGCGACACCCATAATTATCGCTTTGTGCGATGGGTGGTGACTCGTATGCAAGTGGAAGAGGCGCTCGTTGCCTCACAAATTGACGCAATCAGTGATGCAAATCCGAAGCTAAAATACAAGGACGCCCTGGACTCATTTGTTACGAGTGGTGTGGATTTGATCACACGTGTGCGAGATGCAATGGCAAATGCGCAGGATTTACAAAAGAAAACGCAGATAGACAAAGTCGTCAAGGCAAAATGTATTTTATTGTTATAAATAATGTACTAAGTAGTACTGATAGGTTCTTAGTACTACTAAGTTCTTTCAGACAATGCGGTAGTGATCTTGGGAAGCCTGAGGCTAATTCTTCGCTCCATCGGTGCATACCGAGAAGTGTCATTTTAGGCTCATACGATTGCGACTACATAGCCACAGCTATGATACGAGGGTCAAACTTTGAACCTTTAAGATCGTCGCCTCAGCATCATCGGGAACTCCGGAACCAAACAAACGATCGTGAGACTAGCAACGTCAACAAGATGCAATTGGGTGCTGATTGCATTGGAGATTATACTGGGAGGAATAACCAAAGCGAGGTAGCTTGGCAAGCAGATCCATATCATCAGCGACAGCAGGGAGAGGTTTTAGAGTCTGCTCTAACCGCCAAAGCCGATTCTCGATTGCACTCCCAAGCCACGATTCATGATGCTATGCGAGAT
The DNA here is from genome assembly GCF_900000015.1 of Plasmopara halstedii. Lineage (NCBI taxonomy): Eukaryota > Oomycota > Peronosporomycetes > Peronosporales > Peronosporaceae > Plasmopara > Plasmopara halstedii. The sequence continues at coordinate 1,079,886 of NW_020187446.1, read as the reverse complement.
CGCCTCGCAGACGATCCGTCGAGTATCCTTCACGCGTTGTCGCGCTGGTGGCGGAAAGGAACCTCCACGGTCGGAAAAGGCTATTGGTGAAGTGGCTGGTTATCCAGCGAACAAGAATACGTGGGAGCCTCGTAGTCGTACACGTTACGACTATCGCTTTATCGTTCCAGCGTTCAACGCGGGTCCAAAACCGGACTCCGCTAAGGGAATCCGCCCCATCCTCTTCTTTCTTCCTCTCTCGTTGTGGATTCGACAAATGACCGCACGTGCTTCGTAAACATATTTAATATCGTAATGAACTCAATCCTGCGCTGTTAAATGGGCAAACCAAAAGTGCATATCACGTACCTTCAGCAATCTGCAGCGGTATTCACATTGCGCAAATGGTGGATATCCGCGGATTTGGTGGCACGAATCCATGCCTGTCGATTGTCGGGATGGGATCCCGATTGAATTGCTGGATGTACGTTACGTACACGAGGCTTCGTGGTCTGCCTCTGCACGGGTAATCGGTCCAATTGCGCGGAACTATGCAGTTTGAGTCATCCCTTAAGCTTCCAATAGACTAATGAGTTCATCAAACTGTTATGTGGTAACACTGTGTCGGTTGTAAATTCGTGACGACGATTATTTTTACGGTAGCAAAAATACACTAGACGACTGAACTCGTCGTTGGGGTTTTCATAACAGTCGTCATCCAATCAAACTGGTCGTTTGGTGCCAGGCTGGCCTAACGTGCGAAAGCGCCGTTTGACGTGAGATAGTAGCATCACCTGAGTTCGATGATGGCGAAGTTGCCCCTTCATCCTCGGACTAAGGTACGGTTCGGCTCTGCGCTCGTCGTCCGCGCAAGTCGTCTTCGATGCGCTGCATCTCGTGTGGGATCACAGATGATTGAGTCTTAGAGTAGGAAGTCAATGCAAAGTTGCAGACGCATGATATCAAGATGTTGTGATTCCTGGTTGACTCACTTCGTGTCCTATGGCTGGTGCTATCGACATTAATCAATGTTTGAAAGACCATTTTCAAGCTAAAATCAATGCGTGGAAGAGGAGTGACCAGGTGGCAAAATAAAACAGGGGGCAAAAAATAAAATGATGACCCAGGCCACCGCCAGTGGATCGGTGTGTTCGTGGATCCGCAAGGAGTGGGCACAGATCGATGGAAACTTTGTCGTCAATTCCGTAACTAGTGCTAATTTTCCGGACAAAGACGAATCAAAATATTGTTGCTCGACAAACTGTGTACGGTACGGTACGTTCTTTTACAAGACGCACGGTGACAGCAGTATGAATGCGGATGTTTTTAACCTTGACGTTCTTGACGAGACTCTCGATGAAATTTATGAATGTTCAAAGCATAAAGAACTGCAGCACTTCAGCTCAATTTTGTTTCACCACTCAGCATGTCCTCGAGGAATAAATCAAAACGCCTTCTGTCCAAACACGCAGTAGTTGGAGGTAATCTTCTGGATTTCTGACCATTTTTGATTTGCGAAAACCAAAATTGCTATTTCACTTTTTCATTGAAATATTCTGTTTTTCTGAAATTTAACGGATTTTTGGAAGTCTCGGTTGAAAGTAAAAAGAAATTTACAGATGTTTTAGCCAATCAGGGTCTGAAGGTGTATATGGTAGAGGTATAAACGCAAATCTCATAAAGCACCTACGAGGTATGCGTGTCGTTAAGGCTGTCCCGCCGAGTGCTAGCGGATTAAAGTAACATCCACGAGCTAATATTTTGCTTTGAATGCTTTGCTTCTGATAGAGAGCCAACTCATTGAGATTTTCGACCTGCGACCATGAGTACCAAAGTACAAAAGTTGATGACCCAGCCTATCAATCTGATGTTCAGATTTCTGCAGAATGTGCCTAAAATGACTTTATCAATGCCACGTATAAATTTTTGATCGTAAATACTGTTGTTGATTCGTACAGAAATCCCGCATTCAAGTATGGTTGTACGAGCAAGTGAACACAAGGATCGAGGGCCGTATTATGGGATTTGATGAATACATGAATTTGGTGCTTGATGATGCTGAAGAACTGGATGTAAAAAATCTCAAGCGCTCGCCACTTGGTCGCATTCTGCTAAAAGGCGATACAATTACGCTCATGATGGCCGTCGACTTGTCCAATTAACTAGTCAGCACAAGGTCCTATCATCAATAAACTTCTCGACACGTTAAGATTTTTTATTATCTAGCAGATCCAGCATTTTTGAGTACATCATTAGCCAAAGACCTTTGTAGTCAATGGTTGTAAATAAATGAATCAGGAAGAGATCTCAACTACTATAGGCATTGTTAAAGTGTCTCAAAAGAGCACATCCATCAAAACTATGCTCAGTCACCTCGTGAAAGCTCTGCACGAACGCACCGATGTCGTCCACAACACTAGTCAAGAGCGTCAGATGACAATTGTTCGGATAACTAGCGGACACGCACGCACCGTTCCTTGCCTACGCTCGTTCGTGGCTGCACCAACTTAAAACACTCTGGCAGCTTCTGTGTAAACATGTCAAACACACGTGACATGACATCTTTCATCTGTGGTGGAGATAAGATGGGTTTTAGCACAGCATAAAGCTTAAGGGTGCTTTGCGTAATGCCGCGCATTGGATTTGTCGGGATGGTTAGGCTTGCACAGTCATAGTCAATCTGAAGAAGCACATTTCGTCATATGAGTTTTTTGGATTAAATCTGCACTGATCACTGCAAAGCACCTGTGTTGAAATATTCTCCAAAAAACGATTCATGATTTGCTCCTCTACGATACTTGTGAATTTGCTAAATATTTTCTCATTATGTTCAGCGTAGTCGCGCGAGACACGGTCAAATTCGTCTAACAGAAGCTTCTGGCGATCAGTAAAATGAGCTGCAAGAGCGGCCTTGATGTGAGGAATTATGGTCATAGACAACTCTAATGACTGCGATGCCAAAGCTGCGATTCAAAAGAATAGATCACAACTCGTTTACCCCTAAAACGGATACATACTTAATTACCTAGATGCCTTGCAGAAATACTCTTAAGATTGGCAATTTGCATCGCACCAGCGCCAAGTACAAGCTGAGTCGTTCTTGAATTATATAACTTAACATTGACCAAAAAAAGTTGTAAGCAAGGCTCTGTACTGATGTGTGTGCAAGCAGCGTACCCGAAAAATTTCGATCGACCGCTGAAGCACGTCGGAAGCTAATACAGGAAAATTAGCGGCGCATGACATATAGTTCATAGTGATCTCCAACATGAGGAGGACCGACCATACAACACGAAACGTTTTGCCGCAAATGGATACCATTTTTCGCGGTGGTGCTGTTTCACCGGTAATCTCTCGGTCGTTGGAGAGAAGGAGTGCGACGCCTCGCCCACTAGAGAGATCATCGAGAGCTTTATGACGAGGTTCAGAAATTTCCGTATTCTTCCACAACTCATGGTCTAGAGTGGACACTAGTCTGGCAACCTGAATTTGATGATATTTTTCAAGAAACAACTTGAGCTGAGAAAAGAGAGATCCACGAAGTGTATAGTCGGTCTTGCCCATAAGCTTTTCAACACTAACGACGAAGTCCATCGTTGTGTCGTACAGCTTGCGCAATTGTGGCATCGTGTAGACAGCCTGAACTTCTTTCCTTACAGCAAATAAATTCGACACACTACGCTGTGAGAGCTCACAAGTCTTGCGCACAACCTCGTCGATTTCTCGAATCACTTTTGAGCACTTAGCCTTAATTTTCCAATCACTTAGCGTCGTATGTTCATCACTGGCATGTTCAAGAGGTGACCATCCCTCGGAAGAATTGGCTGCTTTGCATTTGACAACTTCATTAAGACTAACGCAAGATTCATTTCTGTTTGCAACATTGACAACCTTTTCCTCTTCCGTGGCCTCGTTCTTTTTGTTTTGCATGGAATTCACCAATATACTCTGCACTACGGTGGTACGCTTTAGAACCATAAGCAAATGGTCAAAGATCATCTGCACACACTGAAGAAATTCATCCGAAGTCAACGCTCGCAGCTGATTTGATATTTTCGACTCATTGCCGAGGGACGCGCCAAAATCAGAGTTACCGCCACTTTTGCTGCTCAACGACACTGCTATTGTTTCAGTGACTACCGTTTTCACAATGATGCGAATTTCTTCGTTTAGCTGCTCATAGTATGACTTGATAGTAATATCCAAGGCGTCTACACGAAATAATACATCCACAAGTTGTGTAATTTCCTCCTGTACATGAACCTTCGCATCGCTAAGGCTATTCTGACTCTTATTGCTTGATAAAGCCGACTCCTCTTTATCATGGAAAGCCCACTTATGAGATGTAACGATCGAGATAAAGCGCTGGGAAATTTGTGAGCTAATCAAGCCACGATAACCACGAAACTTGTCATGAAGTGAGCTTAGGCCATGAATGCTTTGTAAATTCTCCTTTAAAATTACTTGCGAAGTCTCAATCAAAGTCAAGGCGTTCGTGTAGTCTTGACATTGTACTAAGGCCTCGACAGCAGCCTCTGCATTCCTTACCTCCTCGATCATCGCGACTAAATTGTGGAGCTCCTTAATGCGTTTTTGACGTCGATGCAAGCTTACGATATCAAGAGTTTTGTCAGCAAGAAGGTTCCGCAGTCGTTTCATTGTTACCCTGAAAAAATCGAGCGATTATTAGCATGCTCAGGATGCTAGATGATAGTCATCATCACGCACCTCAGAGTTGCTACTTGGTCGCATGCAGCTTTAATCGACTGCTTTATCACTTCCTGGTCTGCTGATGCTTCAAAGAATCGATCTGATCGTGAAGACACTTGACGAAGTAATGTGAATTCTACGCGATCCAGATATGTTGTCAGCTAAACATGATTCAACCCCGAGTTACTATCTTCCTGTTAAACTCCACCACATATCATATTGCTACAAAAACCCACCTCTTCTTGGATGGATGTAGCGTGAGGCATAGTCATCACCTCTTCAAACATTTTCGGATTCGCCAAGTCGAAGCCTGGCTCAAAAAAAAGGGTTGGCACTGCTTTTAGACACTTGGCCACGTCCTCTGCAGCATGAAATTACGACAGCAATAAAAGTGGGTCGATGGAAGATGCACTACGTAAAAGTTGTCATGATTTACCATCCGCGACGGAGATTGATGGCACATTGCTTGACGAGAGCTGCTCGTTGACTGGTTTCAAATGATTTTCCTCATACTTAGCTGCTGCCATCCCAAACTGGCGTAAGTACGGTTGCAAGTCACGAATTGACACATCTGCAAGTCCCGGATATGGGGATAAAGCGATGTCGACATCTAAAGAAGGATATAAAGCGTCGAGTAGAGTGCCACCCCATTTGCTGGCTTTAGGGTTGGTGAGCACCGAGTACAAATTGTGATGATAAACCTGACAATACGTCTGCTCTTCTGCCGCTTTTCCATTAACCATCTCCTCGTCCGTGCATGTGCGGTTAATAAAATTTGTCGGGTTTGAACACCAGTTTGCGCTGACGCTCTCACGTGCAAATTGTGGCATGAGCTGTCCCACTTCCTGCGTGCGGCCAGCAATCGTTGTCCCGTCGGCTAAGCGCGTGGAGCTAGGATTCCGCACGTCGAAAAGGCTTGGGTATTCGGTGGGACTAGGAAGCGTCATGCGGCTTGGGTATTCGGTAGGACTAGGAAGCGTCATGCGGCTTGTAGGGATCACGACTAGCGAATTAGGCATTCCCACAGAATTGATCGAGTCTTTTATCACGGTTAACGGAGTCGATACGACGCCATTCCAACCGCGCTTTAGCAGCTCGCGGGGCGACAAAGTTCCCAGCGGCTTCTTAGCGCCATCGAGCCGCTGCTCCATTTTTCAGAATGCGAGCTCGTAACCGCCAGCAATGTTGCACGAAGGGAGCGGATCTACGTTCAGGATACATACAGTACACGACAAAAACTTCATTTCAATTTTTTTCACAAAATTTGACGCGGCATCTCAAGTGCAAGATTTAAGGCTATTACTTTTTTTTGAGCCTATAATGTAAGTAAAATGCATATTCAAATATAACTTAAATATAGTATTTTTATTGCAATAGATACCATAGTCTATTCTCAAATTCCTGCAGCGGGGCTGCCGTAGCTCTTTCGCTTTGAGGGAGCTAAGCTAAGGTCGATGACCTTCGTTCGATACTAGGACCAGTACGAGTGTAGAGGATCGCAATCCGCTTACTCCAAGAGTAACCACAACTTTAGGACTACGGTCACTCCTATCACGAGCAAATAATCTTCCTCGTCACTTACCCGTGAAGCCTCACTGCCCCGGACATGAACCAGCCCCATATATAGCAGTACTGTCAAACTCTGATAAAGATAAAATCTTATTCATATTATCCGCGCCTGGCTTTTTCACGCGACTTACCGTCGATCTTCAACCCCACCGCCTTACACACAGGTGACCGCAACACACGGTCGCTTTCACTCTCCGCGGACTCTAACCCAAGAGACAATAGATCAACGCTCTTATCTTTCTTTTCACCAGCGATACACTCTGAAGACCGTATCATACTATCGTTCTTACGTGTCAAAAATATACATTTGGAGAATCGATTCACATATTATTTTCTCATTCCATCCTAAAACCTCGACTTACTGTTTCTTCTCATTTCCGAGCTCTACTCGTTCTCCCGGACGCGGTAAAGATCACCATCTTTTTGAGAAATCTTTGAGCGGATGCGGCTTAAACTGAGACCTTCCGTGTCCACTGTACCAATTTTCAGGAAGCGGTTGGCTTTGAAGTCATTGCGTAGAGCAAACAAGCTGAATTGCCGTTATTATATTGACGTGTAACGGGGATTGTCAATCCGTGAGCACACACTGTCTGATGGAGGCTCAACATTCCTCAAAGGTTATTGCTTTCTTCCAGCAAGCCGCTGACTTACGTAGATGGGAGTGACATTAATTATTACAGCCAATAGGCTTCTGATTTCCATAACCAAATAAGTACAAATATACAGGGTGTATACCTAATGTGAGGTACAAAAGTATGTGTCCACACAAGATTTGAACTTACCAATGAAGGGAGGAAGAAGCTTCGAGCTTTCCAAGCTTAAATTGATAAATTCTTAATACTAATACGTACAAAATCCCCCACAATAAAAAAACATTTTGCCTTGACGACCTCGTCAATCTGCTTATTCCTTTCGCAGATCTTGTGCATTCGCCATTGCGTATCGCACCCGTGTGATCGCACTCACATGAGTCGTGATGAATATATTCAGGGCTTTTTGTACTTGCACATCACATGCGCATCTTTGATTCTATCAATTTGGAAGGCAACGATTTTCCGAGCTCCTCTTCCTCTTAAATTTAGAGACACCACCCATCGCACAAAGCGGTTATTGCGGATGTCGCAAGTCATCTATGATAAATGGCGTAAATTCAGTGGACGAATAAACTGAATTGTTTATTGTAATCTCAGCCAATGGTAATGACAAACCCCATTCCACGGATTCTTCGCACAGAAACTTCTCAACAAATCACTGACTACACGGTTGTCGTGTTATGTATGCCCGTCGGTCTCAGGGCGTACCGCTGTGGCTATATCCAAGCGAGTGCAGGAACTCAAAAACAATAATTTTTGATCGTGTAACACGATCAGAAACATTAGTGTCCGGTAACCTGTAGTTGCGAAAAACATGATCAATGGACAATTTTGCCGAACCTTCGACATCGATGGAATCGCTACACGGAGCGATGCGAACCATCTTGTTCATTCTACGTGCAACCCATTGTGGCCGTTGGCATTCTCGGAAAAGCCGAAAATAATGTCGAGACAGGCTGACTTTCAACAGTCAAGGGGAACAGGAGGACTCTACACTGGCACTTGCGTGTGCCTTGCGCTCCTCACGCGATGACAGACACCGCATGTCTTCACGTATCGTGCAACCGCTTGTTCATGTAGGGTCACCAAAATTGGGCACTAAAAGACGGTAGGTCCTCTCACAGCCAAAGTGACCGGCCATGAGCGTATCATACGCTTCGTACACTATCTTGCATCATTGTTGTGGAACCACAATTTGTGGCTCGTCGTCACGTGCAACTTCATAGTGAAGGAGACCATCCTTCCATCATAACGTTGCAATCTTGAATCCAAGCGACCATGAAGCTTGTCATGGAAATTCATATCACTCGATAAGAGTTCTCTAAAAATCAGATCACACTGTTCATCCTCGATACGCTCGGCGTATATATCGAATACATCGTTTTCGATATAACTGATATGAGCAAGTTCATGATCGGGACAACGTGACAATGCGTCTGCCAGCACGTTCAGTTTCCCGGGCTTGTACGCGACCTTGAAGTTGTATTCTGCAAAGAATGCTAAACCAGCGAGCCATTTGCCGTGTTAAGTGATGTGACTGAACTGTAAAACGCAAACTTGCGCAATCCGTGTAGACGACAAACAGACTTGAACGAAAGAACACGAAACTTCACCAGAGCATAGTTCGTTGCTAAAAGCTCCTTGTCGTGGACAGAAAAGTTTTTTTCTGCTGGCTTCAGCTGTCGCGATTGCAACATTTTGCAATAATGCACAATCGATTGCAAACTCAAACTCGTCACACACACCGCTATACGGTTTTGTATCATCTGGTAAAGCAAGCAATGGTGCTTTTGGAACGAGGTTTCACGTGCCCTGGTGTGAAGTGTGTCGGTCACACAAAATGTGATCATAAAATGGTGTGGTTTACACGAGACAATGTGACCATACAATGATTTGGCTACACTTAAACAACAAGTCAGTACGTGGCTAGAACAGCCAATTGTTACACATTTAATTGGGGTTTTCTATATTGATGGGAAAACCTATAGATTTGAATCTAGGCGGCTTTGCCGCAAATAAAACCGAGAAATCCAGTTTATATTCTAAACGGAAGAGTTTACTATCCTTGGGTTAAGGTTGAAGTTCCTCTTGGAGTAAGCGAATTGCAATCCACTACACTCGTACTGGTTCTAAGTATCGAACAAAGATCATCGACCTTAACCAAGCTTCCTTCTAAACGAAAAAGCAATCGGAGCTCCGCTGTACTTGGTAGCACTTGTAGTCAATCTACATTTAAGTCGTTATGACTGATCCTCTTTGAAGACGGAGCAGTGTTCCTGTTTGCCCCAGGACATTCAGGACCGGCTTAGCAAGCTGATGTCCATGCTTGGCCCTGAGGGCGTGCAACACCTTGCCTCGCAAGGACATGAAGAGATTAGCGCGCGCCTAGAGGCGTTTTCGGGCTATAACAATGCTTCGTTAGTGCACCTATAGCCGGAGATGTCAGTCTCAACTGTTTCCATGACGCCACCGTCGACGACGGTTGACATCTCTCGACCCAAGCCGCTCATGGTGAGCGTTAATACATTCGAGGACAAGGATAAAGATAATCTTCTGCTCTGGGTGAGAGAGGCCAAGATAATTTATAGAGTCCGCCATGTTCCAGATCGAGCGACAGCGCGTGGCTTCAGCTATCTCCAAGCTCAGTGGTCGAACAGGAAATTGGGCACTGACGTGCGGCACTTCGATCGAAGCGGCGTTTCCATACTGGACGGAGCGGAACCTGCAATTTTTTCGATTGTTCTAGCCGCCTAACCAGGCATATCGCGTGCGATCGTTTCCTTGTCGCCCGACAGGGTAAGAAGGAACTGGGTGGATTTTATCCGAGAGCTGCATACTCTCATTACCGGGATGACAGCCGATCCTCTCCCCGAGGCGATCATATTGACCATCTCAATGGAGGGCCTCCGCACTGGCGTGGTCAGAACGGAAGTCTTCCGTGTGCATCCGTCTTCTTTGAAGAAGCGGTGATTCTGGCATTGAATGCCGAATTCAACTTCAAGTCAACACATCTTGGTTGGAATCTCTCATCAAACAGGCCTGGGCCGATGAATCTCAACTTATGCTGAAATAGAGGAGGCAGAGCTCCGAGCTGCTGGGCAGCGTGTAAACATCCGAAACGTTTTGTCTGGGGAGACACCCGTCAACTTCGGACAGGTTGTCCCCTGCGCAAGGTGCGTCAGGATACATCGAACCGACGTCCCGCTTTTCATCAGTCTGGCTTGTCGTGAAAAACGACAAAACTCATTAGACGCGGTGCGCCCTACTGGGGAAGAACTAAGTTTTGTTGAGCTTCAAAGAAGTAGTGGGCAGCAGGGCGCAGCCCTGAAGGGCTCCGTGCTCTTGAACACGGAACGTGTATGCAAGACGGGCTTGCTGGTCGTGGTAGCGGCTGTGAAGTGCTTTGAGGAGCCACGGAATATCCTTATCGACTCCGGAACGTCGGGTAATTATGCTCGACGCTCTATGATAGAAGAAGGTCAGCTGTATTCTGCGACGCTGAACGCGCGTTTGAGTGACACCGTCACTGTTCGCTTAGCGTTGGGGACCTTTGTCACTGTGTCGAGGGTCCCTGTAAACCTCGGTATCAAAATTCTTGACTTTGATAGCGTAGAGCGCTGCCAAGTCTTAGACTTGGACGCAAGGTATGACCTTATCCTTGGTTGGAACATCATGAGCCACGGATCGATTGAACGCGCACGTCTCCTGGTAAGGCTTTGGTGTGTCAGGAACCCACCTTTGCTAGGAAGCAGAAGCGCTATCGGCGTGGGCACTGGACTTGTGCTGGATATCAAAGTATCCGAGTTGTCGAACACCAAAGGTGTTTTGGACACGAGTCCCGATCGTAGGTCGCGGGCTGAACGTAGAGTTGCACGTGAACCGCCAAGCGCTGCTTCAGTATCGGAGCAGTCGTTGCATGCCACGAGTGGTATGGTCGGCCAAGAGCCAAGCCATCTAGGGCGACGCCCCAGTGATGTACGTGGAGTGGCAAGTAACCCACTGAGCGCTACTCAAGTATCGAAGCATTTGCTGCAAGCCAAGAGTGGCATGGTCGGACGAGGCCTGAGGCATCTTAGAAAAGGCCCTTCAGATGCGCAAAGGTAGCACGTTCTCCACTGGATGAAGACTGCGGAACTAGCAGCTCTTCGTCGGATATTGTTGCTAACATCAGGGCTCTGATGGGGCAGGGAGTGGGGAGGCTGATTGTCGCCGAGTGCGTGCTCCCACCGCTCCGAGGAGAGGCATCGGCGACGCCGCATATTATCTGCACGACACAAGGTGTCGACCCTGATCCAGGTTGTGTCTACCGTAGACGATAGCGCTACAGCTATACACGGTATGACGGGGAGGAAGACGGCGACGTCATTCTTGAGGCTAATCCTGCGGTAAATGCTCTTCTTGAGCTGGACGAGATGTCCTTCGAAGAGTTTGGCAGTGCCTTGAAGGCAGGCGACTTAGCCAAAGTAGTCATTTTATATCCCGAATAAGGTGATCAACTCGTCGTCGCTTCAGGATGACGCTGTCTAGGAGACACCAAGATATTACTAACACACCAAGTGGATCTCCGGTCCTAAAGAATTCCTTTGGATTATTCCTATTCTTTGGTGAGGAAATTTAAAAACGTCGTCCCCAAAGACCCGCCGTTAATACTACCTCCAGACCGAGGTAGAACGACCTGGTTCTGGGAACCAAATACTGCGTAACACGCCATTGACCCCTGTCCAAGGAGCAGTGCGACGTCAATGACGTCTTCTTCCGTGCGAGGTACGACGCAGGAATTGTGCGTGAGAGCAAGTCTCCCCATTTGACACCCGCGTTCTGGGTCCAGAAGCCTAACGGCAAGTGGCGTATCATTCACGCTTATAATAAGCTCATAAGCTACCAGCATTACGGCATAGATGCCGATTTCTAGAATAGATGCTCTCCAGGACAAAATGGTCGGCTGTACAAAGTACAGTGCGCTCGACTTGGTCAATGGGTATTACCAATTGCTCATGAGAGCGAATGAAATTCTGCTGACAGCGGTTATTACTCCGAGCAGGATGCTCTGAAAGTGACTGGTGATGCCTCTAGGACTGTCAAATGCACCTGTAACATTTGATCTTCTTGTAACGTAGTTGTTCAGGCCCCACCGGGCATATGTACAGACATACTTTGACGACATCTTTGTCCACGGTAGTGCGAGGCACGAAAGAAAAACCACATTGTTCGTTTAAGAGCGGTGTTAGAGTACATGCGCACCAATAAGCTGTATCCTAGTGCAGATGAGTGCATTTTCGGCGCCGAAAGAATCCTCTTTGTAGGGTGCTTCATTGGAAACTGGCCTTCGAGCGGATCCCGCTAAGGTCAAGGGCATTGTGGACTGGCCGGTTAAAAGGACTTGTGCTAGTGGCTTCGCCTCGCCAACTACTTTCGCAAAAACAGCAAAAATATAGCGGAAATGCCACAGCCATTGTTGAATCTCCATAAGAAGGATGCGAAATAGTGTTGGGACACCAAGCATTGAGACGTTTTTAGCGGAGTCAAAGGAAGCCTCCTCCATGCACCAATACTAGTGTTGCCAGACTCTGATTGCCCTTTCAGTGTCGTCTGTGACGCTTTGCAGTTTGCCAACGGCTGTGCACTGCTGCAAGCAAACGCCGAGGGGCGATATTGGGTAATCGGGCTCAAATCTCGCCAGCTCAAGGCTGCAGAGAAGAAATTCCCAGTCGACGACAGGGAATTACTTGCGATGAAATATGCGCTTGTCAAGCTCACAGAGCACCCGCCCGGCTCCAAGCTGTTTGTGATCTACACAGATCATGCCTCATTACGCACTTCGACTCAGTCGTCTCACCTTTCGCCGAGAATGGCCAGGTGGCTCACCTTTTCTGCAGAATATAACTTCGAGGTAAAGTATAAGCCAGGAAAGCAGAATGCTTTAGCTGATGCGCTGTCACGCAGACCGGATAATGAGCTTGCTCGTCTCACAACGGTGGCGTCGTCAATGACGAAATTTGATCCGCGCCGCGTACGCGGATGATTATATGTGCGTAGCGCTGCTACGGGCTCTCGGGAGCAAGGAGTTTGAAAGCTCGGACAACAAGTTGACATCGCGACTGCGCGCACAATTGCACCGATATTTATCAAACAACGGATCGCAATGTTACAGCACCGATTCGACAGATACACCACGAATTGTGGTTCCTCGCGATGAGAATTTGAAGAACTGTATCTTTATGAGGCTATTCAGTGGTCATCTCCGTCAAGAGAAGACGTACAGCTCTGTGAGTTGCAACAACTGTTGCCCAAGCTGTACAAATGGACGAGAACCTATATGCGCACGTGTGAGACGTGTCAAAAGATGAAATCCTCTCCAAATGCGGCGGCGCCGCAAGCCAGTTTACCGGTTCTCTCCAGAAGTTGTCAGTCCATTAGTATGGATTTGTGTCTGGCCTGCCGATGGATTCGGCGGGCAACACGGGTCGTAGTCTTCGTCGACCGTTTGAGCAAGATAGCTCATCTTGCAGCGATGCTGGACACCATCGACGGTATGGGTATAGCGACGCTGTCGATCGTGTTTTCGACGACACGGACTCCCGGAGTGTCTCTAACAGAGACCTACGCTGCACTAGGAATTTCTGGTCGACAATTTTCAGGATACTAAGTTGACTATGTCGACAGCGGACCATTAGCAGACCGATGGGGTAATTGAGCGCGTGAATCGCGTCGACCTTAGCAGCGTCTGCGCTGGACGAGGAGCTTTGATCAATGCAATGCATTCGTCTACCGGCTAAACGCCATTTTACGTGAACGGGCTCGTTCTTCCTCGCGTTCTCCTGATGCCGCAATTCCATGAATCAAGGCTTGGTGGGGAAGGAATAGCTGAGCAGCTGGCTGATGTCAACCCCCTCACTGATCGTAAAGAAGTCGATGACATTATATCTACCAGACTGAGTGTCTTACGATACGTTCGCGAAGCGACGGCTTTAAGCCAAGACACGCAGAAAGAATATGCAGAAGGAAGAAGCGAAAGAAATCTTGAAAATTTTGAGGTCGGAGCCTAATTTTTTCAAAACGCTAAAATCCATCCTACACATGCAGTTTCTGCTGTCTTTAAGACGAAGCTCCGCCCACGGTTTATCGCACCTCTTTTTAAGGTCGTGGTCAAGCGGGGCCTTGCGCATACGCTTAACCTTTCGAAAAGGATGTACACCCACCCGGTTGTACTATGTTAGCTTTATTAATCCATACCGGGATCCAGTGCATGTAGACGCGAAAGCGTTGGCGTCGGGTGGCGGTTATAGGCGCTCGACTACCCAGAAGCTGGACCAGCAACTCGTTTTGAGCACGAAGTGAAACAATCTCATCCCAACGACGCCAGGCGCTTCACCGTCGCACGAAGACACGCATTTGTCTGCACGATGGCTAGAATCCGCTCTGACTGAGCGCGATAGGCCTCAACGTGCTGCTGTATCTGCGCCTCGTTGAGGTCATTGGTAGTGATACCGCTTTCCCCGGAAGTCGAGATATACACGGTGTCTGTAAAGCTCGAGCAGGGCTCACGTCGCGCGCACTCGTCCTCCTCTTCTTCCCATTCTGGGAAAGGAGTATCCG
>NW_020187446.1:1064965-1065429 GCF_900000015.1 Plasmopara halstedii | reverse complement strand
GCTCGGTTGGGTCACCCTGGTAAGAGCGGTCTCGTCACGACGCAGCGGGCTACGAAAGCTATACCGGTGCTAAAGCAGGGGATGAATAAAATATGTGGTTGGTGTATCAAGGAAAAGCTGGCGAAGGACTCATTTTCATCACATTCTTTGTCGAAGACTTCACGTGTGCTGGAGCTAGTTCACACAGATGTGATGGACCCGATGAAGACGATGTCAAAGGGGGGGCACGTTATGTGCTGACTTTTGTTGACGATTTTTCAAGGTTTGTGGTGGCATAATTCATGAAGCACAAGAGCGAGGTAGCCGCCAAGTTAAGTAAGTTCAAGACATTCTACGAGAACCAATGGGGAAGACGCCTGAAGTGCTTACGATCTGACAACGGCACGGAATTCGTAAACAAGAAAATTACAAAGACATGTACAAGGAGCGGCATCATACATCAACACACTGTTCCGTATAGCCCA
>NW_020187446.1:1057525-1064955 GCF_900000015.1 Plasmopara halstedii | reverse complement strand
GCTGCCACCATTCCGGGACAGGCGCCGAAGATGCATGGTCTGCATTAGCACACAGCTGATTCGTGCAAATGCATTCAAGTGCCGCTCTTAAATGAATGATGTGGATCTGTTCATCTGTCTCCCGTGCTTTACATGACTGTGGATGAAGATGTCGTCGAAGGATGTCTGTAGTGGGGCCTGAACGATTGCGTCACAAGAAAAATAAAATGTTGCTGGTGCATTTGACAACCTTTGGGGCATCACCTGCCACTCCCAGAGAACTTGCAGCTCGAAAAGCTCACCGCTGGCATAGCAATATCGCTCGCTCTCATGAGCAATTGGTAATACCCATCGACCAAGTCTAGTGCACTGTACTTTGTACATCTAACCATATTGTTCTGAGAATATCCCTCCAAGGTGGAAATCCCTATTTAGGGTGCTTCATCGGGAAGCGTGGGCTTTGAACGGAGTCCGCTAACGCCAAGGCCATTGTGGACTGGCCGGTTTCCAAGATTCAAAACAACTTACTCAAGTGGCTTGACCTCGCGAACTGCTTTGACAAGACTAGCGCAATTTATGCGGAAATGGTACGGCCATTGTCAAACCACCTTAAGAAAATGCGGAACGTTGTTGGAATACCGAGCATCAGGGGGCTTCTGACATGGTCAAGGGCAACCTCCTTAATGCACCACTACTGGCGTAGCCAGACCCTGATCGTCTTTTTAGTGTCGTCTCTGACGCTTCGGACTTTGGCATCAGCTGTGCGCTGCTGCAAGTCGACGCCGAGAGGCGTGATAGGGTGATCAGAATCTTATCTTGTTAATTTAAGGCCGCGATGAGGAGCTACCCAGTCCACGACAAGGAATGAATTGCGTGGAAGTACGCACTTGTCAAGTTCAGGGTCCACCTGCTCGGCTCCATGCAGTTTATGATCTATACAGATCATGCGTCACTACGCAAAGCGACTCAGTCGCCCCAGCTCTCGCAGAGGATGGCTAGATGGCTATCCTTCTTTGCGGAATGTAACTTCGAGGTGAAGTATAACCCGGGAAAGCAGAATGCTCTAACTGATACGGTGGGGGGGGGCTGACATCAGCTAGCCATTCGGCTATTCCTCCCCCATCAAGCCCTGAGCCATGGAATGGCGGCGTCAGCAGGATGCGAGAATTGGGAAGCCCGTTAATGCAGAACGGCGTCTAGCCTTTAGATGAAAACACATTGTTCATAGCGAACTTTACGAGTGGCAGCATGGCGCACCAGCGCTTCGCCTTCCCAGCGCAGACGCTACAAAGAACGTCTTCACCGACGCGATTAATATTTTCAGACTGACCATCAGTCTACGAATGGATGGCTGTTGACACAGTCAACTCGGCACCCAGCACCCAGAAGATTGTCGACCAAACTTCCCAGTGAATCGTGGGTCTCTGTCAGAGACAATTGACTCTGAAACTCCATGTTGTCAAAAGACACGATTCGCAAGCAGCATTTCTGTACTAAAACCGTCAATGCTGTCCGGCACTGCCGCAAGATGGGCCATCTTGCTCAAACGACCCACAAAGACCACGACAGTCATGTTGTCTGCCGAATCCATCGGTAGGCCAAACACAAAGTTCATACTCATGGAATTACAACACCCGGAGGGTACCGGTAAACTGGTCAGCGGCGCCGCCGCATTCGGAGATGGTTTCACCCTCTGACACGTCTCACACGTGCGCACGTAGGTGCTCGTCCATTTGTAAAGCTTAAGCCACCAATAGTGGTGCTACAGAGTTGTACGTTTTCTCACGACCTAGATGATTACTGAGTGGCGTGTCGTGAGCCTCATAGAGGATGCGCTATTTCAAATTCTTATCATGAGGAACCACAATTCGTGGTGTATCCGCTGAATCGGTGCTATAAAATAGCAAGCCGTCATTCAACGAATATCGGTGCAATCGTGCACGGTTCGATAAATTTTGACGCACCTTGCGCGGGGGATGACCGGTCCGAAGGTAACGGGTGTCTCAACAGACAAAACACCATTGAATGTTGAAACGCTGACCGGCAGCTCGGAGCTCCCCCCATCTTTCTCAACAGAGAAGATATTCATTGACTCAGGTCCGCTCGACGAGCTCTGACAGTGGGCATGATACGTCGTGCCGATTTAAAGTTGATCGGCATTCAATGCCACATTCATGCTTCTTCAAAAACAGACGGATGCTCACGAAAGATTTCCATTCTGACCAAGCCAGTGCGGAGGCTCTTCATATAGATGGTCACTGTGACCGCCTCGGGAAGAGGATCGGCTGCCATCCCGGCAGTGAAAGTTCTCAACTCTTGGACAAAGTCCACCAACTCTTTCTTGCCCTGCCGGGCGGAAAGGAAATGCGATCACACGCGATGTGCCTGGTTAAGCGGCATGAACTTTCGTGAAAGCTGCAGCTTTAGCTCCACCCAGGAGAAGAACGCCGCTTCGACAGAAGTGCTGCACGTCAGTGCTCATTCTCGCTTGACCCCCGAGCTTAGAGATAGCTAGCGCCACGCGCTGTTGCTCGCTCTGGAGCATGGCAGATGCCATAGCCGTCTCAGCATCTCTCACCTAGAGCAAGAGATTCTCTCCGTCATTGCTTTCGAAGGTATCAACACTCACCATGGGTGGCTTAGGTCAAAGGGAGCCATCCGTCACCGATGGTGGCGTCATGAACGCAGTCGACGCTGACATCTTCTGCTGTAGGAGCTCTAGCAGAGCATTTTGATAGCATGAAAACGCCTCTAGGCGCACGTTGATCGCTGCAGGTCCTTGCAAAGCGAGGTGTTGCAAACCCTCAGGGCCGAAGAGAGGCATCAGCTTGTTAAGCCAGTCCTACGTGGCCGGGGGTAAATAGGAGTATTCTTTTATTCTCGCAGAGGATCAGTCGTAACGACTCAGGCGCAGATTGACTACAAGTGCTACCAAGTGCAGCGGGGCTGCCGTAGCCTTTTGTTTACAGGAAGCTTACTAATGTCACCGACCTTACGTTCTATGATAGAACAGTATGAGTGTAGCGGATTGCAATTTGCTTTCTCCAAAACTAAACGCAAATACACCCTTTTGTTCGAAATCGAAACTGTATTTATCTGTTTTTTTTGCGGCAGAGCCGCCTGTAGCTGAACCATTGGATTTTTGACAATTAAAAATGCAGAACTACTGGCAGTCCTGCCTTGTAGTGACTTCTTGTTACAGTGTACCCACACCATTGTATGTTCATACCATCTTGTGTGACCCACCCCTTCATTTCAGAGTACGTGTAACCCCGTTACAGCCTCGATTTCTATATAAATGCCGATTTCTGGATAGAATGCGCTGCAGAAAAATTTGCCGTACCCATCAGTGCCCTCGCGCTAGTTGATGGTTGTTATCAACATTTGGTGAAAAAAGCGATATCCCTCTTACTGCGTGAAGAATTCCTAACGGTATGCTCTAGATGTAGCTTGTAGGACGCAGAAAATCTGTCATTTGCTAGTGACGCTCAATCGATAAGGACGCAGCTATTTGGGTACATCAAGCCCAAACACAATTCTATTTCAAAGCTTTTTTTCCATTACGTTGAAGAGCACAAACGTTTGATGTAAAATGGCTTTGTTGAACATTTGCCAGCAGTAATTATCATTAAGTGCGTAAATAACTTATACGCCAAAAAGAAGAGTTTGATTCGGCGCCGACGAATCTCCCTTCGTGTTTGGGAGGCATAGCCTGCGTAAATTTTTGCAAATATTAAACGCTGCGCTAAATCGACCAGATCTCTACCATAAAAGCGTCTAAGGAATGGGCTCGACCCGGCTAAATTCAGATTGGCAATTCCATGTCGTTTGGATTATTTTGCCCTTGCTATAGACTATAGTTCTAGACCAAGCAGATGACAACGGGCTGAATTGCGTGACCGCCTTCGAGTCTCGCCAACTTCAAGCAGCAAAGAAGAAATATCCGGTATGATTTTGAACGACTCAACATGATTTGTGCTTTGGTCAATTTTAGGGTGCACCTGCTTGGCTCTAAACAGCTTGTTGTCTATACGGATGAAGCCTCGCTGTGCGCAGCGAAGCTTCATCCGATTTTCCCGCAAGACGCCGAGTGCGTCATTCTATTTTTGCCAATAATACCTTTGAGGTAAGGCTGTCTCGGCTTCATGTTGTGGTGGATGTTCTTCCGCGTCGTTCTGAGATGTATTATTGAATGTCTGAATGATGATGGACCCATCGATGGGACGATACCGACAGCGTATAGGTCATTTGCAAAATATGCTCCTTTGCTAAGATCTATGGAGAAGAAGGCATTAGAGAGCTCAAATTTCACTTCATGGAAGCGTTTGTTTGCAAATTTATTTCGTATCTCGATTCTTGCTGCGCTACAGCGCGCGAACTTACTCGATACTTAACGCAGGATTGTAAATCATCGTATAGACTTCAAAATATTCGAGGTACCTGATACCGCTTTGTGTAGCTACCTCGGACAGGTAAAAAAATTCTGCTTCAGAGCACTGTGTATGGGTAATCCAACATGATAAGTGGGTAGGCATATAAGCATGTGCTGCTTGTATAATGATCGCCTGATTTTTCCCCGTCAATGGCGCTGTAGCAACCGAACGGCCTAACTTTTGCATTTGAGAACTTTGAAGTGCTTGCGTGCAATTCGCGCTCGCAAAATGTGTCGTCAGGCAAGATATTTGACGCTAGAGGCGATACTTTTAAATAGTCAGCCGGAGCGAGAGACTTCTGGCAGTCCGCGGGTGTGATTTTTATTTTCGGGCTTTCCAAAGATGCGCTTGGTAACACTAATATTGAGTATTTTGTTTTCCGGAACGTCTGGGCAAATTTTTTATCACCATGCTGTCAGCGATTATATGACTAGGGAAGTTACAGTCAGACCGCTCCTCGGCACAATATCTCCCCAGAACAGCTTGAAGGTAGCCGATACAGAGGATGAAGATCTTCGCTTAAAGATAAGTTCTGTCAAACATTGTCAAGCGACTCGGCGCTAGATTAAATATCAACTACTAACCATTCGCAATATATTGTCATATGGAGCGCGTCGAATGCGTTACGGATAATGTCATCGGGTGTACTTGCGCGGATAGACCGTGATCCAGGAGCGAAGTACTCTCACTTAATAAGTTTATGTACAAAATACGCAGTTCATGTCTCTACAGTCTTTACCCAGTTTACATGAATAGTTTAATTGTCCCGCGGGTACCTTTGGCTTCACCACATAGTGCCTCAGGTCTTGGTGGGAAGTGGTTGCCGATATTAATTGACTTGTTGCATCACCACAACTGCAATATGTGCAGTTAGCGCGTCCTTATTGAGATACGGCTAGGCCGTATTTCACTGGGTGAAGGCTGAGGCATTCGGCAAGACTTGGCAAGTCACGGAAGCACTTCACGAATTATTTCAAAGTGCTCTCTAGCGGATTCGTACAGCCATATAATCTGGTGCATCGGGCAAACTCCCTTGTGAGTATGATCTGAACATTACGCACAGTATTTGCAGAGAGCTGAGTGAATCAATACAGAGGATTTAGGGAAGCAGGAAAGCAGCACCTATGCGCAGGGTCTAACGTAAGCGAGAACTTCTATAAGTTCCGCGTCATTCTTGAAAAGGTCAAGTAGTGCAATTTCGTGCACTTAGCTCTAGACTTTTAGTATACTTGTAGTGAATGCGATACGGTAAAATCGTTACAGTCAGGAATAAACATCGAAGAAGGCTGGATCTCGCGTTAAGCTGGGCAACCCTGTCGTTTCTCCTGAAACCAGACAGATCAACGTCAGCGACAAAACTTCAAGAATTCGATCCTTTTACGCCCCCATAAGCTCTCGGAGTGCGTAAAACCCTGCCACCTAATCAATACATCCCAGGTAAAATCGCAGGTCTACTATAAGTCTTATATGAAAGTAGGCTTCTTTTTTCTCGCCAGATACATGAAAGTGGGCAATTTCATGCTCGCGACTGAGTCCTGTTGATTTCTTAGTAGTGGTGGCGCGTCGGCTCACTTTGATAGTTTCGGTTTGGGTCCGATCCGAACATAAGTCTGCATGTGCAACGGGGCTTCGGTAGCTCTTTACTTAGAGATGTCTAAACTAAGGTCACCGATCTTACGTTCCTAACCAGAACAAGTACGTGTGTAGCGGATAGCAACCCGCTACCTTCAAGAGTACTTAAGACCTTGACTAAGGTGAAGCCGCTTTTCTGCTCAAAATTGAAACTGTATTTAATTGTTTTAGTTGCGGCAGAGCCGCCAATATCTAGAACTTTAGGGGTTCCTAATTAATAGAGTAGTACCTACTTAATGTAGTAGAACCTAACCAATGTGAGATACTACTAGCAGTCCTGCCACGTAGTGGTTTCTTGTGACGGAGTTGCCACACCATTGTATGATTACACCGACTTGTGCAATCCACACCTATGTACGGTCACACCATCGTGTGTGACCCGCTTTTACATACAAGAATACGTGTAACCCGTTGCACTCTCCCCCATCGAAATTGTGAAATACCACAATTTACATATAATTGTCGCCTCATACGAGACTTGCGTGTCTAAGACACCGTTACGCCCTTAAAAACATCCTTCAAATTCTCCGCTCATTGAGCCTTGTGTCTATGATACGCGAACCTTCCAGCCTAGCTGGATTTGGCGGCGCCCGCGGGCAAAGCCCTTCTCTTTTTCTGCACGGAATGCATCTCCGGACAGAACGTCCACGGCTTCCGGGAAGTATGTACCAAGCCCTTGGCAACCGAGCGCCACACACCGCGCCCGCCCCGGGCTACGGATTTTATTGTCGAGAAGTTTGGGGAAGTCGACTACGAGTCGGATACACCTAACCCAGCATGGGAGGACGAGGGGGATTATGTGCGCCAAAGGTGCGACGTGAGCCCATTTCGAACCTTGCGGACACCGTGAACATTCCCCGACCTCTCGACTTCCGGAAGAAGTGATATTATTACCAATCGCCTCGACGAGGCACAGGAGCAGAAATTGGAGGCTGCCCATGGAGGCTGCCCATAGGGCGGCTCTCATGCGCTCGTATCCACGTTCGGTCTAAAACATTGTGGGGGGTACGGCTTTCATTCGGCGGATCCCCCTACTGAAGCAAAAGTCGAGACCACGCGATCGTTAGGTGTCTACGTAGTCGGGTCCCCGGCCACCGCACAAGCTGAACTTGACCAGCGGAAAGCTCTCCGAGCTCGCATCTTGGTACCCCAGAGATCCAAATCAATCGGTTCCGCTCTCGACTGTGAGCTCAAAGAGGAGGCGCTTCTGTACCCGCAATGTGGGCTATACCTGTGGTTCTCGCCACTAGCAAAACCGCTACATATGATGAGGAGCTCTTTGAGCAATGGGTGCAGTGGCACACGAAACTTTCCTCACTGTCTACCTTACAGAGAAGCCACATGAAAGTGGACGTGCGCGTCGAGCGCCATCTTCTTTTGAGTTTG